>NW_028242410.1:0-424501 GCF_964263255.1 Lissotriton vulgaris
TACAGGGGGCCAAATCCGCCCCCCCCCCGTTAGCAGAGCTCCAGCCCAATTGAAATTCACAAAAAGGCCTGAAGAGGCTTTAGGCAGGACAAAGGTATCATTCCTGAAATCATATTTTCCTTATTAGTTGGATATGATTTATTTTTACCATTAAATAGGAAGTTGTCTGCCAATTAAGAATGCTGAAAAGATTTTTTTGCTGCTTTCAAATCAAATTTTGCATTATAAGGTGTTCAATCAATCAATCAATCAATCAATTAATCAATCAATCAGTGGATTTGTAAAGCGCACTACTTACCCGCAAGGGTCTCAAGGCGCTGGGGGGGCGCTGCTGCTAGTGGTCGAAGAGCCAGGTCTTGAGAAGCCTCCTGAAGGCCGAGAGGTCTGCGGTCTGTTGAAGGTGGAGGGGGAGGGCGTTCCAGGTCTAGGTGGCGCGTGGTAGAAGGATCTGCCCCCGGAAGTGGTTCTGTGGATGCGCGGGACGGCGGCCAGGGACAGGTCGGCGGAGCGGAGTTTCTTATTGGGTACGTAGAAGGAGAGTCTATTGTTGAGATAGCCTGGGCCGGTCTTGTGGAGTGCCTTGTGTGCGTGGATCATGAGTTTGAAAGTGATTCTTTTGTCAACGGGGAGCCAGTGCAGGTCTCTCAGGTGAGGAGTGATGTGGTCTCGGCCTGGGACGTCTAGGACCAGGCATGCAGAGGCGTTCTGGATTCTTTGGAGTCTGCTGATGAGTATGGACGAGGCTCCGGCGTAGAGGACGTTTCCGTAGTCGAGTCGACTGCTGATGAGGGCGTGGGTGACGGTCTTTCATGTGTCTGCTGGGATCCATCTGTAGATCTTGCGGAGCATACGGAGGGTGCGGAAGCAGGAGGAGGAGACTGCTTTGACTTGGTTGGTCATGCTGAGCTTTGAGTCGAGGATGACTCCTAGGTTGCGTGCGCGGTTGGTAGGTGCCAGGGGGCTTCCGAGTGATGCTGGCCACCAGGAATCGTCCCACGCTGAGGGGTTGGGCCCAAGGATGAGGATCTCCGTCTTGACCGTGTTCAGCTTGAGCCAGCTTGCCTCCATCCAATCGGCGACGGCCTTCATACTCAGGTGAAGGTTGGATTTGGCGGTTCGGGGGTCCTTGGTGAGGGAGAGGATCAGCTGGGTGTCGTCGGCGTAGGAGATTATGTTGAGGTGTTACATTGTGAGCTAGTGTTTCCCATGTGAAAGCAGCCAGCCTTGCCAGAGTGAAATAGCTTTTAGGCTTTGCCAAAGTAAGGACATGTTTAACATTACATTTTTACATGTCCTACTGTTAAATACTACGGACCCTGCCTTATGGTATTAAGGCCTACTTTAGGGGTGCCTTATTAATATATAAAAATAAAGTTTAGACATGTCAAAAGTGGTTCATTGTAACAGGTTGAAATGACAGTTTTAAAACTGCACTGCCAGTCTACATTGGTGGCCTGGGGTCCGGGTTGGTGTGTCAGTGTAGTGCAACTATTCCCAAACTGTGCGTCACAACCCACTGATGGGTCGCAAGTTGATTTTTGGTAGGTCCTTAAAGTTCTGGTTTTCAGAAGGTGAATGAGCAATAATGTAAGATGCCATTACATTTTGTATTTATCCTTTCAGATTTGTTGGGCTTAAATATATATATATATATATATATATATATATATATATATATATATATATATATATATATATATATTCAAAAAGATTGCCACCACTTCCAAGCAAACACCTGGCGAAGAAGGAAACTCAGGCCTCAGCAGCAAATGTTTCAGGCAAGAAGTATTTTATTTGTCACCTCTCACGACGACGCGTTTCGGGCTATGCAGCCCTTGATCACATTCCTATTCCTATATATCTCTCTCTCTATATATATATATATATATATATATATATATATATATATATATATATATATATATATATATATATGTATATATATATATATATATGTATATATATTACCTACTGGCGGTCGCCAGTAGGTATATATAGTTAGGATTTTTTCTCTATGGGATTTTTGAAAATTCTATGTCTAATAACTTTGGCGTTTGTGGACGGAATTGGCTGAAATTTTCAGGAAAATGGAACATTTTGTTTCTGAGCAGCCCCTGAAAATTTGGGGTGGTTTCGACAAGGGGGGGCCGAGAAAAAAGGGGGGTCCCAAAACGCGTTTTTAACATTGAGTTTTCCATAGGGCGTTTGGCCTCACTTTTAGCTCGAACGGCTGAATGGATTTGCACGAAACTTTGCAAAATTGTAGGGACTGTTAGCCCGATGTGCCTTTGCTAGGTCTCAATATATGTGCTCCAGTGGATGTTGAGTAATTTAGGTTCAAAAAAAGATATATATCTGGGCGGAGCCTAACCACACATCTGATCTGATTGGCTGTCAGCACTTCATCCAAGAAGTGTTGGCAGCCATCTTGGGACCAATATACATGATAGCACCTCATTAAAAAGCATTGTAGTTAATAGAGGGTTTTAGGACTTTAGTTACATTATAAATCATTTGTTGATGGTACCATACTCGTTTTAGGAATTGTGGTGGGTTCTAAGGTGATTTTACCATGTGAAAAAACCTTCTGCTGTGATATCATGAATATTGTTTGAAAGAAAACTAATATCTCATGATTTTCCCACAATGGTTTGGAAGGGGATCTATAAGCTAAACTGAAAGCATATTTTCTGTAAATTCACATTATCTTTCTCAGTCATGTGAAAATGAAGTCTGACATTCTCAGTAAAACATGTACATCCAACAAGGACAGAGACTGTCAGTTGATTCCTTTGTGTTCTACTGCAGCCTCCTAGAGTGTTCTAAAGAACAACTAGAGCGCTAACAGTCCTACTTATTACAAAGGTATGGCACACCTGAAGCCATCTTGATTGGAATAAAGTGGTAACTCTTAAAACATTTAATTTAAAAAGAAACAACATGAGGGGGTATATTTTGCCATAGAAAGTATGATTAGTGCTGCAGAATGAAAAATTAGGGCACATTTTGAGTGACTTCTCAAATCCTTTTCTATTTCATTAAAACATTCTGACATGCAGTCTCCCAAAATGGCCACCAGAGACAAAAGAGCCCAAATGTAGCCCAAATATCACCCAGATGTAGCCCAAGTATAGCCCAATGACAGAATGTCCCAGAGTGTTCTAAAGAACAACTAGAGCGCTAACAGTCCTACTTATTACAAAGGTATAGCACACCTGGAGCCATCGTGATGGGAATAAAGTGGTAACTCTTAAAACATTTAATTTAAAAAGGAACAAAATGAGGGGGTTTATTATGCAATAGAAGGTATTATTAGTGCTGCAGAAAGAAAAATTAGGGCACATTTTGAGTGACTTTTCAAATCCTCTTCTATTTCATTAAAAGATTCTGACATGCAGTCTCCCAAAATGGCCACCAGAGACAAAAGACCCCAAATGTAGCCCAAATATCACCCAGATGTAGCCCAAGTATAGCCCAATGACAGAATGTCCCAGAGTGTTCTAAAGAACAACTAGAGCGCTAACAGTCCTACTTATTACAAAGGTATGGCACACCTGAAGCCATCTTGATTGGAATAAAGTGGTAACTCTTAAAACATTTAATTTAAAAAGGAACAAAATGAGGGGGTATATTTTGCCATATGAATTATGATTAGTGCTGCAGAAAGAAAAATTAGGGCACATTTTGAGTGACTTCTCAAACCCTCTTCAATTTCATTAAAACATTCTGACATACAGTCTCCCAAGATGGCCACCAGAGACAAAAGAGCCTAAATGTAGCCCAAATATCACCCAGATGTACCCCAAGTATAGCCCAATGACAGAATGTCCCAGAGTGTTCTAAAGAACAACTAGAGCGCTAACAGTCTTACTTATGACAAAAGTATGGCACGCCAGAAGCCATCTTGATTGGAATGAAGTGGTAAGTCTGAAAACACTCAATTTAAAAAGGAACAACATGAGGGGGTTAATTTTGCCATAGAAAGTATGATTAGTGCTTCAGAAAGAAAAATTAGGGATCATTTTGAGTGACTTCTCAAATCCTCTTCTATTTCATTAAAAAAATTCTGACATGCAGACTGAAACATGCACTTTGAATACCAGCAGCAGACGTCCCTGGTGAGCAGTAGCTTTACTACAGTGATCTAATGTGCAACTAGAGTGCTAACATTCAGAATTTATGGCAAATGTGTGACACATCTGAATGCCTTCTTGATGGAACCAAAGTAAACAAGCATTGAAAATGCAATAGATCTCGCCCTCGTTTAAGTTAAAGCCATTCTGTTTGTAATGAGGTGGCTTTTTAGCTTTGCTTTTATTAGTGTTTTTTCAACTTTCATGTAAATAACATGCATCTGTATGCATATAAGTATATGTATGCATGCATTTATGTTTGTATTTATATAGATATACAGATGATATATGTTTATATATGTATGTATATATATATATATTCACTGAAAAAAACCATAGGTTATAGACCATATATAGTTAGGAATTAACATTTACAAAACTTGAAAATTCATTGAAAAAACCATAGGTTATAGACCATATATAGTTAGGAATTAGCATTTACAAAACCTTGAAAATTCACTGAAAAAACCATAGGTTATAGACCATATATAGTTAGGAATTCGCATTTACAAAACCTTATTTTACTCACACAAAACCATTGAAATTCCACATATAGTTAGTTGCACTAACTATATATCGCGCACCCGCAATCCACTGCTGATGATGTCACATATTACATCATTCATGACATGGTCAGTGACATCACTGATGACATCACTGATGACATCTCAAATGACATCACTGATGACATCACTGATGACAACATCCAGTGACTGTATGTTTCTGTAAAGTTAAAACATGTCTTACATATTGAAGAATGAGTGGATGTATAAGTGTCTGGATGAAGGATTTAGTAGGTGCATGACTGACTGTATGAGTGAGTGATTAAATGTGTCTCACTGAGTGCATGGGTTAGTGACTAAACTGTCTTAATTTGTGCATCATTATGTCTGTTGTTCTGTAAACTGTTGCATGTGTTGATAAGTAGCTATATGAGTAACTATATGGGTTATTGATTGGTTGCTCAAGTATTTGTATGGGAGACTGAGTGTGTGTGTGGGTGGCTGGGAGGTGTACGACTCTGTGCATAGATGTGTGAGCAGTTGATTCACTAGATGTATGGTTTCAAAAGTGCATGTGGAAACAGCTGTATGGGCGGTTGACTGTGTGCATGAGTGTATTGGTGAGTGAATGGATATCTCAGTGCTACATGTCAAAGTAAGTACATATGTAAAACACAGTACATGTGAGAGTTGACATATATAAATAACTGTGCATAAGAGCCAGTGAATGTGTGAGGGGCTGTATGGATCATTGTGAACTTGTATCAGGGATTGTATAAGAGAGTAAATATGTGTTAGTATATGTTTGAATAAGTAATGTCTGTATAACTGTATAGTTGAGGAAATGGAGGTGTGATTGATTCTTTGCATGACTGACTAGGTGTGTGAGTAACTCCATGGATGAGTGTCAGTCTGTGAGTGTCTGTTTACACTGATTGTATCTAAGGTTATATTAGAGTCTGAAGAGGTTCATCGTATTATCACATGAATTATATCATCAGTGATGTGATCAGTAATGTCAAATGAGATGTCATCAGTGATGTGATCAGTAATGTCAAATGAGATGTCATCAGTGATGTCATCAGTGATGTCATTTGAGATGTCATCAGTGATGTCATTTGAGATGTCATCAGTGATGTCATCAGTGATGTCACTGACCATGTCATGAATGATGTAATATGTGACATCATCAGCAGTGGATTGCGGGTGCGCGATATATAGTTAGTGCAACTAACTATATGTGGAATTTCAATGGTTTTGTGTGAGTAAAATAAGGTTTTGTAAATGCGAATTCCTAACTATATATGGTCTATAACCTATGGTTTTTTCAGTGAATATATATATGTATATATATGTATATATATATATATATATATATATGTATATATATGTATATATATATATATATATATATATATATATATATATATATATATATATATATATATATATATATATATATATATATATATATATATATATATATATTACCTACTGGTGGTCGCCAGTAGGTATATATAGTTAGGATTTTTTCTCTATGGAACTTTTGAAAATTCTATGTCTAATAACTTTGGCGTTTGTGGACGGAATCGGCTGAAATTTCCAGGAAAATGGCACATTTTGTTTCTGAGCAGCCCCTGCAAATTTGGGGGGGTTTCGCCAAGGGGGGGCCGAGAAAAAAGGGGGGTCCCAAAACGCATTTTTCCCATTCATTTTTCCATAGGGCGTTTGGCCTCACTTTTAGCTCGAACGGCTGAATGGATTTACACGAAACTTGGCAAAATTGTAGGGACTGTTAGCCCGATGTGCCTTTGCTGGGTCTCAATATATGTGCTCCAGTGGATTTTGAGAAAATAACGTTTAAAAAAACAGATATATCTGTGACAGCGTCCCGGATAGCGCTCCAGATCGCGTACTTTTCGCGTAACGGAGCTTTGCGTAGCGAAGCTGATTGGCTCTCCGGTGTCTGTCAACATTCTAAACAGTCCGGAGCGGCCGCCATCTTGTCTCTCGGTAGGATCGAGAGACAAGAGGAGGAGAAAAACGAAGGGGGAATTTAATGAAAGGGGGCAAGGTAGACCCTTCTTGACCCCCTAGGAATGATGTTGGGGTTATTAAAGGGTCCCGTGGGGCAAATAAAAAAATATTGATTTTTTGCAGTAGAAGCGCTTTCCGGTTCGCGAACCGGGTCGCAAACTGGTAGCGAAACGTGAATTCGCCATTTTGTGTTTCGATTTAATTAAATTACTAGATGGAGGAAAAGCAATGTGAGTATTGGGTATAAAGGGGTATGGGAGACGTATCCTGACCACCTATGTTTTCTGAGGATGGTTGAGGAGGCTCATATATGTTGATACTTGTCTTCCAGCGGTTGCGCGTGAGCGTTTTTTTTTTTTTTTGCCGCTTGACTTCTGTTAACGTTTGATTCGAAGGAAATCAGGAAGTGTTGACCGCCATTTTGACACTGCGAGTAAATATATTGTTAAAAATAATTGTTATAAATTAATCTGTATTGATAAACATTGTCTGCGCCATCTTGCTTTTTTTCCAATGCCACACTTTTGTCGTGCACGGCAGCCATTTTAGATGCCTTGACCAGACCCACTCTCTGCACGCCACCGATCCTCAGCATGGCTCCCCACCCTCGCAAGCATCTCCCCCATGCACTGGTCACCCCTGCTCTCTCTCTCATGCATGGGCCATAAACCTCCCCCCATCTGCGCTGCTCTTCCCTGAGTATCACACCCTGTGCCCACCCAACACCTCCCTTTCACCCTATTCACTACCTCACCCTCTGACACTCCTCTTCCTCTGTGTCTGATTGTCTAGGCCGGTCTCAGGCTATCACCTAGCCCTGCGGATGTAGTTTATGGCCCCAACTGTGAAGAATCACCCCTGTTCAAAGGAGTTACAGTAGATCAAGGCCCCCACTTCATGAGATCCGTCACACCACACACGTTCCTACTATCTGATAACGATCCTGTATTGTGATTGGGGAGGGGATTCTCTCTGTAAGGGTGTGTGGGACCGAGCCTGAAGCGGAAGATTCCAGGGATGCCTTTTTGTACATCAAAGTCTTCACAATTATGTGTCACATTAAAAATATATAGCACTCCAACAAAGTAGTAGGATTATAACACTTTAATAACTTATAAATATATACAACGCTCCAACAAAGTAAACACGTTAACAAAAAAACTTTTTAAACAACTATTTACATGACATTGCTTTAACCAGGATAGAGAAAGAAATGACACAGTGATGTAAAAGTTTCTGAAAGAAATGCCAAGAACGTCCCATGTGAAAGTGAATTTTATCTGGCAATTTTTTTCTTTTCCTTCTCATGAAAAGAAAGTTAATGCCAGGTTCGTTACCTGCCTCATCTGCAAAAAAAAACTCTTGAGAGGGACCGAAAAAAAATATAGCTATGGTAATCATACCATGCATCGGCACATGGAAAGGTGGCACCCTCTTAATTATTCTAAAGCACAACTTCGAGATTTGGTGGATAACCCCCGACCGGCAAAAACATCCACCAATGACTTAGCAATGAGTGAGTCAGAGGCAAACGGTCTGAAATCTGCAAAAGAACTTTGGGCAGATGAGATTGACTTGTGTAGCATATGGAAAATTAATTTCATGCAGAGAGATGAGTATTACTTTAATAAATAGATCATATGAAAATTATCAATGTCCAAAACGTCCTAGAAAGTAATTTTTGTCATTTTTGAGGAAGAGAGATAACCTACAGTGGTACGGGGTCATTTTCGTTCGTACTAGGGGGGCCAGGTGGCATTCCTTCGAGGTGGCTTAGGGGCATTTAAAACAACTTTCCTGATACAGGTAGCATATAAAGTAGAGGCTAAATACCAGGATCTTTATCGATTGCTTTATGCTGTACAAAAATGAAAAACACACAACAAACCTGGACCATTCATATTGTCATTTTTTTTTTTAAATTTTTTTTAAAAATATTTTTATTTTTCCCTTTTTCTTATTAACTTGCACATTGAATTACACGTCATACTTTTATACATTTTACAAATTACATCCATTATGTATCCCTGGTTTGAGGTTTCCAGAACAATATAAACAGTATAATTATATAACAATATCATAAATCATAATTCTAACCTTTACTATTCATTTACATTTACATTATCTTACAATGCCATCCTCTCCTTCCATTTGATTATTGGTTCCCAAATTTTCAACCCAAGTCTCCTTCCCTTTTTCTCCTTCCGTGCATATATAGCTTTCTCGAGATTATAGCTAGCTAGTAGATTTGCCAGCCAAACTTGCATATCCGGGGGTACCTTGTCCAACCATACTCTTGCTATTGACAGTCTCAATACTGCAGTTGCTATAAACATAAATTCTTTCTGGTCCAATCCATCTTGATTGTCTATTCCAAACAATATTATCCTAGATGTTAGTTTAATTCTTATATCAAGAGTATTATTAATAAAATCTTCTATGCTTCTAATCAAGGTATACAGCTGAGGGCAAGTGGCAAACATATGAATGATATCTGCATCTCCTGCATTACAGCGTGGACAGGTAATACCAGTGGTCCCTCCCCACTTGGCTATTCTAGCTGGGGTATAGTACAGTGAAAATAACGTCTTGTAATGCTGTGATTGCAGGGGTCCCGAGCACAAGATATTACATCCCAAATTCAAAGATTCTTGCAGACTTCCGGGGTCCACTCCCAATTTTCCAACCCAATTGTTGCTAACTTTCTCCAAATCGTCCACCTTCCCTTTGGTTAAAGTTGCATAAAAAGATCTAATTGTGCAGTCCCCTCCTACTTTTATCTTTTCCAGTACTTCATTCCTGTTAAACCCCTCCCTACCACCTTGCTTGTGCGAGAGGAAGCTCCTTATCTGCAAGTATTTAAAGAAGTCCTTCCTCTCTATCCCATATTTAGCGCTAAGGTCTGAAAACTGGATTACCCCGTCCCCATCCATTACATCCCCAATCTGTTCTATCCCTTTCTGTGTCCAACCCAGCATCGTTGAATCTGCAAATATTTCTGCCGGGAAAGATCTATTTTTATAGAGCCTGACATACCTATTATATCTCCCCATTCCCATTTTTTTAAGGAATGCATTCCATATCCTATATGCTGCCATCAAGGTCTTAAACCTAGTTCTTTTATAATATCCAAACTCCACTCTATTTAAAAGATTATTTTCCGCCTCTACCCCCAGTATAATAGCATAGACTTCTGTAGACATAGTCGTAACCCCTATCTCGCTTCCTCCACCCCCGAATAGGCCCTGCATATACTGTAGTGCTGCAGCCATCTGATTAGATGACCATTCATATTTTCAATGTTTCTGCGTACTATACTTTTTAACCCTTAACTAATTGAGCTGCTTCATTTCACCTGCTTTTTAAAAAAAAAAAAAATCGGAAACAGTGGCCATTTATTCGAAACTTACCAATCTACGCGTTACAACTACGTTTGCTTTTTCAAAAACCTTTAATAAAAATGTTGGTGCCCAAATACGGGCCTACAACCCCGTGGGCCGGCCACGGAGCAGGCTGGAACTGTAAATGGGGGGGGGGGGTATTTATTTGTGGAAAACATAACAGAGAGTCAGTGGTCGTTGATTTCATAGTAAAAAGTGCGACAAGTGCAACAAAATCATATCGATAATTCATTGTGAGCAAGTACCAAAAGTGTCGACAATTCGAACCTTCAATAATAAATACAGTAATCAATGATGCATTAGAACTTAATATCAATTCATTGTTCGATCGTGTAATCAGTACCCGTCCCATGTCAATTCATTGTTCGAACGTATAATCAATACCCATCCTGGATCAATTCATTGTCCGAACATATAATCAGTCTTATCCCATATCAATTCATGTGCTAAAAACTGCATACATATCTCATGATATCAAGGCTGAGCAATCGGGGCACAACAAGGAGTTGAGAGTTTCATTTGTACCGGCGCCATTTTGGGTGAGGTCAGGAAGGTCCAAGTATAGTCAAAATGTCTCCACCAACTCGTGGTTGGACCGGGACCTCTTTCGGCAGTCCAAAAGTTTTCGTTGAAGGGTAGCAGAGGGGACTGCCGACATGAACCATCAGTCAAAGTGGGGTGGGAGGCAACAATCTCTCCTACCGGGTCATACTGGTGTCCCACCGGAACTGATCAAGTTGGTAGTCTTGCAGGATTTTGGTGATTTCAAGACTGAGGCCGGCGCCGGCATGAGCGCGCCGACGTCCCGCGGCTACGTCGTGGTCGTTCTGTGGGTGATCATGGCAGTCATTCCCTATCGGGGGTCGGGGGCCCCCGTGGCTTCTATAGAATCTTCAAAGTTGAGGAGAACGTTTCTGGACACAGGAAACTAGAAGCGTTGTTGCACCGCAACAGTGGACGAGACCCCCGCTGGGTGAGCGGAGCATCATTGCCTCGCAATAGTGGACAAGACCTTTTGTCGGGTGAGTGCAGCGTCGCTGCATCGCAAGAGTGGAGGAACCCTTTTGTTGGGTGAGTGGAGCGTTGGGGGTGCAGCTGAGGGGCCCCCACCTGGGGGTTGGGAGAGGCTCGTTCGCGCCGCCTCTCCCTCCCAGCACACCCCACGCCGACACCTGGCGTTGATATCCGTGATGTCCGGACCAGGCGATAAGAGGGAGGGGGGGGCGGTCGGAGGCAGAGGCAAGACATCCCCCCCGTGGCCTGCAGGGCGCCGCTTCAGGACCGAACGGGGAGCTCATATCAAGCCGGGGCCAGACCAGGAGATACGAGGGGAGGGGGGGGGTCGGTGGCATGTGCAAGACATCCCCCCCCAGTGTTGTCGCAGCCTTTAAAGAAAGAAGAGGGATCCCGTCAGCGTCGGCTCCTCTCCTGGCCCAGGGGGGGGTCGGTGGCATGTGCAAGACATCCCCCCCCAGTGTTGTCGCAGCCATTATTTTAGAAAGAAGAAGAATCCCGTCGGCCTCGGCTCCTCTCCTGGTCCACCTTATGCGATGACCCTTTTGTTGGGTGAGTGGAGCGTTGGGGGTGCAGGGTAGGCATGGGCGGAAAATCCGTTCCGCTCGTGGATTTTGCGGATTTTCGGGAAATCCGCAATCCGCGAGATTTGCGAATTTCCCGCAAAATCCGCAAATCCGCGAGCAGCAGATTTTGCTCGCACTGCTCACACTGTTCGCGTGAGTTCGCGCCCCGCGAATAAGTGCAAAATTGCAGAAATACGATCTTAGCAAAACTGAAAGTAACTACTCACCAGGTTCAAAAGTTCAGGCTCATCATTAGTAGCCATTTCCTGTAGTGCTTCCTGAGGGGCCCCTCCAGAGTTCAGTTGCCAGTTGAAACTATTATGTGACCCTGCTCTGAACCTCAGAATAGTTACACATATGCCACAAAGGTCCTGAATTACAGCTAAGGGAGACAAGCAGGAGCCAGGCTGGAAGTTAAAATCCATTAATCAGCCCCTAATTCATTATTGTCAGTTGGGGCAGGGCAGGTGTTGTAACTAATTTTGCAACAATGAAAGCACTTAGCAAGTGCAAAAGATCACTAATCAGGGCGCACTAAGGAAGCAGGTGCCAGCTAAAAAAAATATTCTGTGACACATTAATCAGCCCCAAATTAATTCAGGTCACTTGAGGCAGGGAAGGTGTGCTTTGCTTTGCCGAAAATAATGTACACTGGACAACCAGAGGGTGTGGTGATGAAACAGAGGGTGGCATGGGTGGGCCAGAGGGTGGCATGAGTAGTCAGAGAGTGGCAGTGGTGACAGAGAGTGGCAGTGATGAAGAAGAGTGTCCCAAACAGGCTGGACACGTAGAAACAACAAGTTCGCAAAACTTGCGACCCGACAGGTAAGTTCGCAAATTGCGAAATTGTAAAAACCCTCGCGAACTGGCAGAAACACGGGCGAACACAAAAAAAAAAAAATCCGCAAATTCGCGGGAATTCGCGGATTTTGCGGATTGCGAATCCGCAAATCCGCAAAATTCGCGAACGCGAGATCCGCAAAATTCGCCCATGCTTAGTGCAGGGAATCGGGAGACCAGTACATTTTGGGCCATCCACCCCACCGCTGCCCTGCACGTGTCGAGGCCTCATCTTCCGGATGGGCGTAACCGTGGCCCTGTTGCACTTCGGGAGTTTCCGAAATGGGGGTAGGTATCTGCTGATTTGTATCTATTTCATGTTACCGTTATTGGGCGTGGTGGGCGGTGGGACAGACATGCTTGGAGCAGTGGGGGGGTGGCGGAGCCTAGCTACCTCGTGGCTGCCGTAACGTCAAGCTTGGCTTCTTTCACTACTTCCATGTTTCTTATTTCTAGCGAAGTCAAAAACTCATCAGTGGCCTACTGATTTTGTTCGAATTCTTTCCCTTCCTTTTCAAGTGTGTTTCATGCTAAAGTTTCTGTTTAACAGGATACAGTGATTACTTTGTATTTTACATATGTCTTCTTTATTAGGGGTACTCTCCGGTTGAGCCAGATGATGTACCTCTAATAAATGGTCCGGGTGGAACTAGTTTCTCAATCAGTGGGGAGTAGATGGGCATGACAGATTACAACGGGGGAGAAAGGTCCGCATTACCCACCCTTCACTACTTGCAAAGACTAGACAGAATATTTCTATTCCACGTTATTTGCAAACAGAGAATACCTCGAAAGAACTATTCCTTGAACAATAAATGTCCAGCCAATCAATCAATTAGTGGGGAGAAAAACAGGCATGACGGATTACAACGGGGGACAAAAGTCTGCATTATCTATCCTTCACTATCTGCAAAGGGAGACAGAATATTCCTATTCTTCTCTGTTTGTAGACAGGGAATATCTCAAAGATCAATAATCAATAAAAAATTAGTAGGATTATAACACTTTAAAAAAGGTATTGGTGAATTATACTTCTCCGGAAATTTAAAACTCACAAATGTTTTATTTGTGTAATCGTTTCAGGTCAAACGGATTGTGGGACAATGTTAAGAATGGAAGAGTCACCAAAAGGCAAAAAGTACACTCACGTATGAAAATCTTACTATTAATGCTTGACTGAGGCCAAGGAGATCAGAGTGCATGAGTCTCATGCTCAATCGATTGAGCTAGCCGGATCGGGCAACAAAAAGTATAAAATAGTTATGTAAATAGTTATTTATTAAAATATTTTACCCTGTTACTTTGCTGGTGTGTTGTATATATTTATAATATTTGCATAGGGTTTGTCGTTATTTTGGGTGGGGTGGGTGGTGGAGCCGAGCTGTCTTGCAGCCATCATGGTGTGGAGCTAAGTTAATCTCACTAGTTTCGTATTTCTCATGAGGGGTTGTTCTTAATGTTTCTATTTTAGCGAGGTCAAAAAGAGATCCCATTAGTGGCCTACTGATTTTGCTCGATTCCTTTTGTTTTTTAAAACGATTTTTCACTATCTGCAAAGACTAAACAGAGTATTGCGATTCTGTGCTTGTTTGTAAATAGAGAATGAACCAAAGAGAACCAATTCTAAAACAGTAAATGCTTGGATAACAATCAATCAAATAGAGAGGGCAGCAGGCACGACTGATTACAACGGGGGTAAAGGCCTGCGTTAACTAACCTTCACTATCTGCAAAGAGAGAGTACTCCTAAGAGAAAGAGGGGGGGGGGGAGGGGGGGCAGCGTTCAAAGCACATCAGCGTGCATAAACACGAAAATGTTTTTACCTATCACGTACTTGACATTTGACAGCTTTTGATATTTGCTATTAAAAAACCATTGAAATTCACTTCGTGTCTGCTTCTCTCTCCATTTGATTGATTGTTATCCAAGCATTTACTGTTTTAGAATTGGTTCTCTTTGGTTCATTCTCTATTTACAAACAAGCACAGAGTCGCAATACTCTGTTTAGTCTTTGCAGATAGTGAAAAATCGTATTAAAAAACAAAAGGAATCGAGCAAAATAAGTAGGCCACTAATGGGATCTCTTTTTGACCTAGCTAAAATAGAAACATTAAGAACAACCCCTCATGAGAAATACGAAACTAGTGAGATGAACTGAGCTCCACACGATGATGGCTGCAATACAGCTCGGCTCCGCCACCCACCCCTCCCAAAATAACGACAAACCCTATGCAAATATTATAAATATATACAACACACCAGCAAAGTAACAGGGTAAAACATTTTATTAAATAACTATTTACATAACTATTTTATACTTTTAGTTGCCCGATCCGGCTAGCTCAATCGATCGAGCATGAAACTCATAAACTCTGATAGCAAGCTTTGCTGCTGATGCTATGCAGACAAAAACTGTTTTTCAGTTTGTACATTCATCAAGATTTTTCCATCCAAGGCTGGTTGAGAGTTTGTAGAACGATGGCTTCAGATTTTCCACATACGATGTGGTGGCGCGGACTGGGAGGGGGCGCTTGGCTCCTGCCCCCTCCCCAAGTCGTGTTGCCCTGGTGTGGCCTAAGATCGCCCCCGACATAGGCGGCCGGCTCCCGGGGTCCGGCGGAACTTTTTGCCTTTTGATGACTCTTCCATTCTGGACCTTGTCCCACAATCCGTTTGACCTGAAGACAAGCTGTAGTGGGGCGCCCCTTTACCGTTTCAGTTACCATTCCGCCCGCTTTTGCTACACTGTGCCTCTTCCGCCATTCAGCTGTTTACCGCCCGCTCTTGCGACTACAGCGTCTCGCTCACCATGTAGTTGAGTTGCTCCCGCTCTTGCATTGCAGTGATAGGCGGCTGCCACAAGACTCTCAAAATGGCGGCCGGCTCTTCAGATTTGGGCGTGATCCACTAAAATGGCCCTGGGACACCTTGGAACTCGAACGCTTGTCTGCTAGGACTTGGGCCCCATTCTCGAAAGCGTCCCCTGAGCCTTGAAGATTCTACAAAAGTCTTGGGGGCCCCCGACTCCCGCAGGCTTCTGGTGGGGAGCGGCTGCCATGATTGCTCGTGGAATGGCCACGACTGAGCTACGATATGGGGGTGCTCTCATGCTGACGCCGGCTTCAGTCTGAAACATCCAGAAACACTGTAGACTACCAATTCGATCAGTTCCGGTAGCGCCCCAACGTGACCCGGTAGGGAAGAACTTGCCCTCCCCTCTTTGACTGATGGTTCTTGTTGCCTGTCCCTTCTGTTGTCATTTAACAGAACTTTTTAGACTACTGAAAGGGGTTGTGTTCCGACCGCTGGTTGGTGGAGACATTTTGACTATATTCTGGACCTACGTTGTCGCGTAATGCGTTATAGGACACGTCGCGTTAGCGCACCCGAAGTGCTCCGGTGCGCGAAGCGCGGCTTCCCGGAAGCGATCCGGGGCGCGGCGCGTAACGTAAGCATAACAGGTCATGTGACTTGTTTATAAAACTTTTCATTGGTTCATTTTACTTTTGTTATTCTAATGATGAAAGGCTTGGTCATATGACCTAAAAATTACGCTTTTTATTGCTTTCGAACATTATTTTTTCTTAAACATATATGTTATAATGTTCCAGGCTAATGTACTTTCCCAGAAAATTTACAACTGTCCTGCAAGTAAAATATATTCCTTTTTCTAGCAAAAGGGCGTTTCTTCGTCCCATGACGGAGCCGTTGAGCAAAAGATGCTCGGCCTGCTGTCTTAGTCGCCGATACGCCTGAATATCAGATTCTTATCGATCACTTTATGTTGCAGGAGTAGAAAACACAACAGCCCTTGACCATTTATCTTTACTGCGTTCCTGCGTATTATACCTTTTATCCGTCACGTAATTGGACTGCTTTATTTCACTTGCCTTTTACTGATTCGAAAACAGTGACTAAAATTAAAAACTTTACCAATGTAAATACTACTACCATGTTTTGTTTTAAAAACCTTTATTGTGAAAATGTCAGTATACAAATACGGGCCTATAACCACGTGGGCCAGCCACGGAGCAAACTGGAAACTTATATGATGAGGAAACATTTACACTTTAGAGGAACGTAACGAGCGGGCCATTAGGTTGCAAGAACTAAGGTGTCTAACAGTTGCGGAATCGGTGGACGTACATTTTGTAATTAAAATACAACAGGGCCACTAACAATAACATTTTCTAGATATACATTTGCGGGCAAGTACCATGGGTGACGTTAATTCGAACTTACAATAGTTCAGTAATCAATAACACATCAGAACTCAATATTAATAAGGATGTCGAAATATTCAATCAATTCTCGTCCCCGCCCGCCATGTGCTTCAAAACTGCATACGTATCTCGTGATATCAAGGTTGTTCAACCAGTACACAACAAGGAGTTACGAGTCCCATTTATACCGGTGCCATTTTGGGCGAGGCCGGGCAGGTCCAGGATGTAGTCAAAATGTCTCCACCAACCAGCGGTCGGACCAGAACCCCTTTCGGCAGTCAAAAAAGGTTCAGTTAAATGACAACAGAAGAGATAGGCAACAAGAACCAACAGTCAAAAGAGGGGAGGGCAAGATCTGAAGCCATTGTTCTACAAACTCTCAAGCAGACTTGGATGGAAAAATCCTGAAGAATGTACAAACTGAAAACCATTTTTTGTCTGTATAGCATCACCAGCAACGCTTGAGTCAGCTTTGTGTGAAGCCGCCATTTTGATTCAATCAATAGCATCCCCCTGCACACATTCAGGGACCTGGTCGTGTCTTCAGGTCAAACGGATTGTGGGACAAGATGCATAAAGGAAAAGGAAAAAAGTTCAGCCGGACCATGGGAGCCGGCCGCCTGGGCCATCTTTGGCCACACCAGGGCAATAGTGAAGCTGCAGCAGGTGCAAATAAGCTTCAGACAGTGTTACAAGCACTGCTCAGAATTCTCAACTATGGCACCCAACATCCAGGATTTGCCATCCGGATCTTGGCTCTCAACTATGGCACCCAACATCCAGGACTTGCCACTCGGATCTTGACGCCTTGTGCTGGTTCCGACCTATTCACACATCGGTCCGCTACTGACACCACCTCATAAGCCAACGGGGCACCCCACGCCGACTTTCGGTGCAGCATTGTAGGATGGCCACACCAGTGCGGCAACTTGCTGGACACCACCTCGGTGCCATCCAGATCTCGGCACGTTGTGCTGCCTTCGGTCTACTGTAGCCGCAAGTGCGGACGCAACTCAGCTGGATAGCGAGTGAAACACCAAGGGGCGCCCCACTACAGCCGAGGAGCCTCCATCTTGGGGGCGACGCACAGCATCACATTGCTTTCTCAAACAGCCCCCACTGACTGACGCGACCTCACAGGCCAACGGGGCGCCCCACGCCGACTTTCGGTGCAGCTTTGTAGGATGGCCACACCAGTGCGGCAACTTGCTGAACACCACCTCGGTGCCATCCGGATCTTGGCGCGTTGTGCTGCCTTCGGCCTATTCGCACATCGGTCTGCTACTGACGCCGCCTCACGTGCCAACGGATTTTCTACGCTTTTTATACCAGCGCGTAACGTAAGCATAACAGGTCATGTGACTTGTTTATAAAACTTTTCATTGGTTCATTTTACTTTTGGTTTCCTAATGATAGAAGGCTTGATCATATGACCTAAAAATAACACTTTTCATTGGATTAAAACATTTTTTTTTCCCAAACGATGAAAGCCCCACCTTGTTTCTGGATGTTTCAGACTGAAGCTGGCGTCAGCATGAGAGCACCACCATCTCGTGGCTCCGTCGTGGTCATTCCGCGAGCAATCATGGCAGCCGCTCCCCACCGGAAGCCTGCAGGAGTCGGGGGCCCTCAAGACTTTTGTAAAATCTTCAAGGCTCAGGGGACATCCGAGTTCCAAGGTGTCCCAGGGCCATTTTAGTGGACCAGGCCCAAATCCGAAAAGCCGCCCGCCATTTTAAGAGTCCTGTAGCAGCCGCCTATCGCTGCACCGCAATAGTGGGCGCAACTCAACTACATGGTGAGCGAGACGCTGTAGCCGCAAGAGCGGGCGATAACCAGCTGAATGGAGGATGAGGCACAGTGTAGCAAAAGCGGGCAGAATGGCAACTGAAACGGTAAAGGGGCGCCCCAGTACAGCAGACGAGCCTCCACCTGGGGAGGCCCGTTCACGCCGCCTCCCCCCCCCCCCGGGGCGCCCCACGCCATTTTTCCAAGCAGCATTGTAGGATGCCAAAACCAGTGCGGCAACTTACTGGACATCACCTGGTTGCCATCCACATCTCAGCGCGTTCTGCTGCCTTGGGACTATTCGCACAACAGACCGCTACTGACGAGGCCTCCCCCCGCACCACCCGGGACGCCCCACGCCGTTTTTCGGAGCTGCATTGTAGGATACCAAAAACCAGTGCGGCACCCAGGTAACATCACCTGGGTGCCGTCCAGAACTCAGCACGTTGTGCTGCCTTGGGACTATTCGCACAAAACACAGCTACTGACCATTGTTGCTTCTTTTTTAAAACAATGTTTAAATGTATTTACTGTTTTTGTTCCGTTGTATATATTTATAAGTTATTAAAGTGTTATAATCCTACAACTTTGTTGGAGTGCTATATATTTTTAATGTGACACATAATTGTGAAGACTTTGATGTACAAAAAGGCATCCCTGGAATCTTCCGCTTCAGGCTCAGACCCACACACCCTCACAGTGAGAATCCCCTCCCCAAGCACAATACAGGATGGTTATCAGATAGTAGGAACGCGTGTGGTGTGACGGATCTCATCGGGTGGGGGCCTTGATCTACTGTAACTCCTTTGAAGAGGGGTGATTCTCTACAGCTGGGGCCATAAACTACACCTGCAGGACTAGGTGATAGCCTGGGACCGGCCTGGACAATCGGACACAGAGGAAGAGGAGTGTCACAGGGTGCGGTAGTGAATAGGGTGAAAGGGAGGTGTCGGGCGGGCACAGGGTGTGATTCTCAGAGAAGAACAGCGCAAATGGGAGGAGGTTTCTGGGCCATGCATGAGAGAGAGAGAGCGGGGGTGACCAGTGCGTGGGGGAGATGCTTGCGAGGGAGGGAAGCCATGCTGAGGATCAGCGGCGTGCAGAGAGTGGGTCTGGTCAAGGCATCTAAAATGGCTGCCGTGCTCAACAAAAGTGTGGCATTGCAAAAAAGGCAAGATGGCGCAGACAATGTTTATCAATAAGGATTAATTTATAACAATTATTTTTATCAAAATATTTAATCGCAGTGACAAAATAGCGGTCAACAGTTCCTGATTTCCATCAAATCGAACGTTAACAGACGTCAACGACAAAAAAAAAACGCTCACGAACGGCGCAGATGGGAGGAGGTTTCTGGCCCATGCATGAGAGAGAGATTGGGGGTGCACGCAGCAAAAAAAAAAAAACCACTCACGAACAGCGCAGATGGGAGGAGGTTTCTGGCCCATGCATGAGAGAGAGAGCGGGGGTGACCAGTGCGTGAGGGAGATGCTTGCGAGGGTGGGGAGCCATGCTGAGGATCGGCGGCGTGCAGAGAGTAGGTCTGGTCAAGGCATCTAAAATGGCTGCCGTGCTCAACAAAAGTGTGGCATTGCAAAAAAGGCAAGATGGCGCAAAGAATGTTTATCAATAAACAATTATTTTTAACAAAATATTAACTCGCAGTGACAAAATGGCGGTCAACAGTTCCTGATTTCCATCGAATCGAACGTTAACAGACGTCACGCAGCAAAAAAAAAAAAAGCTCACGCACAGCCGCTGGAAGACATGTATCAACATATATGAGCCTCCTCAGCCACCCTCAGAAAACATAAGGGGTCAGGATACGTCTCCCGTACCCCCTTATACCTAGTAATTTAGTTAAATCGAAACACAAAATGGCGAGTTCCCGTTTCGCTACCAGTTTGCGGCCCGGTTCGCGAACCGAGAAGCGCTTCTACTGCGAAAAATCTAATTTTAATTATTTGCCCCACGGGACCCTTTAATAACCCCAACATCATTCCTAGGGGGTCAAGAGGAGTCTACCTTGCCCCCTTTCATTAAATTCCCCCTTCGTTTTTCTCCTCCTCTTGTCTCTCGATCCTACCGAGAGACAAGATGGCGGCCGCACCAGACTGTTTAGAATGTTGACAGACACCGGAGAGCCAATCAGCTTCGCTACCCAAAGCTCCGTAACGCGAAAAGTACGCGATCTGGTGCGCTATCTAGGACGCTGTCACAGATATATCTGTTTTTTTAAACGTTAATTTCTCAAAATCCACTGGAGCACATATATTGAGACCCAGCAAAGGCACATCGGGCTAACAGTCCCTACAATTTTGCCAAGTTTCGTGTAAATCCATTCAGCCGTTCGAGCTAAAAGTGAGGCCAAAGGCCCTATGGAAAAATGAATGGGAAAAACGCGTTTTGCGACCCCCCTTTTTTCTCGGCCCCCCCTTGACGGAACCCCCCCACATTTTCAGGGGCTGCTCAGTAACAAAATGTGCCATTTTCCTGAAAATGTCAGTTGATTCGGTCCACAGACGCCAAAGTTATTAGACATAGAATTTTCAAAAGTTCCATAGAGAAAAAATCCTAACTATGTATACCTACTGGCGGCCGCCAGTAGGTAATATATATATATATATTACCTACTGGCGGTCGCCAGTAGGTATACATAGTTAGGATTTTTTCCCTATGGGATTTCTGAAAATTCTATGTCTAATAACTTTGACGTTTGTGGACGGAATTGGCTGAAATTTTCTGGAAAATGGCACATTTTGTTTCTGAGCAGCCCCTGAAAATTTTGGGGGTGTTCGGCAAGGGGGGGCCGAGAAAAAAGGGGGGTCCCAAAACGCGTTTTTCCCATGTTAATTTCCATAGGGCGGTTGGCCTCACTTTTAGCTCGAACGGCTGAATGGATTTGCACGAAACTTGGCAAAATTGTAGGGACTGTTAGCCCGATGTGCCTTTGCTAGGTCTCAATATATGTGCTCCAGTGGATTTTGAGAAATTAACGTTCAAAGTAAGATATATATCTGTGACAGCGCTCCGGGTAGCGATCCGGTTCGCGTACTTTTCGCGTAACGGAACTTTGCGATGCGAAGCTGATTGGCTTTCCGGTGTCTGTCAACATTCTAAACAGTCAGGAGCGGCCGCCATCTTGTCTCTCGGTAGGATCGAGAGACAAGAGGAGGCCAAAACAAAGGGGGAAATTACCATAAGGGGGCATAGTAGATCCTCGTTGACCCCCTAGGTTTTATGTGGAGGTTTTAAAAGGTCCCAGCAGGGCAAAAAAAAAAAAAAAAATTCTTTTTTTGCGTGGTGAGCGCCTAGTACGCGAACCGGAAAGCGTTCTGGGCAGCGTACTATAAGGATAAAAGAATGATAGACTTTTCTAATACTGTATGTTAATTGTTTGCTGTTTTTGTTGTTTTTTTTGTTTTCTTTATTTTTAAAGTATTTTTTTTATTTTGATTGTGTTTCATAATTCATTAAACTTTCTAACATTTCATTGTCAGAAATTTCAAAATTGAATATAGGGTGTAACATGTCCTCATTTCTAAGCAGGTTATCCACTGCTTCAACACATTGTAGTAGTTCCTGGTCTCTACTTTGATCCATAAAATCATCCATTTTTCCTTGGCTGCTCTCTTCCAGTACAATTGTAAATTGAACTTGCTGCTCGCCTTCCATTTTGCCTGAAATTTTGATTAAAAAAATATATATTAGTAGAGATAGGGCACTGTTGGGATTAATTTTAGATAGGCAGTTTTTATCAGTGAATTTATCTTTTGGCAGTGTATAGTATCAGAGTGGAAATAGGACTATAAAAAAGTGTATGTGATTTAACCAAGACAAGCCTAACTCCATTCATAACTATAACAGAGAAGTCTATCTAAATCCATAACTACTACAAAGGGATAGTATATATCTATCAGAAAAAGTCTACCATATTAAGTTATAGTGCACAATATACTTCAGTTTTAAAAATAACAACTTACCTTCACAAACAAGTTGAAGTGTTTGGTAGCTATTCAAATGTGATGTACAACAAGAAGTAGCAGTCAAAATGGCTGTGTTTTCTTCTCTTCCTTTATATATATTCAGGTATATAACCAATCAAATGTCAGGTAATATAAGTAGAAAATGAAAGTAACATTTTCATTGGTTGTCAATTCCAACACTTCAGATGTGTTTTGTGAAGTAATTTACCTCACGGTATTTAGAGAGGTCTACAGGCTTAATGGCTAAATGGAATTTCAATCAAATTTGTGGAAATGAAAGGGATTGTTATGTAGTATGAGCTAATCTATATTTGGTGAGAGTGTCTCCAGTCGTTTTTCTGTGAATTACTTTCCCACCTTTTTTTTTGGACCGCTTCCTGGGTAGCGGTCCGGTCCGCGAACTAGGAGCGTAACGGGAGTCCACCATTTTGTGTTTCGGTCGAATTAAGATATAACATGGAGGGCAAATAATGTTCAGAATGGGTAGAAGGGGGCACGGTACAAGTATTTTGACCCCCTAGGTTTTCTGAGGGTGGCTGAGGAGGACCATATGTGCGGGGAAAAAACATTTTTTTTTAAAATTTTGCGCGGTTAGCTTCCAGTTCGCGTACCGGGTAGCGCTCTTTGAGCGTAGTTTGTTGAAAATTACAGAAAAAAGTTAGAGAAAAATAATAATTGTGAGTGATCAGATGTAGGGTAGCTCTGAGAAGAGCTTTTGGGTTTATGGTACATTTTGGTACTTATAAGTAGGTACCAATGCACAGTCTTAAATTCAAAATGAAAATTCTGTTGCCCTCATCTGAGAAGTGAACTCCATCTCCTCTGTAGATATCTTGCATGTAGTAACGCAAGTTATTGTTGTACAAGGAGCCCATTCCATGGTCTCTCATGTAAGCTGAAACAGATTTGTTTACATGCTTCCTCGCTTTCTCAATTTGTGGACAAAATTGGTTGGACCACCTCCATTTCTGTCTTTGGCATATATTGGAATATACCAAGGCAGTTTGAGGAAAAAGTGCCATTAATTGCTCAAAGGTGTCCTTTAAAAGCATTTTCAGACCTACCCCAGTCAAAGTGCCCAAATCATTACCTCCACAGTGCACTATTAACAGGTCAGGTTTTGGCAAATGCATAAAGGTTTTCACCAATGGTATCAATTGGTGACATTTTAATCCTCTTTGGCACAACCACTTAATTTCCACATCTTGTAAATTGAGGTTAGGTAAATTTCTGTTCTCAGCATACCTTTGAGCCCAGTAGATGTAACTATGTCCAACAATCCAGACATTAAACATGGTGAGAGAAGGTTGGGCTGCAGTCAGATGAAGTGTGGTAATGAAAGGGCAGTTGAAACAGTAGGAGTTTGTAAAGAAAAAAAACTGTGGATTTCCAGTCCTAATGATTCATTAGCAGTGATTGGTGTATTTTCATTTCTGAAAACAGAAAGTTAGGGTGCATGGTTGTGTTCTTTGAAAGATGTAATTTGAATGGTCAAGGAAGAAACATTTAATGAAAGATTGCACTGGATACGCAGGTGCACTGAGAGTTCAGAGTTCAATTGAAACATTGTTGTGTGAATTTGCAAACATGAGAGGTCTTTCAGGAGGTGGTTGCTAAGCAAAAAAGGCAGAGAGGGCAGAGGGGGGAAGGGTTTTGATTTGAAAAAAGTGAGGGAAGAGTTATTATTGGCTAATATGAGAGATATGTGTAATGAATATCTGTATTTGTGTGCTTTCAATAGCTGCAGCCTCTGGAGTGCATCCTTTTTGTTCTGCTGAAGACAATTTGGAGTATTTCTGAGACTGTTTTGAAACTCAAAAAGTATTTGCTAAGGTGAGAAAAGATTTATTTAATTTAGATAGAGAATAGTATGATTTAAGGAGAAAATGATGAAGAAAGCTGTGTTTTTAAAATGTGGCTTTGTCTCAAGTGATATACAAATAGATTTTGTTTTTTTGAAGAAATTGTAATTGCATATTCGGTGTAGCATTCTGGCATGCAGTAACACAAGTTATTGTTGTACATGGAGCCCATTCCATGGTCTCTCATGTAAGCTGAAACAGATATGTTGTTTTTAAAAACGATTTTTGAAAACAATTACATTTCTGGATATGTACTGCTAGAGCTTCATAGGTTGTTTGGGTCATATTTATAAGGCATTTGAGTGTCTATGATGTTATTTTTCCCTTTTTAAATGGAAAGCGTTCTTCATGGGGCAAGTTTGTTGTAAATACGCTCCCACCTGTGCTTGGCAAATTTAGATTTTGATTATGGGAGTTACATAGCCATGTTAATAATGTCCCAAAAATGGTGCAAGGATATTCAATAAAACGCTTTCATGTGTCTCAAGGACATTTTCAGTCATTTCCTCTTGAATGCAGGTATACAATTGATTTATATGCTGTGTTTAAAAACGATTTTTTGAAATCAATTACATTTCTGGATATGTACTACGAGAGCTTCATAGGTTGTTTTGGGTCATATTTATAAGGCATTTGAGTGTCTATGATGTTATTTTTCCCTTTTTAAATGGAAAGCGTTCCTCATGGGGCAAGTTTCTTGTAAATACGCTCCCACCTGTGCTTGGCAAATTTAGATTTTGATTATGGGAGTTACATAGCCATGTTAATAATGTCCCAAAAATGGTGCAAGGGCATTCAATAAAACGCTTTCATGTGTCTCAAGGACATTTTCAGTCATCTCCTCTTGAATGTAGGTATACAATTGATTTATATGCTGTGTTTAAAAACGTTTTTTTTTAAATCAATTACATTTCTGGATATGTACTGCTAGAGCTTCATAGGTTGTTTTGGGTCATATTTATAAGGCATTTGAGTGTCTATAATGTTATTTTTCCCTTTTTAAATGGAAAGCGTTCCTCATGGGGCAAGTTTCTTGTAAATACGCTTCCACCTGTGGTTGGCAAATTTAGATTTTGATTATGGGAGTTAAATAGCCATGTTAATAATGTCCCAAACATGGTGCAAGGGCATTCCTAAAAAGCGCTTTCATGTGTTTCAAGGACATTTTTAGTCATTTCCTCTTGAATGTAGGTATACAATTGATTTATTTGCTGTGTTTAAAAACGATTTTTTGAAATCAATTACATTTCTGGATATGTACTGCTAGAGCTTCATAGGTTGTTTGGGTCATATTTATAAAGCATTTGAGTGTCTATGATGTTATTTTTCCCTTTTTAAATGGAAAGCGTTCTTCATGGGGCAAGTTTCTTGTAAATACGCTCCCACCTGTGCTTGGCAAATTTAGATTTTGATTATGGGAGTTACATAGTCATGTTCAAAATGTCCCAAAAATGGTTCCAGGGCATTCAAAAAAACGCTTTCATGTGTCTCAAGGACATTTACAGTCATTTCCAACTGAATGTAGGTATACAATTGATTTATATGTTGTGTTTAAAAACGATTTTTGAAATCAATTACATTTCTGGATATGTACTGCTAGAGCTTCATAGGTTGTTTGGGCCATATTTATAAGGCATTTGAGTGTCTATGATGTTATTTTTCCCTTTTTAAATCGAAAGCGTTCTTCATGGGGCAAGTTTCTTGTAAATACGCTCCCACCTGTGCTTGGCAAATTTAGATTTTGATTATGGGAGTAACATAGCCATGTTCAAAATGACCCAAAAATAGTGCAAGGGCAATCTAAAAAAACGCTTTCCTGTGTCTTAAGGACATTTTAAGTCAATGAGGAAACACAGGTGATGTAATTCTGAAATGAGGAAAAGAAACTCCACATTTTTCAATTACATCACTAGTGTTTCCTAAGTTTATGAATGACATTGTGCAGATGAAGTTTAGGTGTGACCACAGATTCAAAAGAGGTCTGCCCTTTGTTCAAGAGTGAAATGGACATGACTTACTTCATTGGTAGGCCTTCACATGTATTATCTCCTTTGTTTTCTTCAACAAGTGAAAATCTCATCTGCAACCATGTGTTGGCCTCACCTCAAACAAACAAAACAGGTGATGGACCGAATGTGGATCAATGACACACATTCACCCCAGTCCAAAGATCTGGGCCCAAACAAACCTTTAGATAGGCCACACCTTATCGTCAACCTGAATCAATCATTTAAAATGTTAGGGAGAGATTTATGATTGTTGTATACCTGTTTTGTACCACTGTGTGTCATTTTTGTGACGCAGTGCTGGTGCAAAAGATTTGCTATGTTAAATAATAAGTAGGGTGTTAAGTTTTTGATGACTGTTATTCATTTACTGTTTGGTAATAGTGGTTAGTAACATTTTTTATTATATTTTTCCACAGATTCAACTGCAGATCATTTCAAAATTTGAAAAATGCCAACTAAGAATCGAATTAGAAAGGCTAGAAAACGTCAAAGACAGCAAGATCATGTATTATTGCAGCAGTCCTCTCCCCAAAATACTTGTGAAATCACCAAGAAAGCTCCGGGTAAGAGCACGAAATCATTCTTAAGAAATATTTGTAGTAAAAAAAGTATTTCTCCAAAAAATGTTTCAGTCCAGAAAAAGAAAAGCAATTTAAATGGAAAGGAAAGACCAATCAAAAATGTTACTGGTAGAGCAAGAGATAACTCTGTGCATCATAGTAGAAGGAAACAACAGTTTAGGGACATTCAAAAATGAATGTTCCGCAACAGGATAATAGTTAATTTATTAAAAAATATTAAGAAAGGCCAACAGAAAGTGGCATTTTATAAGAAGAAGAAAAATGTAGAGAAAATTATTGATCATGCTTTTGAAATTAAGCGAAAGTTGTTTATTTTGGTAATCAATAGAATTAGGAAACTAAGCAAGGTAATTTCTGATTTTAAATCAAATAGTAGATGGAAGAGAGTAGTAAATCGTAGTAACTTTTGTGAAGTTTTTTCCGGAGAATGGATGCATAGTTCAAGTTGTGAGGCATTTTTTAATGAGGAGAGTTATTTTCAGGATAATGATTTGGTGTTTGCAGTTGACACCAGTGGTCGAGCTTATGAAGTGAAGGATGGTTGTCCAGTTGAAAAAGAAAAACTTCTGACAACAGAGACAGACGAGGTGTTAGGTAATGATGTTTTAGGAAGACGTCCTAAGGGTCCTGTGTACATTTGGAAGTGTAGTTCTATTTGCAGTGTGCGACAGGTTTCCATCAATTTGCTTTGTGATTTTATACGGACATTTAATAAGAAAAGTTTGAAGCAGAAAATGAAGTTGTTGCAAGATTTAGATCCTTGCAGAGTGAGACAAATGACAGGTTTGCGTGGTCATTCACTGGCTTGTCTTTCCAGGAGAGTATGCCAGAGTGTTTTTCATCATTTCAGGATGCTAGCAGTGCATCATAATAAAGTGAGAAAATTAGTGAGAATGTTGTATTATGCTAAGAGTCCAGCAATTATGCTTAAACAATTATGTGCTGCTCTTTTGCATGGTTCTGAAATAGATGTCAAGAATATTTGTGAAGAAATTGAGTTTTGTTACTTTGGTAGTAAAGATGAGAATGTTCAAATTGACCCAGAAGTAGAAGGTAATGTTGAAGATAATGTACAGGTTTCTAGTACAGATAAATTTCAGAAGGAAATTGCCACGTTTCAGATGAAATCAAGTGAGAGGCCTAATTTCACTTGTGTGTGTTGTCGACGCACTTATTATAAGAATCAGACTAAGTTAGTGGATTTATATGCAAAAAGTGAAAGGGAAAATAATAGTGAATGGAAGGATTTCGCCACATACTTGATTGTAGAAAATTGTTTTGATTTGGGATCGGATCAACGTGTGTGTACTTATTGTTGTAACAAATTAAACCAAAACCAGATGCCTGCTAGGGCGGTTCATAATAATCTTGAATTGGTTGAGGTTCCTTCTGAATTGAAGGATTTAAATACTTATGAATCTATTTTGATTCAAAGTATCCATCCCTTTCAGGCTATTGTAAGAATGGAGCCAAAGACAGGGAAGTTGCCTCCAGCAGATTTACAGAGAGGATTAAAGGGAAGAGTTGTTTATTTGCCTCTAGATTTGAACAAAAACATTAACACAATTGGAGTAGAAAAAGTTGAAGAGGAACCTCTGGTTATCTTGGTTAATGGGGTTCCGACATAGAATAAGAAAATATGGCAAGATTTAGTGGATGTTAGGAAAGTCAAAAAGGCAACATTGTATTTGAAGAAAAATAATAAGTACTA
Organism: Lissotriton vulgaris; assembly: GCF_964263255.1. Taxonomy (NCBI): domain Eukaryota; kingdom Metazoa; phylum Chordata; class Amphibia; order Caudata; family Salamandridae; genus Lissotriton; species Lissotriton vulgaris. Next base: position 28,655 of record NW_028242410.1, read on the forward strand.
TATAAATGTATATGTTGCAGAAGAGGAAGTAAGTGATGAAGAGGATAGCGATTTGTGTGCTGGCCAAATTGAGAAAGTAGAGGCCTCTAAAAGTGAAGAAATATATGAACATTGTAGTGTTCATCCTTTGCATTCCAAGGAAGTCATGGGGAATGCAATTGAGTTGTTTCAAATGAAACAAGCCAAAGGGAGTCCCATTAGTGTTTGGGAGGAAAGTTTGGAAGCTCGGTGTTTCCCACAGCTATTTCCCACAGGTCGAGGAGGAAGATATGATGAGCGACCTCATCAAATTCCTGCGTCTGAATACCGGACTTTACGATTGTATGCAGAAGATCCTAGGTTTCGTCAATGTATTCCCTATTTGTTTCATCTCCTGTTTGAAAGCGATCTGTCTGGACTGTCATATGCAGTGAACCACATCTTAAAAAGTGGTATACAGATGCGAAACATCTCGGCAAGTGACTTTATGCATAAAGTCAATGTCCAAGACAGTATTTTGGATTCTCACCTAATTAATCTCATGGCGTGTCAGCGTGGTACTAATAAGTACTGGTACCGTCGTCATGGTGATTTAAAATGTATGCTGAGGAACTTAGGAACTCCAACATGGTTCCTTACTCTGAGCTCTGCCGAGTATGGCTGGGAAGACTTACTTGAATTTCTACGAGAGGCAAATGGAAATATTGAAAACATTGAATTCAAGACACCTGGAGAACTGTGTTCTTTGGATCCAGTGAATGTATGCAGGTACTTCAATCATAGATTTGAAGCTATGATGTCTTTTATCACAAATAAGAAGAATCCACCTCTTGGAGAGGTGTTGGATTTCTTCTGGAGAAAGGAGTACCAAGCAAGAGGTGCTCCTCATATACATATGTTGTTGTGGATCAAGGATGCACCTAAATTTGGAACAGATCCGGATGACTTAGTGATGAATTTCATAGAACAGTATTCTACGTGTGCTGTTCCAAACGCAACGGAGAAGAAAAGCCTAGGAGAACAAGTTCTACGTTTCCAAAGCCATCGTTGTGGAAAGTACTGTCGTCCTAAATTCAGAAACAAGGACAAGTTCTACACCAAATGTCGTTTCAACTTTCCACGACCGGTGATTTCTAAAGGAAGAGTGAACAGTTTGATGTCTTCGCTGCGACATAATGTGACGAGGAAATCACCCAAAAATACATACAATTTGAAAAGGAACGAAGAGTCCAAGTACATCAACGACTACAACCCAGTGATTTTGTCCATGTGGAATGCTAACATGGATATACAGTTTGTGGCTGACACCTGTATGGCTGTGGCTCGGTATGTGACATCTTACATCACCAAAAAAGAAAAGACAGAATTGAAGGATATGTGGGAGGACATTTCCCATGAAAAGAGCCTCAGCAAGAAGTTGTACAGTTTCAGTCTGAAGATGTTGTCGCATCGAGAAATCGGAGCTTACGAATGTTGTGACCGGTTGTCTTCAGCAAGTCTCTATGCCAAATCCAGGAGTATTGTTTGGGCGAGCCTTGGTCTTGCTGCAACGCGAAATCGAGTTCTAAAACCTGTCCGGGAAATTGAGTATTTGGCAGAAAAGGAACCAAACAGTACCGACATTTTGAAGACCAACATGTTGGATACATATTATCCAAATCGAAGCAGTCACCTTGAGAATGTTTGTCTATATGAGGTTCTACAAAATTATATATTCAAGAGGAACATCAAAGAAGATATTGAGAAAGGAGTGTATGCTGTAATTGGAAGTGAGGGATGTCTGGTGAAGCAAAGAAAATGCCAATTAGTAAACCATCGAAAATTGAGTGGCGAATCTCCAGAAAAAAAGGAGTTTTTCTATTTAGCACTTTTGCAACTTTTCAAGCCTTGGCGTGCAGAAGAGGAACTGCTTGGAGATTTCCTCTGTTACGAAGACTCTTTCACTGCTGCTAAGGAGACCATAGAATGTCCTGCTTTTCCCAAATATCAAGAAATGTTGACTTTGGAAACTGAGCAGGAAGCAACGATTGCAGCCGAGATTGCCAGAGACAGTTCTCAGGACAGTCAGAGTTCTGTTTCATTGAGTCAGGATCCACTAGGAGGACCTATTATCGAAAATGAAGCTGCCACTGCTATGAATGAAGTGGAAAGAGCCATGGCACATGCTCAGGAGGATGCAGTTAACTTAGAAGACTTGGAAAAACAACTCAACGTTGAGCAGAGGAAAATATATGATGAAGTTACCAAGCAAATTGAGCATGGATTAAGTCATGAGAAGAAAGAGTGCTCATGTAGATCGTTGAAGCCTGTCCGACTGTACGTGAGTGGAGAAGCGGGAACTGGAAAAAGTTTCCTCATTAAAGCAATTTCATGTTATTTGCAGAAAAGGACTGAGACATCGTTGTCTTGTGTTGTTACCGCTCCTACTGGATTGGCAGCACATAACATTAAAGGGATTACTTTGCATCGTCTACTGATGCTGCCGGTGGAGCATGACAACAAATTACAATACCACAAGTTATCTGGGGATGCTTGTTGTGAAGTTTCAAGAGTCTTGAGGAAAATGAAACTTCTTATCATTGACGAAGTAAGCATGGTTTCCAATGTCATGCTTGCCTTTGTGCATTTGAGAATGCAAGAAGTTCTTAAAACTGAATATGATGTGTTATTTGGTGGCAAACACATCATTGTTTTCGGAGATCTTCTGCAGCTGACACCAGTAAAAGGACAACCTGTGTTCAAAATACTCACGCATGAAGATACCAGGAAGTGCCTAGGGAGCATTGGCAACGTCAATATATGGTTAAATTTCAATTATGCTGAACTGCATGAAAATATGCGTCAGGCGAAGGATGAAGATTACAAGAATATTCTACAAGATATTAGAATTGGAAAAGTGACCGAGCATGGGAAAGAAGCTTTAAATGCACGATTACTGTCAAATTTATATCCCGAACAAGACATTGTGCCTGAGAATATTTTTCAGAAAATTACTGAGAAGAAACCCGGAATATGTTTGATGCCAACTCTTGCAGAATGTGCCATCTTCAACAACAAAATGTTGAATTTAGAAAAGCAAGAGATTGTGAAACTTGAAGCTATTGACAAAATAGAGCATATGGGATCAACAATTATTTTGTCTGAGAATTTGAAATCAAAATTGGATTCATTAGAGAAGACTATATCTAAAACAGCGGGTTTTGAAAAGACTTTGAATGTGTGTTTAAATTGCCGAATCATTTTGAGAAGGAATTTACATGTTGAAAGAGGTCTGGTAAATGGATCAATGGGTAATGTTGTTGATTTTGAGAAATACAGAAGTAGAGATGGTATTGAATTTATAAAAATTAAATTTGATGGCATTGAGGAAGTACAGCTAATTGGTCGTTGTTCTGCTAGGTTTTTGCTTGTTAAAGTTTTATATGTTCGCCGTAAACAGTTTCCTGTTTGCTTGGCATATGCGGTGACAATCCATAAATCGCAAGGTTTAAGTGTAGATACTGCTTTGGTGAATATTGGCAGTTCTGTGTTCAAGGAGGGTATGGCATATGTGGCATTGTCACGAGTTAGAACTTTATCGGGATTGTACCTGATTGACTGTGATGTCACAAACATTTGTGCGGATCTAGATTGTGTTAGGGAATACAATAGGTTAAGAAAAGAGTATGCGCCACATTTGCCTCAATATCCTTTGTTTGAGAAACGTGTGGTAGGCCGGAAATGAAGAAATATCAGTAATAGTAGGGAGGTTGTAGCAAAAAGCCCAAAAGTCGATGAACCGAAAATTGTAAGCCGAAAGAAAGTGGATTCTGTTGAAGATGTTGTCGGTTTTCAATTTGAAAATAGTTCTGGTGTCTGTGTTAGAGAAATGTAGCACTGATCGAACAAAAGTAGAAAGTGTGTCTGAAGTGCGTTATCTGTTAGATGAATGTTCAGGTCAAACAGACTTCTCTGAAAATAATCAGCAGGATTGTCAGGAGTTTTTAATGTATATGCTTAATGTATTGCAAGATGAGGGTGTAGATGTAGATCACCTGTTTGGGCTTTCTTATCAATGGCAGCATGACTGCGAGAACTGTATGGTATCAAGTACTACTAGTGTAGACTCAGAAAGATTTATATATTTAACTTTGCCAGACAGTAAATCAGTCTCCTTTAATAAGCTAGTAAATGCAGCGGATCACAACATGGAGTGTAGCCAATGTAAATCTGAAATGATGTCAACATTATTTATACGAAGATATGGCCAGTATGTCATTTTAATGATCCAACGATGTAGGCCTGATGGATCAAAATTGTCAACTTTAATAAAAAATGTTGTTGCTTCTCAGCTGTCGATATCAGGAAGGACTTTTGTAACTGTAGCAATTATCTATCACGATGGTCCTTCAACAACATCAGGACATTACACAGCTTATTTAAAGTCTCAAAACGGCTGGTCATTCTGCAACGATTCTGTTGTAACTTTCAAAAAAAAATTGCAGTTTGACCTTAAAAATTCTTACCTGGTGTTTTTAAAACCAAAATTTTAAGGAAAGAATCTCGGGATTTCCTCTGAGGAATTGCAAAAGGTTCATGAAGTAGAGGGAATGTAAGTCTGCAATGCTATCTAGATTATTGGTCCAAAACTTTTAATTATAATGTCAATTTAAAAATCCAACTATATAAACCTGATGCAAGTAAGTCTGCTTCATAGTAAGCAGTATCAGTGTCATAGGAAAAGGAGAACATGAGTGAGAAAGAAGGGTAAGATATTAGTAGTCCAGGATTGTGAAAATAATCTTAAATGTTTTATTTTTGAAAGTTGCGAAAATAGAAAATGACGGGATTTGATTGGAAGAATTACAAGAGTTGTGAATCGCTGCAACATGATTTGGCCAAGTGGAAACATGTGGTAGAATGTGAGAAGTCTTTTATTGTATGTAACATATTTTTCAAAACGATGGAGGTTTTCTTTCAGAAAGTGGCGGGCTGAAAATATTTATAGCACAACAGAGTGGACGCTGTTCATAGGACATCCTTCGACGTTATGGAAAGTAAGTTAATTTTAAGGAGTTTTGAATTCAGATTTCTTAGGTTGTATGGGTTTTTTAAACACAATCATTTTGATTGTGGTTTTTTTTCCCTGCTGTTACATGATGAATACCTTCAAGTCACTGATTTAAGTGAAATTTGATACATTCTGAGAACAGCAAAAATAAACCATTTAACATGTATAATTAATGTTCTACTTTTTGTACTTATGATATACATTTAGAAATGTGAGGTAGATATGGAGAAACTGAGGCTTCTGTAAGTGTCAAAGTTAATGCTTACAGTGCTGCACTTCTGGGTACTGTTTTTTTTTGAAAACTGAATAGGCCTCACCTCAAAGAAACCTCTTGAAAGGACACATCTTATTTGCATCCTGAAACAATCATTTAAAATGTTAGACACAATTTTATGATGGCTTTACATCTCTTTTGCGCTGCTATTGCATCACTATTGTGAGACATCAGCAGTGCAAAAGATGCACCATGTTCCAAAATAGGCCTCACTTCATCAGCATCAAGATACTGTTTGTTTAATATATTATGGCTGAGATACCCGCCACCCCCTCTCAACACAATCCCCAAAGGAAGGAAATCCGGAAACAGTTCTTGAAGTTTTTGGAAGTGGGAGGGAGTGACCCTCCCGGCCGTATTTATTAAAACAAAAAATTAAAACATTTTAAACATTAATGTACAATTTCATACCACATTGCGATGTTTGGCTAACCTTAACAGATTCTCTAATACAGAGGTTCTCCTAGCCGAACTAACATCCTACAAAACATTTACTTGAAATATTGAAATTGTACATCCTAACGTTTAAGGGCCAACGGCAAGGTCGTAACCGGTGTCAAGATCCCTAACCAGACATACCCCCCCCCCACTTGGAGGGGCGACAGCACTGAGGCGTACTCAAGTGCAACTACTACCAATTTCCCTTGACTTGACGGGGGCACTTATCAACTCGACGCCAGTTAAAGGTCGTTCGAAGACTCGTGTGAGGTATCTAGAAGGTATCGTAGACCTCCCCCCAACCCCACACAACTTACCGCATCTGCCGTCGCAGATGTCACTGGCCCCGGGAAATTCCCCAGGAGGGGGCTGTAACCCCTCCTACACAGGAAGGGGCCTTGACCGCCTTTCCTCTTCTTTCGGCGACCCATCCTTAGAAGGGACCGCCTCCCCGTTGAGGGGCCAAAGGCCACCTCCCCCGAGCGCTCCCATCCGTGTTGGGTGACGCCCACTCATAGGGATCTTCCAATTAGTGCTCACCGATCATGACCTTACCGCCCGACCAAAATAAATACGACAATGCTAACTAAATGACTAAACTAAAATTACAGTAGCAACTATACTTTCATTAAAAGCATGCTACCAATGAACACTAAAGCAGAATTTCTTTATTTGCAAAACGTACCACAAATCGACATTCTTTATTACATACTCAAAATCATCACGATAATACCACAACCTGTAAACGAAAATCAGAGTTATCCATTAACTTTGTTCAACACCACTTGCTGTCATCAGGGGCTGGTGGGTGGGTCAAAATTGGCTCTTCGTTCCGTCTCGAGCTCACGTGCAGCGAGGAGGTGCAGCTTCAGAGCACAGGAACAAGAGGATGTCCTCTGGTCTTGCTTCTCCTTTTATCCGTCTTCAGGGCGGGCGTAAACCCGCCCCTGCCTGCCCCGAGGGCGTGGCCAGCCGCGCCAGTGTCTAGGCCAGCCCACTCTAGGGCGGGAAAAAGCGCGCCCCGGCTACGCCGCTTCGGGCATACCAGCCGAGACGCGCCTCCCGCCCAAAATGGCTTCCCGGGGGGATCGAGGCACTCTGCCATACGTTCGGGGGGACCGAGTGGTCGCCCCTTTCCATATGGCTGAGATACCCGCCAACCCCTCTCAACACAATCCCCAAAGGAAGGAAATCCGGAAACAGTTCTTGAAGTTTTTGGAAGTGGGAGGGAGTGACCCTCCCGGCCGTATTTATTAAAACAAAAAATTAAAACATTTTAAACATTAATGTACAATTTCATACCACATTGCGATGTTTGGCTAACCTTAACAGATTCTCTAATACAGAGGTTCTCCTAGCCGAACTAACATCCTACAAAACATTTACTTGAAATATTGAAATTGTACATCCTAACGTTTAAGGGCCAACGGCAAGGTCGTAACCGGTGTCAAGATCCCTAACCAGACATACCCCCCCCCCCACTTGGAGGGGCGACAGCACTGAGGCGTACTCAAGTGCAACTACTACCAATTTCCCTTGACTTGACGGGGGCACTTATCAACTCGACGCCAGTTAAAGGTCGTTCGAAGACTCGTGTGAGGTATCTAGAAGGTATCGTAGACCTCCCCCCAACCCCACACAACTTACCGCATCTGCCGTCGCAGATGTCACTGGCCCCGGGAAATTCCCCAGGAGGGGGCTGTAACCCCTCCTACACAGGAAGGGGCCTTGACCGCCTTTCCTCTTCTTTCGGCGACCCATCCTTAGAAGGGACCGCCTCCCCGTTGAGGGGCCAAAGGCCACCTCCCCCGAGCGCTCCCATCCGTGTTGGGTGACGCCCACTCATAGGGATCTTCCAATTAGTGCTCACCGATCATGACCTTACCGCCACAGGCCGGATAGTTGACCGGCTATCCGGACCCCCCACACAACTCCTACCTAAAGGTCATGTTTCAACGATTTTAACCATGCTAAGAAGTCTCCTAAGAGTAACTCATTCCCCACCCAAGACAAATGCACACCATCCCCCGAATACATACTGTCATCATTAATACAGTTATGAGAAATAGAATGCAATGCCCTGGAACGGAACAACCTACTCACTTTATTGTTAAGCTTTCTAACAGAATGGTTCAAAGCAGGAATAGAGATAGCCCCCCGCCACACCTTTCGTGGAATCAAATGGGACCATGCAATCGTGCACCCCGGAACTCTCCTCGCCAACCAACTTACGGTGGAAAGCATTGCCTCCAGGAGTAGTCGTCTACCGATGGTGACCAAATCATTACCCCCAACATGCACTATAACTATAGACGGCGGTGACCTTGTCCGCCCTAACAAACCCTCGAAAAATGTTTGAAACTGGTCAATACAGAGACCGCCCCTTCCGTAGAAGGACATCCTGTACCCGTATTCCCCAGCTACGTGAATCATGTCACCTGCTTTGAATACGTCTGCGGCACGCCTCACGTATGAGTGGCCCACGACCCACACCTCCTTTTTCACAGCCGGTGATGTCTGACCGCTGGCCCGGTGTAGGGTCGACTGCATAGTCCGCCCCGCCTCGTAGGCTTGCGTAACTGAAAACGAAACAAAAACAAGAAGCGTGAGTACATTATTACAGCTTCACAACATGTGCAACCGCACGTATCTTTTGTAACAATTGGAGGACCAACGCCCCACTCGTTTCACTTGCTCAACATTAAGACCCCTGGCTGTAGCTTCCGTAGCAGCCCCTATCCGAAAGGAATGGGTCCCAAATTCGCCCGGGTTCAAGCCCGCAGCGGCAATTGACATCGCAAGCACCCGCTGAAACTGAAATTTCGTCAGTGGGGTGGCGTCAGCGTGTCTTAACAAAGTCCCCCCCCATGATGCCACCCTTCGTGCTAGGTAATCCTCTAAACACTTTACCGGACACATGGAGGACCCAGGAATCCTGCGTATGATGACGCAGTCACCCATCCCATCTTGATCAGTCTTGGATTTTACAAAGGAGACAGTCATTGTTTCTCCCCTGATCTGAACGTGTTCCTGGCACAAACCCCCTGCCACATCCAGTTTGTTCCTTGCAACTAGTTCGCTTACCCGCATTGCTCCGTGAAATGCCAGCGAAAAAGCGGCTCGGAACAGCACCGCCTCAAACTGAGATGAACATGTGGCCGGGAGTGTGGCCAACAACTGGGACAATCTATCCAAACCTATCGGGCGCCTTTCATCTACTCTGCGACCCTCAAGGCGTTGCCACCCACGCAGCGCTTTCTGCACAACGAAAGACGCTGTTGGGTCCTGGATAGCGTGCGCTCTGGCAACAAAGGAAATGGCAGCACGATGCCTCTGGGCCGTAGCCACCGATTTCCCAGCCCTACGTAAGGACAACAGGAAATTCACTACCCCTTCCTCGTGACCCCAAAGTCGCTCTCTATCACTCCCCAAAAAGGCTAAATAGGCCCGAAACGCCCCTTCGTATGCCTTCCTCGTCCTTGGTGCTAGACTCTCTCCCACGAGGTGACGAAGTTCGGGGCACCGAGAGACCAGAGAGCTTCGGGAAAGGGTGCCGGCTCTGGGTCCGCTGAGGGGAGGAAACCCGAAAAAGCCTGCATTTGAAAACGAGACAGTGCGTCAGCCGCCTGATTCATCACCCCCGGCACATGCTTTGCTCTGAATAGCACGTTCAATTGCATACATAGTAAAACAATTTCCTTAAGCAGTCTTAAAATCAGTTTACAACGTGCTGCCTGACTATTGATGCACTCGACCACGGTCATATTGTCAGACAAAAATATGACAGAGTGATCCTTGAACCCATCGGGCCATGTTCTCAAGGCCACCAAGATGGGAAACAGTTCCAGGAAAGCAATATTACTCGTCAGACCATTCTCATGCCACCATGTCGGCCATCTTCGTGCCGACCATTTCGTGCCGAAGATGGCGCCAAAACCTATGCTTCCTGCTGAATCTGTCCATAGCCCCAGCTCCTCAGAAGACACGGCTGGTTCATTCCAGACGATTCTACCATTGAAGTCCGCCAGAAATGCTAACCAAATACGCATGTCCTGGCGGATCTCGGCCGATAGTCTCGTGCGATGATGGCACTCTTTAAGGCCGACCATCGCTTGGGCAATTGAACGGGAAAAGGGGCGGGCCATTGGTATTACCCTCAGGGCAAAATTCAACTGTCCCACCAACTGCTGTAATTGTTGCAGCGTAACTTTTGATGCATTTATACACATTTGCAGCGCAGCCCTGAACTTCAACACTTTCTCAGCTGGCAAACGGAAACACCCTTCAATGGAGTCCAACTCGATCCCCAGAAACTCGAGGCAAGTCGTAGGACCCACTGTTTTACCCGGCGCCAATGGCACACCAAACTGTTTCATTAACACACAAAATTCGGCCAAAGCCCGGCCACATTCAAGATCCCCGGCCGCCCCAAGAAACAGAAAATCATCAAGGTAGTGCATTACATCTTGAAAACCTGTTTTCTTTGTGAAGACCCATTGTAGAAAACTACTGAATTTCTCGAAATAAGCACAGGATATAGAGCACCCCATTGGCATACACCTATCCATGTAATAACTACCCTGAAACCTGAATCCCAGGAGACGCTGGTCGTCTGGGTGTACCGGGAGCAATCGGAACGCTGACTCGATATCTGACTTTGCCATCAGCGCCCTAGGCGATTCAAAATGGCTACGGCCTCATCGAAGGATGCGTACCGCACCGAACACACTTCTGGATTGATTGCATCATTTACGGAAAGACCTCGCGGAGCTGATAAATTGTGAATCAGTCGGAACTCACCGGGGTCTTTCTTGGGGACTACCCCTAAGGGAGAACAAACAAAATTCTGGACCGGGGGTACACTAAACGGGCCGGCGACCCGACCTCGAGTCACCTCTTTTCGGATCTTATCCTGTACCACGGTCGTATGCTGCAGGACGGAAAGTTGATTTTTACACTTTTCCACACCCTGAAAGTCCCCTACCGGGATGCGGAAACCATACGAAAAACCGTTCCGCAGCACCCCAGCAGAAGTACGATCCGGGTATTCACTGAGCCAGGGAATCATCGCCAGGGTATCAATCGGGGTAGGTAAAGGCGCCCCTCGGACTATATTAGACCTGTTTGGCACCTCCTCTCCCCCCATTATCACCCGTTCTGGCTCTGCACGAGGACTCAGGATGGGACGACCCACAACCACTACATTCATGTTTGAATTTACACGATCCCTGGGGTCTAGTACATTTACCCCTGTTGAAATTAAAGCAGAAACCCTTTTTCCCGGTACTGCCGGCAGGTTTCGAGTACTCGTCGGTACCCGTACCTGATCAAAAGGGCGTCCCCGCATATTGCCGGGAGGATTCGCCAACATTACTTCCCACCAACGGCATTTTTAACATCCCTGACTCCTTCATTTTATCCCAAGTCAAGGAATCATAACAATCCCAGGTTAAACTTTTATTATGCTCCTTTTCCTTTCTGAACAGATTATCGTAACAGAACCAATGATTACCCTGGTGCGATGTCGAGTACCCCATGATTCGTGATTGATAGATTGGGAACTCGGAAAGCAACTCAGGTCTACGTTCCCCCAAGATTGATGTAAAGATTCCCCAAGCATTGCCCCAATTGCCGATATTCTCATTCACTTTAAAGGCGGCCATTTTTGCGCGCCAAACACTCGGATGCATGAGATCCTTCTGACTCTTTACATGCTCTACCTCATAATGATCAACAAGCAGTGAGAAAATGTTCACATACTCCCCCGCCCAAATCTTTTCCTTAATTGCCAAAGGAACATGTTGCCCCAACTTTTCTCTCCGCGAGGGTGTTGACTCATCCCTCGCGATCGGCAATGGCCGCTTACCTGCACCTGACGCTGCCTCTGTGGTCGCAATCGTCCCTGGTGTCTTGTCCCCTACTGCAGCCGGCACGGGCACCTTGGCTGCTTCCCGCTTCTCACGCAATTGCTTCATCAGCGCCTGCGCATCGACAGCCGTGGCGCCCTCGTTACCTTTGCCCAACCACGCTGCCAATTGAGCTGCCAACTCGGGCGGCATATCGTCCTCGGACACGGGGGTGACCACAACGGGAATTGGATTCCCCTCCTCCGGCACGGGAGTTGGAGCCTCGAGCGGGGCACTGGGACCCGGGATATCTTCACCCGCTGCCCCCCTCCTGGGCCTCTTGTTTTTTCCTCCCGGGGCTGCTCCCGCCAAAGGACGTTTTGGACCCCTTTCCTCATTCTTGTCCACCCGCTTCTTTAGCTCGGACATCTCCTTCATGAGAACACGAAGCATCTGGTCAGTAGTCATGCGCTTTCCCACCTTCTTCGGCATTCTCCAACAAAGTAACTGTAAAACAAACAAGAACGATTAAAACGCTCAAAATTGGCTCTTCGTTCCGTCTCGAGCTCACGTGCAGCGAGGAGGTGCAGCTTCAGAGCACAGGAACAAGAGGATGTCCTCTGGTCTTGCTTCTCCTTTTATCCGTCTTCAGGGCGGGCGTAAACCCGCCCCTGCCTGCCCCGAGGGCGTGGCCAGCCGCGCCAGTGTCTAGGCCAGCCCACTCTAGGGCGGGAAAAAGCGCGCCCCGGCTACGCCGCTTCGGGCATACCAGCCGAGACGCGCCTCCCGCCCAAAATGGCTTCCCGGGGGGATCGAGGCACTCTGCCATACGTTCGGGGGGACCGAGTGGTCGCCCCTTTCCAATATCTTTGGGATTGTGTAGGGGACGTAGAGAAGCAGAGGCTTCTGTAAATGTCAAAGTTGTTGAAAAACTGTTTGTTTTTGAACCTTTTCCCTTGTCTTTTCTAATTTTTAAATACATGTTTTAATATTTTTGGAAATGTTTGTTCTCTCTTTCACAGATTGAAAGTATGAAAAAAGAATTGAAAAAGTTAATAAGAATTATAAGGTAAATGTTTTCTACTCTTTTCGTTACAGTTCAATCACATTCACCTACTTTAGGGCTTCAGACTATAGAGCTTTAAACAAAGATTATTTAAATGTGCAAATTTGGAGCTGTGCCCGTGACTTTTGGTTCAATACACAAGTGCATTGACCTAAAATGCGTGTGCACATTACCAAATTGCCGTTTGTTTCCTCAGGCGTACTCCTCCCACACCTTTGAAGTGAAGTTTAGCTTCACTATAAACGCCCCGGCTGCTTTACCTTCTCATTCTACTGTCCTCGCTTCGTCCCCTCTCCTGTCTGCCGTGTGCATTTCTCTTCTCCCCCCCTCACAGTAACGTCACTCACACACGCAACGCCATTCACACATGCAACACCATTCACACACGCAACGCCACTCACACACACAACGCCACTCACACATACAACGTCACTCACACACACTATGCCATTCACACACACAATTCATCCACGCAATGCCACTAATCCACGCAATACCACTCATCCACGCAATACTAATAATCCACACAACGCCAATTATCCACGCAATGCCTCTCATCCACACAACGCCACTCATCCATTTGCAAAACCAAACGAACAAACTCATCTATTGTGAAACCTATTGCATTTTCAATGCTTGATTCTTTCACTTCCTTATGTATTTTGTTTTCCACAATTATATCCTTTTACTTCTCTTCTTAGGTAAATAAATCTATTAAACACCATTTCTGGTTTAAACCCTATAGCTGTCTTTCTTTTTACATCACTCTCTGTTTTCTTCTCTTGTACTTACTCCTTTATTTTTTTATTTTTTTAAATTTGGGGTTAGCTCCCGGTTCGCGTACCGGCGAGCGAACCGGAAAGCGAACTAAAAAAAAACAGCTTGCCAGAGTGTTACACTTTCTAGCAATTTTTGTAAAAAGGGGAGGTAGTTCTGAAAATAACTTTTTTTTTTTTTTCTTTTATATTTTTTTTACTTTTTTGAACATTATTTCATTTTTTTGTATTTTTTTAACACTTTTTTGTTTTTTTTGTTTTTTTTCAAAGGCAAAGAACAGAAAGAGGCATTGAAAATGGCTCAACAGGAGCAAAAACAAAAAATTAAAACTTCTTGCGTTTGGAACATTGGTGTTTCTCGAAAGCCAGATTAATCAATTTCACACTCATGTTAGCGCATGAAATTAGTGTTCCACAATACAAGCATGTCAGCTTCAGATGCACAATTTTTTTTTGTATGTTTGGCACTGTTTCGTTCGCCTCTGCCACTGAGAGAGAGAGATCAGAAGATGTTCTAGCCACCGAAGTTGGGGGGTTCTGTTGTAGTTCACGCATCTCTGCACGTCTATAGTTGATTGGATGCCACCTCTGCATATGTTGGTGCATCGTGTGATTTCCAAAGCTGTATTTTTTATTAGTTCCCCTGGATAACTTTTCTTTGCAGATAAGGCACGTAGCATGGCGTGCATTGACTTTTTTTTCTCAAGGAGGAATGCTAAAAAATTGCCAGATAAAGCTTTCTTTCCGATGAGATACCCGGGGTAACTCTTGGACACATTGTGGTCCCTCTTCTTCCTCTCCGTCTTCTTCTTCCTCTTCCTCCTCTATGCTTCCAATAAATTGTGCAGGGGGTCCTCTCTTCCTATTAGGAGATGGTGGTGGTGGTGGTGGGGGTGCAGAAGCTGAAGCTACTATTGAAGCCATCAGAGAAAATGTTCAGGTCTTCCTTTCTCAAAGTTGAAAGTCAGAGTGAGAAAAAAGGTGGGGGCTTTCATCATTTGGGAAAAGAAATAGTTCTAAACCAATGAAAAGTGTTATTTTTAGGTCACATGACCTAGTGTTACATCATTAGGAAACCAAAAGTGAAATGAACCAATGAAAACTTTAATGAACAAGTCACATGACCTGTTCCGCTCACGTTACGCGGAGCGCGCCACGCTTCGAATCGCTTCCGGTTCGCGTTCCGGAGCACTTCCGGGAGCGCTAACGCGGCGCGTCATAAGACGTATTACGCGACAACGTGATATGTCGCGTTTCCGCGACGCGTCACGATGTTGATTTCTGATGCAGTAGTTGCGTGAACGGAACGTTTACCGGTTAGCGGACCGGGTCGCGGCATCAAATTGAGCTAACGGAAAGCTTCCCGGTACGCGAAAAAGGAGCGAACCCCAAAAATATATTTTTTTAAAATAATCATAAACATATAAAATATAATTTGGGATATAAAGAAAAAGACATTTTACAGCTACAGATATTAGCTTTTAAAAAACCATTGAAATTCAATGAAAAAACCATAGGTTATAGACCATATATAGTTAGGAATTAGCATTTTCAAAACCTTATTTTACTCACACAAAACCATTGAAATTCCATATATAGTTAGTTGCACTAACTATATATCGTGCACCCGCAATCCACTGCTGATGATGTCACATATTACATCATTCATGACATGGTCAGTGACATCACTGATGACATCTCAAATGACATCACTGATGACATATCAAATGACATCTCAAATGACATCACTGATGACATCTCAAATGACATCACTGGTGACATCACTGATGACATCTCATTAGACATTACTGATCACATCACTGATGATATCATTCATGTGATAATACGATGAACCTCTTCCGACTATAATATAACCTTAGATACAATCAGTGTAAACAGACACTCACAGACTGTCACTTATCCATGGAGTTACTCACACACCTAGTCAGTCATGCAAAGAATCAATCACACCTCCATTTTCTCAAGTATACAGCTATACACACCTTACTTATTCAAACATATACTAACACATATTTACTCTCTTATACAATCCCTGATACATGTTCACAATGATCCATACAGCCACTCACACATTCACTGGCTCTTATGCACAGTTATTGATATATGTCAACTCTCACATGTACTGTGTTTTACATATGTACTTACTTTGACATGTAGCACTGAGAAATCCATTCACTCACCAATACACTCATGCAGACAGTCAACCGCCCATACAGCTGTTTCCACATGCACTTTTGAACCCATACATATAGTGAATTACCTACTCACACATCTATGCACAGAGTCACACACCTCCCAGCCACCCACACACACACTCACTCTCCCATACAAATACTTGGGCAACCAATCAATAACAAATATAGTTACTCATATAGCTACTTATCAACACATGCAACAGTTTACAGAACAACAGACATAATGATGCACAAATTAAGACAGTTTAGTCACTAACCCATGCACTCAGTGAGACACATTTAATCACTCACTCATACAGTCAGTCATGCACCTACTAAATCCTTCATCCAGACACTTATACATCCACTCATTCTTCAATATGTAAGACATATTTTAACTTTACAGAAACATACAGTCACTGGATGTTGTCATCAGTGATGTCATTTGAGATGTCATCAGTGATGTCATCAGTGATGTCACTGACCATGTCATGAATGATGTAATATGTGACATCATCAGCAGTGGACTGCGGGTGCGCGATATATAGTTAGTGCAACTAACTATATATGGAATTTCAATGGTTTTGTGTGAGTAAAATAAGGTTTTGAAAATGCTAATTCCTAACTATATATGGTCTATAACCTATGGTTTTTTCATTGAATATATATATATATATATATATATATATATATATATATATATTATATATTACCTACTGGCGGTCGCCAGTAGGTATATATAGTTAGGACCTGTTTCCATAGAAAATCCCCAACATTCTATTGGGAATAACTTTGGCGCTGGTTGATGAATCTTCGCAAATTTCTCAAAGAAGATGGCTCGCTCCGCTCCGCTCCTTCTCTGAAAGTTTGGGGGGGATTCGTCAAGTGTGGGCTGAGAAAAAAGGGGGGTCCCAAAACGTGTTTTCCCCATGTTAATTTCCATAGGACCTTTAGACTCAGCTACAGCTTGAACCGCTGAAGGGAATTACACCAAACTTGTCAAAATGGTAGTGTCTGGTATGCAGATCACGCTTTTGGTAAAATAGTGTAAACCCCTCCAGTGGTTCCTGAGAAAATTAGAAGAGAAATCAATTATATATCTATAAGCGCGCACGGGTGCGCGCACCCTGCGATTTTTCGCGATTTTTTTTTTTGGGGGTGGGCTTGGGGGGGGGGGCTTGGGGGGTTCTCTCTTTCATTTTTATGTTTTTAATTTAATTTCGAGGGTGCCCACCCCTCGTTTTGTACCCCGAGATCACTGCCGCCGCCCGAGCTGCCTTAAGATGGCCGCCGCCTGGTTGTGGGCGGGGCCAAAAGGACGATTTTGAAGTCCCCTGGCAGGTGCCCACCCTGCCAGGGACATTGCCGCCCTAAAATCGAGTGCCCACCTCGATTTATTGTATTTTTAAAAGAGCCGGTGCCCACCCGGCATTTGCTGCTTATCCCCCGCCTACGAGTGCCTGGAACGGGCCGCCGCGCTGCCCGCGACGACCCGGAAGTGTTCAGGCCCGCCGGCCAATCATGGCGCGGCCCTAGGAGAGGTGGCCAGAAGTCCCGCCCCGCAGTCTGAGGAGAGACGAGGGGCCCGGTGCCTGAAGGTGCAGGCGGGGCTCCGTTGTGGAAGAGGAGCCCGCGCCGCCAACCGGAGAAGCCTTACAGAGTTGCCAAGCCCCTAAAGAGCGCCCTCGTTTTGAATATGTCACAAACGGGCAGGTGTAGTGAACTGAAGGTATTTGGAATGGGCTGGAGAGCAGGTCTGGGGTGTATTATTTGGAGACATCACCGGTGTTTTGTCCTTTCTCTACCTGCAGGCCATTGCAGGGTTCAGACTTTTTTGTTTCCTCACTTAAGTTCTGCATGGTCAGGTGTGTGCTCGTGACATCTTTAGGAAAAACACATAAAAACCTCAATTAAGCTTGACATTAATGCAAACAGTGTGCATTACTAACAGGAGGACAAACGCATCGCCATACAAAAAGGCTGGGCTCAAGCAAGTATCTGATTTACTGGACTGTAACACTGTCAAACTGGGAATCATCACAATTCAAATGCTGCAAGATGGACACCCAGAGCAACCTTGAGGAACTATTCATGTATTTGAGAGTTTTATATAGCGCTAGCAGAAAAGCAGAACAGCAAATGCATTTAGAAAAGTCTAAAGGAACGGCGACGATGTCATAACATACTTTTCACCCTTTTTCACCATTCACAAAAACAGATGTAATAGTGTATCCTGAAAACCCACGCTATTTTGCTTTTTTAAGACTTCATTTTTCGTACAATTCAGCGTTATGCAAAAGACAGGCAAATGTGTGAAAGAACATCTTCTTTGCAGGGAAAAACATTTGTCCCCATTGAGAAACTTCTTCCTCTACCCCCCTAGCACAACTGGGATAATCCATTCTCCTTCGTATCATGGAAGATAGTTACTGCAGCCAATAACTTTATGACCATTTCCAGCTGGGAAAAGAGCAAAATAGACATTTCTAGCTTTGCTCTGCCTTCAAAGTTAAAAAGTGCTTTTTTGATCTTCCTATACTTATTAATTGATTTCAGTGGTGGTCTGGATGGGGACGCTGGTTGACTTGATTCGTGCATTATGTGATAACAGTGGAATTTAGCCATATTTTATGAGGCAGCATGTGTATCTGACTTTGACTGTGAGCTGACAGATTCTTTCACTAGCAGAGCATTTCTTGTTTTCTATTCAGTTTTTGAAGATTTCCAAACAGACTCTCATTACTAGTGCTCCAGGTAATGTTGAACGAATCAGTAACTCAATTTACCAGCCCAACTGAGATTACAAATTGAAGTATTACGCATGGAAATGTCAGCTGCTGAAAACTCGAGTTGGGGGATTTTAGGTTAACAGGTTGCATTCAAAGTCTCATATTACAAGCAATGCACGTGTCCATGTGCTAAGAAGCTGTAACTCTTGAAGACTACACTCTAAACAAGTATGATGGCTTACTACGTTACAATGGTTTGAAAAGGCCAAAGCTTCAGGTCTTTAGGGGAGTGCACAGGTATTCAGAGTGGGATTCTGGCCGCTCTGCAAACGGTGTAAAGGGGAAAATCCACGTAAGAATGAGACAAGATCCAGGAAATCTCTGTCTAGAAACGTGGTTAATTGGCTGTGTCAGGTTTCCTAACATACACTTGCTAAAGAAAAATATGTCTTTAAATGTACAGCTAAATACATCATTACCTAGTTTGAATTACATTGTGTGAAATCTGATATATATTTAACTTCCAATATTTAACATGACCTAGTTTGAATTACATTGTGTGAAATCTGATATATATTTAACTTCCAATATTTAACATGACATGTTCACAAAGTCTGCTTTTTAACCTAGTCGCCCCTGGTAATATATATATATATATATATATATATATATATATATATATATATATATATATATATATATATATATTAGCTTTTAAAAAACCAATGAAATTCACTAAAAAAAACATAGGTTATACACTATATATAGTTAGGAATTAGCCTTTAAAAAACCTTGGAAATTCACTGAAAAAACCATAGGTTTTAGGCCTTATACAGTTAGGAATTAACATATAAAAAACCATTGAAATTCCTCCTATATAGTTAGCTGGACATTTATTGATATAAAACCAATGAAATGCGACATATAGTTAGTTGCACTAACTATATATTTCGCGCATCCGCAATCCAATGCTGATGATGTCACATATTACATCATTCATGACATGGTCAGTGACATCACTGATGACATCACTGATGACATCATCCAGTGTCTGTATGTTTTTGTAAAGTTTAAATATGTTTTACATATTGAAGAATGAGAGGATGTATAAGAGTATGGATGAAGGATTTGATTGTATAAGTGAGTAAGTATGTGTTAGTATATCTGTGAAAATGTAAGCTGTTCTGTGTTTAACTGTATAGATGAAGAAATCAAAGTGTGATTGATTCTTTACAGGACTGAGTAGGAGTGTGAGTAACTCCAAGGATGAGTGGCAGTGTGTGAGTGTCTGCATAGGTGGTGTGTGAGTAACTCCATGGATGAGTGACAGTGTGTGAGTGTCTGCATAGGTGTATGCGTGCATATGATAGTGTTGCAATGATGACTGACAGTATGTACGAGTGACCTTATGGGTGAATGAATGAATGTGCATGTAGACGTAGGAATCAGTGAGTGGGTATGTAGTAAATGGTATTGGTGTGTCAATAGTTTCAAAAATGATACTCTGTATTTTACACTAGGTGTAACAGAGGTTATATTAGAGTGTAAGGAGGTGCATTGTATTACACATGAAGTATATCATCAGTGGTGTGATTATTGATGTTAAATGAGCTGTCATCAGCGATGCCATCAGTGATGTCACTGACCATGTCATGAATGATGTAATATGTGACATCATCAGCATTGGATTGCGGATGCGCGAAATATATAGTTAGTGCAACTAACTATATGTCGAATTTCATTGGTTTTATATCAATAAATGTCCAGCTAACTATATAGGAGGAATTTCAATGGTTTTTTATATGTTAATTCCTAACTATATAAGGCCTAAAACCTATGGTTTTTTCAGTGAATTTCCAAGGTTTTTTAAAGGCTAATTCCTAACTATATATAGTGTATAACCTATGTTTTTTTTAGTGAATATATATATATATATATCCAAGCAACAGTTTTCCGATTCCGGAGCCCCCGACCCTTCAGAGCGGCCTCTAGCATGGGCTCGGAACAGCCCGTCACAGCACCAACAGATGCACACAAACAAAGAGGCCCGTTACTGGAGATGTAGTTTTATTTCAAAAGCCAGCAGCACAACATGTTTCCATTTCCTAACATTTCGGCAGCTTCGCCTTGATCACAGGTGGAAGACAAGCAGTTTACTTGTAAGTGCAGGCTTTTAAAGTAATGTATCACGTGACTGATAGTGAAAAAATACAAATTCCACAGTGCATTATAAATGTTCTTCAAGTGAAAGAATGGAAGTCCTCGTTATTTACACCATAATTCAGGGTTCAAGTTTGACAAGAGCACTGTTCAAATGTGGAATCATTTAGAAAGAAAACAGTCAAGTGAATGTAGATTCTTTCACGTAGTTTTGTCATTCTACAGGTGCCTCAGAAACAAACTTCATGCAACAGCACCATCATCGAGAGAAATAATCCGTCATGAATCCCTTCCAACATGCGCTAATTAGTTTCCACAGTGGATTCCTGAGTAGGCTGGGCGCGTGAGTGGGTCATGCTCCTCAATAACATCCAAGCAACAGTTTTCCGATTCCGGAGCCCCCGACCCTTCAGGGCGGCCTCTAGCATGGGCTCGGAACAGCCCGTCACAGCACCAACAGATGCACACAAACAAAGAGGCCCGTTACTGGAGATGTAGTTTTATTTCAAAAGCCAGCAGCACAGCATGTTTCCATTTCCTAACGTTTCGGCAGCTTCCCCTTGATCACAGGTGGAAGACAAGCAGTTTACTTGTAAGTGCATGCTTTTAAAGTAATTTATCACATGACTGATAGTGAAAAAATACAAATCCCACAGTGCATTATAAATGTTCTTCAAGTGAAAGAATGGAAGTCCTCGTTATTTACACCATAATTCAGGGTTCAAGTTTGACAAGAGCACTGTTCAAATGTGGAATCATTTAGAAAGAAAACAGTCAAGTGAATGTAGATTCTTTCACGTAGTTTTGTCATTCTACAGGTGGCTCAGAAACAAACTTCATGCTATATATAGATATTACCTACTGGCGGTAGCCAGTAGGTATATATAGTTAGGACCTAGTTTCCATAGGAAATCCCCAACATTCTATTGGGAATAACTTTGGAGCTGGTTGATGAATCTTCGCAAATTTCTCAAAGAAGATGGCTCGCTCTGCTCCTCTCCTTCCCTTAAAGTTTTGGGGGGATTAGTCAAGTGGGGGCTGAGAAAAAAGGGGGGTCCCAAAACGTGTTTTCCCCATGTTAATTTCCATAGGACCTTTAGACACGGCTACAGCTTGAACCGCTGAAGGGAATTACACCAAACTTGTCAAAATGGTAGTGTCTGGTACGCAGATCACACTTTTGGTTAAATATTGTAAATCCCTCCAGTAGTTCCTGAGAAAATTAAAAGAGAAACAAATTATATATCTGTAAGCGCGCACCGTGCGCGCACCCGTGATTTTTCAGAAAAAAAACATTTGGGGGGGGGGGGCCTTGGGGGGCTTCTCTCTTTTATTTTCATCTTTTTAAATATCGAGGTTGCCCACCCCTCGTTTTGCCCCCCGAGATCACCGCCGCGGCCCGAGCGGCCTCAAGATGGCCGCCGCCTGGTTGTGGGCGGGGCCGGGAGGACGTGGTTTCTGCTTCCCCCTGCCTGGGGGAAGCCTTCGATGTCCGGTCTCCCGTGCCGAGGGGGAGACCAGGTGATGCTGGCCTAAGGAAGAAGTGTGGGCTGATGCGGGGCTCCCATGTGCTGAGGGAGCCCTGGGAGAAGAGGAGACGCCGTGGTGTTGGGAGAGCAGTGGCGTGTTTTTCTAGGCGACGTTCAGGTAAACACATTTTGATAAGCACCCTACGGCCATGTAATTCGCCTCTGGTCACCGCGCTTGTATGTAAATATAGCGTGAGCTCGTACAATGCAAACCTGCCCGAGCACAGATCCTTATCAGTAGGTGTGGCAGAATCCTGGAAGAGCCTCAGAACCGACCGTGTTACGGATTAACTATCTCCGTGGGCGCAATGCAGAGAAAATGCCTCACCTTGGGTAGGGCCCTTGAGGGGGAGGTGTGGGATTATGTAGGCAAGCGTGTGAGGCTGACCCTCACATTCCCCTTCAGGGCATGCATTTTTCTGCTGCACGCATGAGCCAGATTGTGAGTTTCCTCGACCGTCTGGGCGCTTCGGAACACGTTTATTGGAAAACAGGCTTGACAACTTTTCCTGCCCAACCCATTCCAGCACGTCCTGTGGGTGGATGGGACTGCAGTCCCCACGAAAAGAGATCCCATCCTACTCCTGAAAACGAATACATGTCCCCGGAACATCAGACACCATATCAATTGTCCTCCTCGTTCAACAGCGGTGTCCGGACATTTCATTGTACATTCACAATGGCAAATCACCCCAGCCTCTCACTACAGGAACGTAATCATTATAAATCACAGGGAATTGCCGTAAGCACGAACAGTTAATAAATTTAACTGTATTTCTTTATGACAGCTTATTATTGCACCGGCCGGGCAGCATTACCTATGCGAAACAACTCCCGTTTGTAATTCAAGGAATTAATTCCGTGTTGCCAGTTTGGTTTCTGAGAATTTGTCAACGGCCGTGCCATTAGAATCAGCGGCGCATCCAGCATGCTTACTTACACACAAGTACAAAGAGGAAGTAAGCACATCAGATGATGTCGGCCATCCAGAATGGGCGAGAGATTCATACCACTTCCTCTGCAACGATAGTTGATTTCTCATTCATTGTTCGTTGCTCAACTAATTCTTTGCTACAATCGGCCACAGGGTTCAGTAGTTATGTAGGGAAGATCGCTATACTGTTGCAATTTATATCATAACTATATCAAAGCTTTACTTTATAAAATATCCGAGATCTGGTGCGTGAAGGTCCTATGCAAATGTAGTCCTCTGAAGATGCCTAATTTGCACAAGATCTGACACAGCAGCATTTCCCGGGTGTATTTAATTATGCATGATCAATTATGTACGCCTAATTAATGTATGACCGACAGGAGATAGATGCCCCTTTCCTCCTCTATGCCATAATGTCAATGATTTATGGAGAACTACATCAAGCTGTCAATTACTATGTATGTTCAAAATGTGCAAGCAACTATGTCTATCCTACATCACAGTACATACCCTTGAGTCCTGGACGCATACAAACATACCTATATATTCCAGTGCAAACTATACATTATATTTACAGTTTCATGTGTTACAGTCTCATGTACAATGTACTGTTTTAAATACGGCATCTAGATTAATGCTTCGTTTGCTCGATCAATATGTGGCTACATTTTCACTGTCAATGCTCATTACATTAACATGTTCGAGTTATAGGGCATATATACTCTTAATCAAATTGTATGCTCAAGTCATGCAAAAAAAAATAATATATATATGTGTACCTCACTATCTCACAACTTCTTTCTCCTCAAAACATCACTACCTCACTCTCTCACTACCTCATTCTCTAGCTCACAACTTCACTCTCTCTCTCTAACTCACTACCTCAATCACTCTCTATCTCACTACCTCACTCTTTCTATCTCACTAACTCACTTTCACTCTCTTTCACTACCTCTCTCTCTTTATCTCACTACATCACATCACTCTATGCTTATATCTCACTACCTCACAACATCCCTCTCCCTCACTAACTCATTCTTTCACTACCTCACTCTCTATCTCACTACCTCACTTTCTATCTACCTCACTTTCTCTCACTACCTCACTCTCTCTGTATTTCAATACCTCACTCTCTCTCCGCTAATGCAATAGGTATCACATATGCAAAAAAAAGCTAATGCCAATAGAAATGACAATGCCATTTATTTAGGGATACAAAAAAGATAAAAAAATAATGAGCAATACCAATAGCTCTACCTATAATATCGCCGAGACCATTGCATTGTAAATCCTTGTTTTAAGTTACTTTAAATTTCTAATTTCTGTAGCATATGATAGAGGTAAAACAATTGCACAGTTGCCAAGGCATCATTTATTTGACAACACTTTGATTTGCGGGAGAAAAGAATCAGTCTGTGACTGCAATTTCACATTTTGAAGCACAATCCTTTATTATAAATAATGTAGCCGAACCAATTTTCACAAGCAGCACCAAATTACTTCTAGTTATACAACGACCCATTCACACACATATGTATACACATGCAAAGGTTGTTCTTTCTGTAAATTAGATTTTCATGATGTTCCTTATACACATTTACCAAATTACTGTTCCCGCTGCTTTCGGCCCCACAGTACCGTAGAGTGACAGATGAACATAATATGTGCCAATATTGATTGCGCACCGAGAGTCCATCCTTGCAAATGGCCACGGAATACTAAAACCTTTAAAATGTGGCACAATCAGAGAGCATCTTGCTCCGGTCCAAAAATCGGATCCCTAGGGCTGCTCAGGTGGTCCAACAAGGATATTAACATATTTAAACATTATCCGCCAATAGAATTTGGATTTTCAAAACCTTGCAAATTCACTGAAAAAACCATAGGTTTTAGGCCTTATATAGTTAGGAATTAACATATAAAAAACCATTGGAATTCACTGAAAAAAACATAGGTTTTAGGCCTTATATAGTTAGGAATTAGCATTTAAAAAACTTTGAAAATTCACTGAAAAAACCATAGGTTTCAGGCCTTATATAGGTAGGAATTAACATATAAAAAACCACTGAAATTGCTCCTATATAGTTAGTTGAACTAACTATATATGGCGCACCCTCAATCCACTGCTGATGATGTCACATATTACATCATTCATGACATGGTCAGTGACATCACTGATGAAATCACTGATGTCATATATATATATGCAGGCAAAGCACGAAGACTGAAATCTGGAGCCCCAGACCCAGACAACGACACGAGTCCCAGAATCAAGGCAAGTTCTTTTTATTTTCTTAAGGTCGCCAGTAGGTAGTTATAGTTAGGACCTAGTTTCCATAGGAAATCCTCAACATTCTATTTGGAATAACTTTGGCCCTGGTAGAAGAATCTTAGCGAATTTCTCAAAGAAGATGGCTCGGTCCGCTGCGCTTCATCCCTGAAAGTTTGGGGGGATTGGTCAAGTGGGGGCTGAGATAAAAGGGGGGTCCCAAAACGTGTTTTCTCCATGTTATTTTCCATAGGACCTTTAGACTCGGCTACAGGTCGATCGGCTGAATGGATTTATAAGAAATTTGGCAAAACTGTAGAGTCCGGTTCGCAGATTATGCTTTTTTTGGAATGGTGTAAATCCGTTCAGTAGTTGCTGAGAAAATTAAAGTTAAAGTCAATTATATATTTAAACGCGCGCACGGGTGCGCGCACCCAAGCGGCTGCGCGTGAGCGGAATTTTTTTCTGCTGCGTGACGTCTGTTAACGTTCGATTCGAAGGAAATCAGGAAGTGTTGACCGCCATTTTGTCACTGCGAGTAAATATATTGTTAATTTCAAAGCGTTGAAACATGGAAAGGGGAGAAGGTAGAGATAGTCTTGCTGTGTAGGTTTTCTCGGGGTGTGCAGTAAGGCCCTTAAACGCGAAAAAATATATATATTTTTTTT
Organism: Lissotriton vulgaris; assembly: GCF_964263255.1. Taxonomy (NCBI): domain Eukaryota; kingdom Metazoa; phylum Chordata; class Amphibia; order Caudata; family Salamandridae; genus Lissotriton; species Lissotriton vulgaris. Next base: position 54,568 of record NW_028242410.1, read on the forward strand.
AAAGTTGCCGGGTGCGCGCACCCGGTCGCGCACACCTATTTACAAGAGTGTAAAAATGGAGATAAATCAGAAGTTTGAGTGCTTAGATATAAGGTGGCTCTGAAAAGAGCCATTGTGTTAATTGAGTGTTTTCTGCATTTATAAGTAAGTACTGATGCAGAGCCTGATGTTGCAGAGGAAGATTCTGTTTCCCTCATTTGTGAAATGAACACTGTCTCTCCTATAGACGTCTTGCATGTGGTAACGCAAGTTGTTGTGGTAAATAGAACCCATGCTATAATCTCTGAGGAAAGCAGAAACAGATTTATTTACATGTCTCCTTGCTTTCTCAATTTGTGCACAATGTTGATTGGACCAATTCCATTTCTGTCTTTGGCATATATTGGAATATACCAAGGCAGTTCGAGGAAAAAGTGTCATCAATTGTCGAAAGGTGACTTTTAGAAGCATTTCCAGACCTACCCCAGTGATTGTGCCTAGATCGTTCCCACCACAGTGCACAATTATAAGGTCTGGTTCTGGGAGATGCATAAAAGTTTTCACCAATGGAATCAATTGGTGACATTTTAATCCTCTTTGGCCAATCCACGTTATGTGTACATTTGTTAAACCAAGGTTGCAAATTCGTCTACTTGCTGCATATTTTTCACTCCAGTGAATATAACTGTGTCCTATTAGCCAGGCCTTCATTTTCAAGGGATATGTAGTCGTCCTCCGATCGGTTCTGGAAGTGGAAGGGTAGTTAGAAGCTGAAAGTCAGGATAAAAAAACAGGATGAGGCTGGGTGTGGTTAAAAAAATAAAAATGATTGGTTGATTGTAATAACTGGAGATTGAAGAGTACGCTGCATGTAAATGTTTATGTTAAACGAAAAGTACTATTGGGTGTGAAAAAAATGACATGTAACAGAGCTGTGGATTGTCAGGTGTTTCTGGAGGGAAAACAGTCTTCTTAGTTTGCTGTAGAACGTTGAGACATGAACTTTTGACCTGTGCCTTCAGCCAGGTGCAGAATGAGGTGTTACCATGGAAACAGCCGGAGATGGCAGTTGGTGATGGGTGACTTTCACGTGAGATTGAAAATATTGTGAAGGACAACCAATTGAAATGTAAATTTGATTTTACAATTTTGCGTGACGAAATGTGATTGGCTGAAGAGAGTTATATGAGTGTGTATTGACTGGATATCTGTGCCATTGAATTTTGGTTGCAGTGATAGAAGCTTAATAGACAGTTCCGTCAAACGAATATCTGTTTTGTGTCTGTCACTGTTGTACATCGTACAAAGCATTGGTAAAGGTAAGTCTGTAACAGTTTGTTTTGTCATGTACCGTAAAATATAGTTTAGTCACAAAAAATGATTGATTTTCCTCGCAAAAACTAATTTTTGGCTGTCATAATGTGTTGTATTTCTAAAAGTAATTTTTTCATTTAAATGTTGAATACGCAGTAAAAAATATTTTTAATATAGAGAGTAATTATTTTTGAAATTTTGAAGCGTTTATATATAATGAGAGAAGTTGTTCAGGAAGTGAAGAAATGATATTAGCAGAGAGACAGATAATGCAGAAAGAGAGAGAAATGGTAAATTACTAGTGATACCGTCGTCAAAAAATGCTAATGGTTAATGAATTCGTAAAGTTTTTGTCGGTCGACAAAATTTCAGGCTGGTTGGTGGCCGTGGCCTGCACTGGGGGGGGTGGGGCGAGAGGGAGGGGGAAGGGGGCTAAAGTGGTAATGATAAAGGTATTCACAAAGTTTTTGTTAGACGACAAAATTATAGTGCGGTTTCTGGCCGCGGCTTGCACTGGTGGGGTGAGAAAGGGAGGTGGTCGAGTGAAATAAAATGAAAAGTTTTGACCATGAGGTTGTACACAGATTTGTGCAGTAAATGTGTTCGTACATTGAGGTAGAAAACGGAGTATAAAAGTATCTCTCTCAGTCTTGCTGTTTGACTGCATCTTCATGTCCCTTCTGTTTTCCGTCTCCGTTGCCCTGTGTTATGTTATTGTGTGTGTCTGTCTGTGTCTGCCTTCAGTCCGGGCTGAGGAAGTTTGCTGTGGAGGCACACACAGATAGTCCTATCAAAGTAATTGGAACGTTTTCAAAAAATTATTTATATAATTGCATTGGTATTTTTAAAGCGCTACTGAATGTTTTCTTTCACAATTACCGCTTGGTTGCTTTCTCAGAGCAGAGGGTATGTCGTATTTCACTTGTTGGTGCCTCTGCATCTGACTCTGTTCTCTGGTGGCTGGCGGAGAACTGTTTGTTATTGTGGAGATGAAAGGGTGATAAGGAGTGAAATACGACATAGCGTCTGGCCTGTAGAAGCGTGGGAGCAGTGATTAATTCTGAGTGAAGCGGAACTGTGGCGGTGCTTGGTAACAGTAATACATTTTTTTAAACAGAGGTACAACTGTCTGTACGGTGCGCGACCTACTAAGAAAGAGTTCACAGGCCGTTATAGGCCTGCAGGTTCTAGTATCAGTAAGTGAGGTCGAGAAAAGAAAACATTCAGGGCTTTATTTATGAAGGCCTTGCGCCACCGGTGCGTCACTTTTTCCCATTTTAAAAAATGACGCACCGGCGGCGCAAGGTCTTCATAAATAAGGTCCTCAGTTAGTACAGCTGAGGTTACGTGGAACACATGAATAGTTTTTCAATATATAATCATTTCAGTTGAGATTATGGATTAAAAGAGAGAACGTGAATATTTGAAATGTTTATTCAGAAATGCACTGTTTTGAAGGCAAATCATTATGTAATATGAGTACAGAAATTGCAAAAAACACTGTAATTGGTATTGTCAGTAGTACATGGAATACAAACTCTATAGTTGAAGAAAAATGAATATAGTTTGCAAAATTAATTGTACACTCTTATAAGGAAGTATATTATATTTTAATAAATGGAAGAAGGTCTCTGGCCTTTCAGTTTAGGAACCATATATGAAAATGCTAGTGGTTATACATCATCAGTTTATCAATCAGCTGTCTACATGCGAAGCACTATCAAGTTTTTGTTATATTACTGTGTGAGGGGAAAAAAAGGCGCCAAAAGCGACAAAATGGTGAGAGGTGCATGTATGTAATCTGTTGGATGGTGCACAAATCACTATTGAGAACTACTGTATTGAGATATCTTTTGAAGGTTGCAGTATTGCATTTGAAATACAGCACAAGAAACAATGGATATATTATTGAAAGAACATATTTTTCTGTTATGTATTTAAAAAAAAAATTTTTATGGAAAATTAAAGGAGCAGAGGCGTGTGAGGCGGAAATAAGCAGTTGAGAGGCGAAATGGCGTTTACAGTTATAAAAACTCGTTTAATATTTACACATTAATTAGGGCACATGTAGCATATATTAGCGAGTTTTGCATCGAGTACGTTTGAAATAACATAAGATAAGATATGCAATAGAATTGTTGAGATTAGAGTTTAAAAAAATAAAGTTGAAAATCGAGTAGCTGAAGAAAAAAATTTAGTCCACATAAAAGACCAAAATTTACCCAGCACGAAATCATAATGTCCACTGTTAGTAAAGCCAATAGGTCTGTTCTTCATAAGAAAATATCCAAAAGAACGTGAAGAATATAGGGAGGCAAAAGGAAATGAGAACATCAATGGCTTGGGTAAGAGTTATCGAAGCATTGTGTAGGCAAAGTAGGTAGCTTCTGCTTCTAACAGGAAATCACTGTTATCATTTGAAAGTATGTCAGCTATCCAATGGAAAAGAGGAAAGCAGTATTCATGAGCTGTTATTATCGGAGCCTCTATTACCATCAGAGGACAGCTCGGTGGGTTTTCGATGTAGCTCTCTGTTAGGAAAGAGTTATCCGTCCATTGTGTAGGCAAAGTAGGCAGCAAGTGCTTCTAACAGGAAATCACTGTTATTATCTGAAAAAAAAGTCAGCCATCCAATTGAGAAGAGGAAAGCAGCATTCATGATCTGTCATTATCGGAGCCTCTTTTACCATCAGAGGACAGCTCGGTGGGTTTTCGATGTAGCTCTCTGTTAGGAAATCTTGCGCCGCTGCGAATATATTCCAATGACCCAGAACTCCTTGTATCGCTGCAAAGGCCATAAACCCTCCGTTGTAACAAAGCTGTTCATGATCAATTAACGGATTCATGAGGTGATTGTAATTCGCTTCAGGAGGTACCAAGTTGCAGAGACATAAGTCCAGGGCCCACATGAAATCACAGCTCAGGCAATGAAATACAGGCTGCACACAGGTGAAATACGAATATCGAAATTGATAATCGATATGAAGTATTCAAAGTTGAGAGTGCTAAGGTGCCGTAGTAGAGAAGAATTCTCTGTCGAAATAGTTCTAAGTGGTCCGGCTCGTTTGCAAAGACAGGAGGGACATCCATTTTGAATTTACCAAGATGGTAAAGGAAACGGCGCAGCACTGCCGGTTCTATAGCAACTCCACAGAAATAGGTCGTCGGCTATGCAGTGAAGAGGAGCAGAATGACTTGATAAATTTTCTAGCCGTCTAGTCACTTAAATATTGCTTAGTAGTTATCAAAAAAATAGCCTGTCTTGAAGTGGAGGATGCGTTAAAAAATAAGGGAGTCATTTGAGTAAATTGTAAAGGAAGGTCAATTCTTTTTAACACGAATGCTGTTCTCTGTGAATATTAGCTAAGTGAAAGATATGTGTGTGAGCAGATGCTACGTTAAGTTTTAAATGTGACAATGGAGCTCTTGTTCATGTCTTCCGATTCAAGGTCGGTATTCGCTGCCAAATGCAAATATCAAGAATCGCATGCGTGGGGTAGATAATCTACATTCCTAAAGGAAAGCAAATGGAGAGTTATTTTTACCGCGTTAGCTTTGTCGCTTGAAACGTTACAGTGATTTTCATTATATGTTAAGAAAGTATCACTGATGAAGAATGAAAATAAATCCTTATAAATAACAGGTACTGGTGTATTTTAGAAAAGGTGTGTAACATTACAGGAATTGTAAATAAATAAATAATGTAATTGAAAGTGTATGGTTTAAAAATGAAATGTAAAGGTTTAAAGTAGGCGTTATGAAAGCGGTTCTAGAGGGCCAGTTGCATGATAGATTTCAAAAAAATACTACATGTTTTTCAATGGGATTATGTAAAAAATATGTGTCTTTATGTACTATTTAGTTTATCTGCCTGTTGCCTATTCTTTGAGTTTTAGTAATGCTGTGTCTTATAACTTTACCAGGGGCGGTTCGAGGCTCATGGTGGACTTGGGCAGGGAGGGTAGGTAGGGGGTTTGTAATAGGGGGTCCGGGTGGGGTGGAGTGCAGGAGTTTAGTGAAGAGGGAGGGGGGGGTCAGGGTGTTTGGTAGTGGATCAGAGTCAGAGGACGCCAAATTTCTGGTATGGGTTGCCACGCAAATATGTATCCATTCTCAGAGGTTTATTATATTAAGGATATATATTAACATGGTGGCCCTTGGGGTTTTGTGGTTCTGTGCAAGTGTACTGCTTGCATGTGTATAATGCTGGCCCTGTAGTTTTTGTCTATGGACATGGGGCCTTATTTATGATGGCCTTGCGCCACCTGTGCGTCACTTTTCCCATGCTAAAAGTGATGCACTGGCGGCACAAGGTCTTCATAAATAAGGCTTTTGTTTTTTGTGACTTGGCCTTTTAGTTATGAAAGCCTACTGTTGTAGGTGCATGAATTTTAACATGGGGAAAAGTGACATATCTGTGGCACAATGCTTTTATAAATGAGAAATTTTGTATTTAGTTTTAATGTAGAGGATTTTGGGGAACTTATTAGTTATGCTTGTTCAATGCTATAATGATTGTATATTGTGTAGGAAATAAGTTTGTAATAAGTTAATAAAATTTTATTATTTCCATTTTTAGAGTGTTTGGTGCCTGAAAGCAACAACCTGCCATTTGAATTGATAATTTGAGAGTGTATATTCTTTTTTTCAGGTGAGTTACTTTTTTTGCTTTGGGAATTTCTGTGGGTGGTGATGAAAATAATAAAGAATATTTTTTGAAATGTTTAGAACATTATTTTATCTTAAATTTTTCACATGTGGTTCTATCTGCCTATACTACATTTGTTTTTTGAGATGTTCTCCATTGACAGTTCAAATTAGGTTTTAATGAGCTTGGTGCATGTGTTCTTTTGGAAGGAGTTCAGATTTAGAAATCATTGGAGTATAATTCTTTCAGGTTTCTTTGAATTAATACTTGTGAAGTGCTCATTATTTTTGAAATCTTGTTGTATTATGTTTGGCAGTGTTTCACCTTTATTTACAGAGAGGTATTATGATATGGATCTAAATGTAATGCTCATGTTTCCTGCATATCTGTGATTATACTATGTATAGGCACTTTTTTACATATTAATGTAGAGCTTTATTATGAGGTGGTTCTTCATGGTTAGTATGACATTTTGCATATGCTAAGACATTTACATGGTGAGTATGCTGTTGTAACATAAATGGAACTGTCTCTGTGGGAAGTAGTAATCTGTTAAGTGAATTAAATGGTTTGTATAGTGTGATCCTTTTCTTCAGAGTGCATACATTTATATTGCACTTTGTAGTGATGAACTAAAAAAATGGGTCTCTAAAAATTATTGTACAGGTAATAAATATTTCAGATATCTAGAAAATCTAAAAATAAATTTTACAGTGAAATGTCTTTTAACAACAGTAATTATTTAATGGAAAAAAAGCTCAGTGTCAATGTTTAGAGTTATATTGCCAATTTCTTTTTCAAAACAAGAGGAATGTGGTATCTTACAATATATAGAGTTAATAAGTTAAAGATTATAAAAATATATGTAGTTTAAAAATTAGTAAAGGTACTTTTCAGTTATACACTTATGGAAAAAGATATAATTTAGTCTCTATATTTTTTAAAAGGATACAGAAGAATAAAAACAAACTAATTATGGAGAATTGGTCAGAAGAGAATCAAATTCATTTTGACATCATTAATGAACTGATGGATGAAATTTTAGACGCGGTTGTTCAAGAGGAAACTGATGAAAATAATGATTTCATGGACATATCCTTAGATTCAGCCTATTTAGAGCTGATAGAAGAAGATGAGGACAATGGACTTGAAGAAGTCCCTGATGAACTAATGTTGGAAGTTCTTCTAAATTATGAACTTATGAATAAATAAAAAAAAATTGATAGCAAAGCATTCGTGATGACAGTTTTCTTGATATATTCGTCGATGAAGTGCTTTATGAGAGTGATAAGATATGTTCTCATGAAGTGTAAAAGAGATCGTAGTAAAAAAGATTAAAACACCTATGATGACCGATAGTTCTTGAAAAAAGTGTACTATTTGTATGCTTTAAAAAATGTTTTTTAAAATTGTCTATAAAGTTAAAACAGATATGGAGTGTGATAAATTTACAAGAAACATTCACTACAGGATTTACTACTTTGTTCAGAGATTTTCTGTTATTATCTGTATTTCATTAGAAAATGAATGTGTGGTTTTAATTTGTACGGTATATGCTAGTAGTGAACTATAATATTTGTTATTTTTGTGTTTTACAGATTGACAATTTCATCAAAATTTTAAATTAAGATGCCGACCAGAATTGAAAAAAAGAAACTCTACAAACGGACTTAGAGTTTGAAGAAGAAAAGTATTGAATTATTTTCTAAGAAGGAGAGGACGGATACAAAGAAGAGTGCTCCTGGTAAGCAAACTAAAAAGTTTTTGAAAGGAATTTTGGGAAGGAAAAATGTTAATATTGAAGTTCAGAAGGAGAAAACGATATCAGTATCTAAAAGGAGATATGGAATCAAAGATAAAAATGTTTCTGGAATTAGGAGAGATGAAAGAGTGTACAGTAAAACCCGGAGTAATGGAAAGGGGCGACCACTCGGTCCCCCCGAACGTATGGTAGGGGGCCTGGATCCCCCCGGGAAACCATTTTGGGCGGGGGCGTGTCACGGCTGGTATGCCCGAAGCGGCGTAGCCGGGGCGCGCCTTGTCCCACCCAAGAAGGGTTGTCCTAGACACCTACACCGTTGCCACGCCCCGTAGGCGTACCGGAGGAGGGTACACGCCCTCCCGAAGAGGAATAAAAGGAGCAGCAATCCGAAGAAGCATCCTCTTGTTCCTGTGCTTGGAAGCTGCACCCTCTCGTTGCACGTGAGCCCTCGACGGAACAAGGAGCAATTTTGAGAACTTGTAATCTTTTGCGTTTCTCTTTCAGGACTTCGAGCCTAAGGGGCCCAGGACAGTGTTGAGCAACAGGGATCGGATATTCGTTGAACAATGCCTGGCAGGAAGGCGGGAAAGAAGTCCGGGACTGACCAGATGCTTCGAATGCTCATAAAAGATATGGCAAGTATGAAGAAGCAGATGGCGGCGATGAATAATACGGGTAGACCGAAGAAAGTTATAGGCCCTGCATTGCCGGGCGTTGTCCCTGCGGGGCGAGGTAAAAGGGTCAGGAATAGGGCGGCGGGGGAGGAGGTCCCAGTTCCCGAGGTACCCCCGGCAAGCCCGGTCATTCCAGTCGAGGCCCCGGTACCGGTCCCAGACGCGGGTCAACCGATTCCGGTTGTTGTTACGCCCGCCAGCGAGGAGGACATGCCTCCCGAATTGGCCGCCCAGTTGGCTGCATGGCTTGGCAAAAAGACAGGGGGTGCTACGGCACCGGCAGACACGGCCGAAGAGGCCAAGTTACTAATACAGCAGTTGCGGCAGTCGCGAGATGCCGCAAAGGCGAATCTCCCTTTTGTCCCCCCACAGGTGACCCCAGGAGGACCGGCAGCTGGTGTCGAAAAAACGGCGGGAACAGCGATGGAGCCGGGTAAGCAAGCATTGCCGATGGCAAGGGAGGGGGCTTTGCCCTCAAGACGGGAGAAGGTGGTCCAGCATATACCGTTGGCCACGAAAGAAATGATATGGGCTGATAAGTACGTTAATATGTTTTCCCTGTAACCGACCATCGCGAGATGGAGTATGTTAAGACACAAAAAGATTTGTGGCACCCGAGTGTATGGCGAGCAAAGATGGCGGGATTCAGGGTTGATGAGACAATCTCTAATTGGGCCAGGGCCTTTGCGATGTTTACTGCGATTATTGGGGAACGTAAGCCTGAGGTTTTGACCGAATTGTCCTGCTATCAGGCGCGAATAATGGATTTTTATGAGACATATGAAGGTGATGAATGGATAGGTTACGATATGAAGTTTCGTAAGGCCAAGGAGTTCGATTCATCTCTGACGTGGGACTGTCTCGACTCGATCTCTTGGCAGAAACAGCTCCTGCCGGCCGCGACGAAGTCGTCGTCGCTTGACGGGAATGGGTCCGGGCCTTCCCGCCATCAGCCTGCGGCGCCCTTTCGAGCGGGCCCCGCTGGTGACCACCAACCGAGGAATGGAGGGAATGGGGGAAAGAAAGGGGTCTGTTGGAATTTTAACAGGGGCAAGTGCACGAGGCCTCAAGGGACATGTAAGTTCAGGCATGAGTGTGCAGGTTGCGGAAATTCTTCACACCCCGAGAGTTCATGCAGAGCCAGGAATGGTGATACAGGGGGTAGAGGGGGGGCCAAACAGATCTGATGGGGACCATGGTGTACCGCTACCTACCCCCGTAGATATCATGGCAATGATCCCCTGGCTAAACGAATACCCTGATCATGTCTCCGCTGGGGTGTTAAGGAACGGCTTCTTGTATGGTTTCCACATCCCGGCGGGGGATTTTCGTGGGGAATCACTGTGTAGAAATCAACTGTCGGCTCAGCATAATCCAGCGGTAGTAGAAAGGAAGATTGCAAAGGAGGTTGCCCTTGGCCGGGTTGCTGGCCCATATAGGCACCCGCCAGTAACTAATTTCATCTGTTCCCCATTGGGAGTAGTCCCCAAGAAGGACCCGGGGGAGTTTAGGCTGATCCATAACTTGTCAGTTCCGAGGGGTCTTTCGGTGAACGATGCGATTGACCCGGGAGTTTGTTCGGTGCGGTACGCATCCTTCGACGATGCCGTCGCCATGTTGAATCGCCTGGGGCCCGGAGCGCTGATGGCGAAGTCAGATATCGAGTCAGCATTCCGGTTGCTCCCGGTACACCCACGGGATCAGCGTCTGTTAGGCTTTGTGTTCCAAGGACGATACTACATGGATAGATGTATGCCAATGGGTTGCTCCATCTCTTGTGCTTATTTTGAGAAATTCAGTTGTTTTCTGCAATGGGCGTTCACCAAAGCCACTGGCCATACCCAGGTTATGCATTACCTAGATGATTTTTTGTTCTTGGGGGCAGCCGGCGACACACAATGTGCGCAGGCGTTACAATACTTTTGCACTCTCATGGAGCTGTTCGGGGTGCCATTGGCACCAGGTAAGACGGTTGGACCATCGACTTCACTCAAATTTCTGGGCATTGAGCTCGATTCTGTGGAGGGATGTTTCTGTTTGCCAGTGGGGAAAGTAGCGAAGTTCAGGGCTTCCCTGGAATTGTGCATTAGCAAAGAGAAAGTCACGCTCCATCAGCTACAACAAGCAGTGGGTCAGCTTAACTTTGCCCTCAGAGTGATACCAATGGCCCGCCCCTTTTCCCGCTCTATTGCACAAGCCATGGTTGGTCTCAAGGAAGGACACCATTGCACGAGACTGTCTGCAGAGGTTCGCCAGGACATGCGCATATGGTTGGCATTTCTGGCGGATTTCAACGGTCGAGTGGTGTGGAGCAAACCGCCAGCGTCCTCGGACGAGCTGGGTTTGTGGACCGACTCGGCGGGGAGCGTGGGATTTGGCGCCATCTTTGGTGATCGATGGTCGGCACAAACATGGCCGACGTGGTGGCACACCAGCGGTCTCACAGGTAACATTGAGTTTCTCGAGTTGTTCCCCATTTTTGTGGCTCTGATGGCATGGCCGGATGAGTTCAGAGATCGCTCTGTGGTGTTTTGGTCAAACAATATGACTGTTGTTGAATGTATAAATAATCAGGCAGCACGCTGCAAGTGGATATTGAGACTACTGAAGGAAATTGTACTACTTTGCATGAGACTGAACGTACAATTCAGGGCGAAGCATGTGCCCGGTGTACTGAACCAGGCGGCTGATGCACTCTCTCGTTCACACATGCAGGCTTTCAGGGGTTATCTACCTTCCGCGGACCTAGCGGCGGCACCATTTCCCGAAGCACTCTGGCTACTCGGTGCCCCGGATTACAAGACCTCGTGGCAGCAAGCCTAGCCCCAAGGACAAGGAAGGCATACGAAGGAGCGTTTCGTTCCTATTGTGCATTTTTGGGTTCGACAGGGGGGGTCAATTGGGGTCAGGAGGAGTATGTCCTGAAGTTCCTTGTAGCACTACACAGGGCAGGCCGATCAGCGGCAACGGCCAATAGGCACCGGGCCGCCATTTCATTCATGGCGCAGGCGCATGGCATCAAGGACCCCACATCGTCCTTTTTGGTAAAGAAGGCCCTTCGTGGATGGCAACGCCTTGAGGGTCGTAGAGTAGAGGAAAGGCGCCCGATTGGGTTAGAAAGGTTGTCCCTGCTGATGTCGATACTCCCCACGACATGTTCCTCCCAGTTCGAGGCAGTGCTGTTCCGGGCCGCTTTCGCATTAGTGTTCCATGGGGCTATGCGGGTGACGAGCTGGTAGCAAGAAATAAGAAAGATGTAGAGGGAGGGCTGTGTCGGGATCACATTCTGATCAAGGGTGATTCAATGGTGATCGCAATAGCCGGGTCCAAGACCGACCAGGGTGCTATGGGAGACAGTATTGTTGTCCAGCGCATGCGAGGGGCCCCCATTTGCCCGGTGAAGTGCGTTGAGGAATATTTGGCGCAAAGGGCGGATGCATGGGGGGGAAGCTTGCTGAGACATATCGACGCCACCCCACTGACAAGGTTTCAGTTTCAGCGGGTGATAACGATGGCAATCGCAGCGGCGGGCTTGGACCCGGGCGATTTCGGGACCCATTCCTTTAGGATAGGGGCTGCTACAGAGGCTACAGCCAGGGGTCAGAGTGTTGAGAAGGTGAAACAACTGGGACGATGGTCCTCGAACTGTTATAAAAGGTATGTGCGATTGCACATGTTATGAAGCCAATGTCATGCACTCACGCTTCTTGTCTTCTGTTTGGTTTACAGTTTCGTGGGCATGCTATGCGGGGCGGACTGTGCAGTTGACCCGGCACCTGGGGACCAGCGGTCAGAGATCACCGGCTGAGGAAAAAGTGGTGTGGGTCGTGGGCCACTCATACGTGAGGTGGGCCGGGGACGTATTCAAAGCAGGTGACGTGATTCACGTGGCTGGGGAATACGGGTACAGGGTGACCTTCACACGGAAGGGGCGGGCTCTGTATTGACCATTTTCAATGTTTTGTCGAGGAACTGTTAGGGCAGACAAGGTCACCTCCGTCTGTAATCATAGTACACCTGGGAGGTAATGACTTGGTGACACTCGGTCGGCGAGTACTACTCCAGGGGGTTCTATCTACTGTTAGCTGGCTGGCAAGAAGGATCCCGGGGTGCACGATAGCATGGTCACACATGATTCCCAGGAAGGTGTGGCGGGGGGGCCTCTCTGTGTCAGCACTGAACAATTCAGTAAAGAAGGTCAATAATAAACTTAGTAGGTTTTTTCGCTCGGCGCAGTTGCACTGTATTCCGCATGGATGTATTCGGGGGGATCACATGTATCTCGAGGATGGGGTCCATTTGTCCCTTGAGGGGAATGTCTTACTCATAGGAGACTTCATAGCGTGGTTAAGGGGTTTGTAAAGCATGACCTTTAGTAGGAGTTTGTGGGGGGGCCGGATAGCCGGTCAACTATCCGGCCTGTGGCGGTAAGGTCATGATCGGTGAGCAGTAATTTCAAGGTCCCTAGAGGGGGGGCGCCACCCATTATGGATGGGAGCGCCCGGGGGAGGCGGCCATTGGCCCCTCACACGGGGAGGCGGCACCCACTAAGTATGGGGTCGCCTAAGGGAAGGCGGTCATAGGCCCCTTCCAGGGGAGGAGGCGGCTGGATGCCCCTCCTACGAATTTCCCGGGGCCAGGATATCCGCGACGGCGGATATGATAAACAGTGTGGGGTGGGAGGGGGGTCCACGCTACCTTCTAGACACCTCACACGAGTCCTCGGACGACCATTAAGATGGCGTCGAGTTAAATAGGGGGCCCCCGCGAAGACATGGGAAATTGGAGTTGGCACAGAGGTACAGTCCTCTGTGCGCCCGCCCTCACACCGTGAGGGGGGAGTTCTGGCAGTTGGGATCTGACACCGGTTGCGACCTTGCCGTTGGCCCGTAATGCTAGGATATACAATTTTAATTTAGAAAAGTATTCATTTGCAGGATGTTAGACTCGGCTAGGAAAACCTTTGTACTAGAGATTTGTTAAGGTTAGCCAATCAACGTGTCTTCATCATAATGTAATAAATGAAAATTGTACTTGATATGAAACTGTTATTTTAATGTTTTAATTTTGTTTCATATTTTAATAAATACGGCCGGGAGGGTAACTCCCTCCCGCCTTCCAAAAGTTCAGAACTGCGTCCGTCTTCCCATCCTTGGGGATTGTGTTGGGAGGGGGTGACAGGCATCCCGGCCATATCAATTCAGCCAAATCAGGAAGCGTATGTTTTACAACAGAGTCGTTTCGAATTTATTACAAAAGGAGAACGTTTCTAAAAGAAGATCTTCTTTTTTTAAGAAGAAACAATATATAGAGGGTATTGTTGAGCGCGCATTTGAGACAAAAAGAAAATTATTTATTTTAATACTTAATAGAATAAATATTTTAAATAAGGCGATTCGAGTTTTCAAAGGTAAAAGTAAATGGAAGAGACACATAAATAGGAGTAATTTTTGTAAAGTGTTTTCTGGGAAGTGGATGCATACTTCAACTTCTGAGCCATTTTTTAATGAAGAGAGTTACTTTCAAAGTAACGATCTGTTGCATGCAGTTGACACCAGTGGTCGAGCGTATGAGGTGAAGGATGGTTGTGTTATTGAGAAAGAGAAAATTGTGGTTAGAAATGCAGAAGATGTTATGGCTAGAGAAGCTTTAGAGGGACATCCTAATGCTCCTGTTTACAGTTGGAATTGTAGTAGCATTTGTAGTGTACGACAGGATTCAATTGATTTCTTTTGCAATTTCTTACGTAAGTACACTAAAGAAAGTCTAAAAAAAAAAATTAAAATGTTGCAAGAATTAGATCAATGCAGAGTGCGAGAGAAAATAGGTCTGCAAGGCCATTCTCTGGCTTGTCTTTCTAAAAAAATATGCCAGAGTGTCTTTCATCACTTCCGGATGTTAGCAGTGCATCATACTAAAATGAGAAAATTAGTGAGAAAGTTGTACTATGCAAAAGGACCAGCACTTAAACTTAAACAGTTAAATAGTGCTCTTTTGTATGGATGTGAATTAGATGTTAAGAAGATTTGTGCAGAAATTGAGGTAAGTTATTTTGGTCCAGAGGAAGATAATGCAGAAACTGATATAATTATAGAAGGAAATGTGTTAGAAAATGTTGGAAATGTTAATATTGAAAATTTTGAACAGGAAATAATAAAGTTTAAGGTAATTGCAGGTGAGAAACCAAATTTTTCTTGTGTCTGTTGTCGACGCATTCATTACAAAAGTCAAACTAGGTTATTTGATTTATATTTAAAAAGTGAAGATGAGGGGCTTGGCTGGTGGCCGAACATGGCGGCAGCATAGAGGACTAGCTCCGGCAGGGAAGCGGCCGCTCCATCTATCCGTACGATAATCCGTGGCTAATTCTTACCTCAGACGGCGGCACCGAACGCCCGAGACCGGGCGGAACTGGCGGCAAGCACCCGGACAGAAATCGAGGATTGGATGACGGAGTTATCGTCGAGTGCTGATCCGACCGAAGTATAGGCCCACCTCCGGGAACTCTAGTGGCGACTGAGGCCGACCGGAAGTGCAGCCTGTTCAGCTACCGCAGACAGGAAGTGGTCGGTGCTGGAGGACCACCCCAAGTGACGGCCGGCGGGCGAGTTCCCTGTCCAGGGACAGACTGTTTGCCATAACCGACGGAGGTTAATGGGGGGGGTGCCCGAGGATTGTCAAGACAACCACCAGAATACTGTCCTGCCATCTGCCCTGTGAGGATCATCGGGGCGTCTCCCTCATTGCAACAAAAGCCCCTCTTCGCATTAAACTGAGGACCGCGCTGTGACGGTGGTTTCTTTTGGTACCCCATTGTGCCGGCGAACTGTATTTTCTCCGTGACCGAACAATGGCCGGGAAAGGTGTGAAAGGCGGTACAACCCTGACTCGTATCGACCGATTCACGAACGACAGAACCGCATCCCCTCCGGCGGATGGGAAGCATTCCTCCGTAAAACCAGGCGAGCCTGCGGGGACGAAGAAGGCGACGTTGGATGATGTTATGAAGGCTCTCTCGTAGGTCCAAACGACGGTGGGCTCCATCTCGACCGAAATCACCCTTATCCGAGCGGATCTCCACAAGATGGCCGAAAAAGTAGGCTCACTGGAGCTTGTTACGAAATCGCTAGTAGAGGATGTTTCGGAACTGCAGACGGCCATAGAAACGGTCATGGCGGAAAACAAGCTCCTGAAGGATAAGCTTGACGACCAGGAGGGCCGTTCCAGGCGGAACAATGTACGCATTCTCGGCGTTCCGGAGTCTGAGGGCACGAGAGCGATGGATTTGTATGTGGAGGACCTCATTAAAACCCACCTTCAACCTAAGGGCCTGTCGGCCTTCTTTTCAGTTGAGCGGGCACACAGAGTTCCAGGGGGTCAACCTAAGCCAGGGGCCTCGCCTAGGCCGATCCTAGAAAGACTGTTTAATTATCGCGACCGGGATGTCATCCTTCAGGCGGCACGAGTCTCACCACCGGTGAAAATCCTCAACTCAACGGTGGCGTTCTTCCCGGATTATACGGCGGAGGTGGCCAGGCGGCGGAAGACCTTCCTGGATGTCAAAAAGGAACTTAGGAAGCGAGAACTCCCTTACTCCATGATTTTCCCGGCCAGGCTCCGGGTGGTGGCGGAGAACAGGACCTGGTTTTTCGACGACCCTGGAACTGCACGAGACTGGCTGGACGGCTGGCGTCCTGCCCCCCACTCTCGCCGCCCTGGACAGACTAAGAATGGCTCACATCCACCTGACCGAAACGATGCTGGGGATGCCGGTACGAATAGTGGCAGAAGCTCGCCAGTAAGAGACAATGATGACCTAAATCAGGAGGTGGACTCATGAACACTCGGCGTGTACGAGACATTGATGTTTGGGACTGTGGCTGGAACCGCCAAGGACACTGGGCCGAGGGCCTCCGTGGAGGGTATGAGGGGTCGCTAATTCCGGAGTACTCCTCACCCCCAACGAGCAAGTAACTGTGTGTTTTCTTTGGGATGGGTTTAAGCACTCTGCTAAATTGGGGTGGCGGGCAGTTTGGAGTCCGTGTAGCAGGGAAGCAGGGTGGGTGGGGGTATTGGGAACGGGGGGGTTCTGTTGGTTTGCTTGTTTGAATTGTTTGGCTCTATTCATCATTTTAAAATTGCTAATAGTCACACATGACCGTATTCCTTACACCGGGTGTGCCACCTCTGATCCTCTAACACTACGAAGGCACCGACGTGCGAATAGTTGCACAGGGCTGGGAAATTCTTCGGTCACTATGGCTCTGTCCTACCCCATGGAACACCAACTTGCACACACAATGGCGAACCTCTCACGACCTAATAACGTAACACCTGACACTGGGATGGGGTCTGTGCCACCGTTGCAGATAATGTCGTGGAATGTTCGGGGGTTGGGGGATAAAGTGAAGAGGGGACTGGTCTTGCAATGTATTAGGCGACTGAACTGTGACATCGCCCTTCTTCAGGAAACACACTTGGTGGGGGCGGCCACCAAAGCTCTGGATAGGAGAGGGTGCCGCAAGGTAGTACACTCGGACTTCACTTCAGGGTCCCGGGGGACGGGTGTTTGGGTGAAAAAAACATCGCGTTTTATACATCACTCCACAAAAACAGACAAACATGGCCGCTTCGCGGCAGTGTGTGGGCAATGGGAAGGTGGTGTCTGCGTACATCCCACCAGCGCTACATTCATCTGCATTTCCGGACCTGGGCAAATTTCTTTTGGAACTTCCGGAAGGGGACCTGCTGGTGGGCGGAGACTTCAATGCACTGGCCAATACTGACATGGATAGATTCCCGGTTCGCTCCCTCCCCGCTGGCCCAACAAAATTCAGGGACTTCTTGGAGGCACAGGGTCTGGTCGATATTTGGAGACAGCTCCACCCTACTGATCGCCACTATTCCTACTATTCATCCACTCATGATTGCCTGTCTCGCATTGACTACTTTCTCACACTGGGGGGTGGCAGACTCACATTTGCTGACGTACAGATAACGCCCCGGGGTATATCAGACCATTCCCCCTTGACCGCTACACTGTCCTGCACAACCATGGCTCGCAAACGGCTTTATCCCATTTACCCCGGTTATCTTAAACTCCCTCCAGTTCGAAAATCCCTTAAAACCACCACCAAGCATTACTTCCAGGAGAACTCCAGCTCGGTGTCCTCCCCGACGATACTATGGGAGGCGTATAAGACAGTGTTGAGGGGCCAGGCAATCGCGGCTATAACCGATCATAAACGTAAGCAAAAACAGGAACTGGTAGAGCTGGAACTGCAGTTAGAACAGGCTAACGTAGCTCATATGAACGTACCGTCGGATGACACTCGACACGCGCTGTCTCTCTGCCAGCAAAGGCACGACGACTTTCTCCGTCGATGGGTGTTAGAACATATAGAGTCGACTGCGAGCAGGGTTTATGATGTGGGCGACAAGGCCAACAAATTACTGGCCTGGTTGGACAAGAAACGGGACGGTGGCAGGCACATTTTACAGTTGCGGGACCGAGAAGGGACGTGTCACACACACCCTCCTAAAATTGTTGACCTCTTAGCAGACCACTTCCAGGGGGTGTATGCTCCGGAGGTGGTGGTCACGGCGGAGGCGGCGGAGCTAGCTCTCCAGGATGTGGAAGTAGAGACGCTGTCGCCGGAGGCGATGACTGAGCTCGAAGCGGACCTCACGGTGGAGGAGCTCCGTATGGCGATAGGTGCGCTGCGTACAGGTAGAGCGTTGGGCCCCAACGGGATACCAATCGAATGGTTTCAAACGATGTCGGATGCACTGGGCCTGCCACTGCTGGCCATGTTTGAGAACTGCCGCGAGACCGGAACACTACCTTTAGACCAGCGCTTGGCGAAGATAGTAGCTATCCCAAAACCTGACAGACCTCCTGAGGACTGTACGTCTTATCGCCCGATCTCGCTCATTAACGCAGAGGCGAAGATCTTGGCGAAATTGATTGCTAATAGGCTGACTCCGCATCTTTCCCAATTGATCCACCTGGACCAATCCGGCTTTATGCCGCACAGGAGTACGGCACTAAATCTCCGTAGAGTGCACGGCGCACTGGCTCGAGCACATTCACTGAAAGAACCGGCGGCCATTTTGTCGTTAGACGCCAGAATGGCTTTTGATATGGTAGAGTGGCAATACCTGTTTGCAGTTCTGACCCGGATGGGCTTCGGACCAAAATTTCTATCGTGGGTTCGACTACTCTACACAGACCCAGTAGCCCACGTGGCGGCCAATGGCCACATCTCACGAGCGATTCCTCTGGCGCGTGGGACTCGTCAGGGCTGCCCCCTATCCCCGTTATTGTTCGCGCTGGTCCTTGAACCTCTCGCGATTTTTATTAGAAAGACACCACTACTGAAAGGTATTAAATGGACGGAGGCCTGGGAAGACAGAATATCATTGTATGCCGATGATATGTTGGTCTACTTATCTGCCCCCGAATCGAGTGTTCCGATACTACTGGCACTTTGCGATAAACATGGCTCAGCCTCCGGCTATACTATTAACTGGACGAAATCGGTCCTTTATGTCCTGAAGGGCCCTATGCCAGTCCTCCCTGAACACTGTCCTCTAGTGTTGACCGATGCCTCCTTTAAATACTTGGGCATACATGTCACCAACGACACGGCCGTGTTCTACGACCGGAACTTGGCACCCCCCCTCCTCCGTCTGAAGGCAGATACACGACATTGGTCGTCCCTGCCACTCACGCTCTTGGGACGTGCTGCCCTGTTTAAAATGATGGCACTTCCACGCCTCTTGTACGTTCTGGAAAATACCCCAGATGTAATTCCGCCCTCCTATTTCCATAAAGTCACCGCAGTTGTCACTACCCTGCTATGGGGTGAGCGACCTCCGAGAATTGCTCACCTCAAACTCAACCGTGGTTGGTACGATGGGGGAATAGCGCTACCAAATGTACAGCTTTACTACTGGGCATCTCAACTCAAGGTACTCAACCAATGGCTCCACGCACCACACGATGACCCAGCATATCTGGCTGATAGGGCCCAACTAGGAACGCAAAGTTTGTTAGCCCCCCTATATAACCCAAGTCTCCTCAAAGGACTGATTGGCCCTACTAAACATACAGTTACCTTATGGTACAAGGCACCTACTAGGCTGAAATGGAAGGGGGTCATCACGAAACTTACCCCGCTTTGGGACACCAAAAAACTGGGCTGCCTCAGGTCCAGTAAGGGATTCACCCAGTGGGATAATATAGGCATTTCAACGGTGGGGGATCTTTGGTCGTCCTCAGGGGTGATTCCCTTTGCGCAACTACAACAGCAGTATGCCTTAGGCCCCACCGAAACATACAGATATATCCAAATCAGGCACGCTCTGCTGGCGGTGTTGGAACCAGGGACCACAGTCCCGGAGTCCTCACCCCTGGAAGACCGGCTTCTTACAGACTTTTTACAGACACGGGCCACCTCACTCACATATCGCAAACTGCTGAATAATCTCCCAGACCCCCTGCAGAAACTGCGAGAAAAGTGGGAGGATGAGTTAGGAGCTATGGATGAGACGGAATGGAATGCTGCTATGGCGACCCAAGGGAGGCAGGGGTATTGGCTAGGTTCAGGCTCATACAGTTAAAAGTACTGCACAGAGTATATTACACGAGGACCACCCTACATAGAATACATAGGGCTGATTCCCCTCACTGTCTCAGGGGATGCGCGGGAGGACGGCACATTATTACATACGCTGTGGGATTGCCCTCTTATTGTCAGATATTGGCAACAGGTCACACCTTGTTGATGGGGATTTCATTTTACATTGTGCTTGAAAGGGGAGGGGTATGTACCTGGGTGTTGGGGATCGGCATACTTTACTGATAGCCTTTCTTCATGTTGCTTTGTGACTATTTAATACAAATGAGCCATTAAGTTTGGTTTGGTTTCTCTTTTACAAAAAGGAAAAAAAAATGGACTTGAAAAGTAAGATTTCATGGCTCTGAACAATATATCCTGATGACCTACCGTATCATCCTCAACATTCGCTGCCGGACCGGAGGGTTGTCGGCTGAATAGCTGTGTAGAAGTACAAAATGTTACCTTGCCTTACGACATGCTTACTGCCTAAATGTACTGCTGATACTTGGATGATAACTGTCAATAAAAGTCTTACACCAAAAAAAAAAAAAAAAGTGAAAATGAAAGTAATGGTCAATGGAAAGATTTTGCAACTTATTTGTTGGTGGAAAACTATTTTGATTTGGGTTTTGAGCAACGTGTTTGTAAATATTGTTATAATAAATTAAATGAAAATAAAATGCCTGCTAGAGCTGTTCATAATAATCTAGAGTTGGTAAATATTCCATCAGAATTGATGGATTTAAATACTTATGAGACGATTCTGATTCAATGTGTACATCCTTTTCAGGCTATTGTTCGAATGGAGCCTAAGACTGGTAAATTAAATCCTTCCGATTTACAAAGAGGATTAAAGGGTAGAGTTGTGTATTTGCCTCTTGATTTAAAAAAAAATATGGAAACAATTGGTGTTGAAAATGTAGAAGAGGAACCTCTAGTTATTCTAGTTAATGGTGTACCTACAAAGAGTAAGAAAATCTGGCAAGATTTAGTGGATGTTAGGAAAGTGAAAAAGGCAACGTTGTATTTAGTGCAAAATAATAAGTATTACAAAGATGTATACGTAGAACAAGAAGATGTAAGTGAAGAAGAGGATAGTGATTTGTCTAGTGGACAAATTGAAAAAGTTGATGTATCCAGATATGAAGAAATTTATGAACATTACAGTGTTCATCCACTGCATTCCAAAGAAGCAATAGGGAATGCTATTGAATTATTTCAGATGAAAAAGGCGAAAGGAAATCCTATTAGTGTGTGGGAAGAAAGTTTGGAACGTCGTTGTTTTCCACAGTTATTCCCTACAGGTGAAGGTACACGATATGATGATCGACCTATGCAGATTCTTGCATCTGAGTACCGGACAACAAGATTATATGCAGAAGATCCAAGGTTTCGCCAATGCATTCCATATTTGTTTCATCTTCTGTTTGAGAGTGACTTATCTGGTCTGTCTTATGCAGTAAATCATAGTTTAAAATGTGGTGTACATCTGCAAAATATTTCAGCAAAGGAATTTATGGATAAAGTGCAACAGAAAGATAGTGTTTTGGATTCACATCTAATTAATTTAATGGCTTGCCAGCGGGGTACTAATGAGTATTGGTACCGTCGTCATGGAGATTTGAAGTGCATGCTTAGAAACTTAGGAGCACCAACATGGTTTTTAACTCTAAGCTGTGCAGAGTATGCTTGGGAAGATTTACTTGAATTTCTTCGGGAGGCGAATGCAAACATAGAAAACATAAACTACAAGACACCTGGAGAACTGTGTTCATTAGATCCAGTTAATGTTTGCAGATATTTTAATCATAGATTTGAAGCTATGATGTCTTTCATTACAAACAAGAAAAATCCGCCTCTTGGTGAAGTACTGGATTTCTTTTGGAGAAAAGAATATCAAGCAAGAGGTGCTCCTCATATTCATATGCTGCTATGGATCAAGGATGCTCCTAAATTTGGAATAGACTCGGATGAGACTGTACTGTCTTTTATTGAACAGTATGCCACTTGTGACATACCTAATAGTACAACTGATAAGGACTTAAGAGGAAAAGTGTTACGTTTTCAAAGTCATCGCTGTGGAAAATATTGTCGGCGAAAATTCAAATCAAAGAGCAAATTCTACACCAAATGTCGCTTTGGATTTGCACGACCGGTACTTTAAAAAGGAAGAGTCAACAATTTGATGTCATGTTTGCGACATAATATCAGAAGGAGGTCACCTAAAAATACGTACAATTTAAGAAGAGGTGAAGAATCCAAATATATTAATGACTATAACCCAGTCATTTTGTCCATGTGGAATGCTAACATGGACATACAATATGTTGCAGACAACTCTATTGCTGTGGCTCGATATGTAACGTCTTACATCACGAAATCTGAAAAGACGGAACTGAAGGAGATGTGGGAAGACATTTCTCATGAAAAGAGCCTAAGCAAGAAATTGTATACGTACAGTTTGAAGATGCTGTCTCATCGAGAAATTGGAGCATATGAATGTTGTGACAGATTATCATCAGCAAGTCTTTATGCGAAATCAAGGACTATTCTCTGGGTGAGTTTGGGCCTAGCAGAAACACGAAACCGTGTTCTGAAACCTGTGCAAGAAATTGAATATTTAGCCCAGAAAGAACCAAACAGTACAGACATTTTGAAAACAAATATGTTGGATACATACTATCCAAATAGAAGTACTCTGCTTGAAAATATTTGTCTGTATGAAATACTTCAAAATTATACTTTTAAAAGGAATGTTACGGAGAACATTGATAAAGGTGTACATGCTGTAATTGGACATGAAGGATGTCTGGTAAAACAAAGAAAAGGACACTTGATAAATCATCGGAAACTGAGTTGCGAAACACCTGATAAAAGAGAATTTTACTATTTTGCTCTTTTGCAACTCTTTAAACCATGGCGTAGAGAAGAGGAACTACTTGGAGACTTTGATAGTTATGAAGATTCATTCAACGCATCTAAAAGTAATATTGAATGTCCTGTTTTTAGTAATTATCTCCAAATGGTGAATGATGAAATAGAGCAAGAAGCGACAATTGCAGCGGAGATTGCTAGAGATAGTTCACAAGGTAGTCAAAGTTCGGCTTCATTAAGTCAAGATCCACTGGGACAACCAATTATCCAAAATGAAGCAGCCACCACCATGGATGAGGTGGAAAGAGCAATGAAGCAAGGTCAAGAGGAAGTAATCGACTTAGAAGAATTAAAGAAGCAGTTTAATGTTGAGCAAAGACAGATATATGATGAAGTGACAGAGCACATTGAGCATGGCTTTCGTCATGAGAGAAACGATTGCTCATGTATGTCATTTGAACCTATTCGATTATATGTAAGTGGAGAAGCTGGGACTGGTAAAAGTTTCCTAATTAAAGGAATTACTACATATTTACAGAAAACAACTCAGTCAACACTGTCGTGTGTTGTTACTGCTCCAACTGGATTGGCAGCACATAATATTAAAGGTGTTACTTTACATCGTTTACTGATGCTGCCAGTTGAACATGAAAATAAATTACAATATCAGAAGCTATCTGGAGAAGCTTGTTTTGAAGTTTCTAGAGTCCTTAAAAAAATGAAACTTCTTTTTATTGATGAAGTAAGCATGGTATCCAATTTAATGCTTGCTTTTGTGCATTTAAGAATGCAACAGACACTTAGACAGAGTATGATGTGTTATTTGGAGGTAAACATGTCATAGTTTTTGGAGATCTACTGCAGCTAACTCCAGTGAAAGGACAACCTGTATTTGAAACTGTTACACATGAGGAGACCAGAAAGTGCCTGGGCAGTATTGGAAATGTAAATATATGGTCACATTTCAAATATACTGAACTGATTCAAAATATGCGACAGGCAAAGGATACTAAATATGGAAGTATTCTCCAAGATATTAGGATTGGAAAATTAACTGAAGATGCGAAACACACTCTACGAGCCCGATTACTTTCCAAGCTGTTTCCTAATGAAGATAATGTACCTGAGAAAATATATAGTAAAGAGGTAGCAGATAAGTCAGTGATATGCTTGATGCCAACTCTGAAAGAATGTTCAGTTTTTAATGAGAAAATTTTGAATTTAGAAAATCAAGAAATTAAGAAACTGGAAGCTAAAGATAGAATAGAGCATGAAGGTAGTACTATTGTTTTGTGTGAAAAGTTGAAATTAAAATTGGATTCTCTTCAAAAAACTATATCTAAAACTGCTGGTTTAGAGAAAAATCTGTATGTATGTTTAAATTGTCGGATAATTTTAAGGAGAAATTTACATGTAGAAAGAGAGTTGGTAAATGGAGCAATGGCTAATGTTGTTGGTTTTGTCAATTATACAAATAGAGATGAGATTGAATTTTTGAGGATATAATTTGATGGGATTGAGGAAATTCAACAAATTAGTTGATGTTCAACTCTTTTTTTGCTTGTGAAAGACTTATATGTCCGTCGTAAGCAATTTCCAATTTGTTTGGCATATGCAGTGACTATACATAAATCTCAAGCTTTAAGTGTAGATTGTGCTTTGGTAAATATTGGAAGCACTGTATTCAAAGAGGGTATGGCGTATGTTGCTCTATCGTGAGTTAGAACTTTATGTGGGCTTTATCTAATTGATTATGATGAGACAAAGATTAGTGCAGATTTAAATTGTGTGAAGGAGTATAATAGGTTAAGAAGAGAATATGCTCCAAGTTTACCTCAATATCCTTTAATTGAAAGGCGTATAGTTGGTCAGAAAAGGAAAAATGAGGACAAATGTGCTGAAGTAGTTGAGAAACGACGAAAAAAAGATGTAGCTGTTGTTGGTAGCCGTAGCAAAACTGTTAGTATTGAAGAGATTGTTGGATTTAAGTTTGAAAATAGGTCTGGTGTCAACTGCTATGCAAATGTAGTAGTTAATGTTGTTTTCTTTCTGAAAAATGTTAAGGAACAGATTATAG
Organism: Lissotriton vulgaris; assembly: GCF_964263255.1. NCBI lineage: Eukaryota > Metazoa > Chordata > Amphibia > Caudata > Salamandridae > Lissotriton > Lissotriton vulgaris. The sequence goes on from NW_028242410.1 coordinate 79,520, forward strand.
AAAATCAGGAGCATACATTTTGCTATTCTTTAAATTCTATATTTGAAATGTGTAGTAGTGGTGATAGTTAAGTAGCAAGTGTTTCAGAACTAAGGATTGTTTTAGACATATGTGCAGGAGTAAATCAATTTTCTCAGAATATTCAGCAAGATTGTCAGGAATTTATCATGTATATGTTTACAATTTTGGAAGATGAAGGTGTAGATATTGATAGTCATGTTGGCCTTTCTTATAAATGGGAACATAAGTGTGATAATTGCTCATTTTTAAGTAGTACTGAGATACCCAGTGAAAGATTTTTATATTTGACATTACCAGACTGCAAAGAAGTGCCTTTTAATAAACTAGTTAAAGATGCGCATCAGAACATGGTCTGTTCTCAATGCAAGTCTGAAATGTTATCAACTTTATTTATCCATAGATACGGACAATATGTAATTTTAATGTTTCAACGATGCAGAGCTGATGGGAGTAAATTGTCAACTTTAATTAAAAAATTTGTGGTTTCTCAAGTTTCTATTTCTAGAAGAACATTTGTAACTGTAGCCATTATTTTTCATGAAGGGCCTTCTACATCTTCAGGGCATTATACAGCTTATTTGAAGTGTGCTAGTGGCTGGACGCTTTGCAATGATAGCCAATTGACTTTTAAAAAACGTTTGCCTTTTGCCTTAACTAACTCTTATTTGTTATTTTTGGAACCCAAATTTCAGTAGAATGACTTGCTGTAGGAAGATGTATACTGTAAAGATCTGAAACTTACTAGTTTACAAATATCATGTAAATGAGGGTGTACAAATCTATAAATGAAATTTGTGTTTGGCATAGTGATAACATCAGGTACAAATTTACTTAATGTTTGATGGTATAAAACATGTTACAAATTTTAATTGTGAAGGTTCAGAAAACAATGGATAAGACTAAGATTAAATAATTTCAGAAAAAAACTACTTAACTCATAGTATTTGGCCACGTGGAAAAATATGAGAGAAGAAAATGAGTACTTTTGAAAATTATTTTAAAACTTATATGGACGCAAGTTTTTGGGAGAGGTATTTAAAAGATAATGAGTTAGCTTATACAATTTGGCCATGCGGAAAGGTATGAGAGAAGAAACTGTGTCTTTCAAATAGATTTTTTATAGGAGATACCTGCACGGGGCTTTGTTGAGATATCTTGAAAAATAAGTGGTATACTTTAATTAGTTTGTAATTGTGGAAGATGTAGTGTGCTTACTCAAGAAATTGCGAATTTGAGGAAAACATTTAAGACATGTTTTTTTCAGGTATTTATAATATGTATGCAGATTTTGTATGGGTTTTTTTTTCCCCGCTGTTATATGATGATTAATATTGAAATCACTCTTGATAGTGAAAATCAATGTATTCTGAGGACAGCAAAAATAAACCATTTAATATGTTGTTTCACTTATTTTGTTACATTGCATTCAGAAATATGTATTATAACAGATTTTTTTTTACTATCCTCCACAGATATTATATTTATAAGGTAAGTTCAATTAATAATATCTGAGAGTTTTCTCTGCATCTCTCTTATTGTCTCCTATTGTTTTTTCTTTAATAAATATACTTTATAATCTTATTTTTCATTTTCTTCCACAGGTGCTACGTTGTAAAAAGAAATTTACTTTTTTTTCCTTTTTTTTTAGGTAAGTATATATAATAAAGAAATGTTTAATTCATTGTGTTATTTATTTGTCTATCCTCGTTAAAGCAATGTCATCTTTTATATTAAACACTTCCACATAGGATTGGGTGCATTGTTAGAAGGCATGCTTTAAAAGTGATTTAATAAAATGAGCGACATTTCACTGAGTGAGTTTAGCAATACTGATATATGAAAACAATGGTGGATATGATATTAAATGTTACATGGTGTTCTTTGCAGGACTTTCAATCCTGTGTTGCAGTGCTAATTCTGCCTCAAGATTAGGGCTGGGGGGCTTAGTGGTACTTGTATGGTCATGATAGAGCTACTCCTTTCTGAGCCATGGTTGAGGTGTGTTCATGATAGAGTGGTTCCGTCATGGTTCTGCTTAGTGAATAGAACGTGTCAAGGAAGCACAATGTTAGTGTTGCGCAAGCACAGCGGCAAGTTCATCACAAATGTTGTCCGTCCTGAGGACAGCTGAGGCAATGCTCGTGATGGAGCGGCTTTGTGATGAGTATGGAAGGATTTAACAGCTGTTAAAAAACCTGAGGGGTCTCTATAAAGAGGAGATATGTGTCATTCTAAAGCCCTGTATCATAAAGAAGTGTTCCTCTGAAGTAATGCGTCTTGAAAGTGGCTGACTGTAATTTATGAGATTTTACTCAGTGACTTTCAGGCCCATGCTGTTTCTAAACTGTGCATGTGCTTGAAGCAGGCGTAGGTCTTGACGCAGCAATTTGAATATAGGAATATATTATCAAGGGGGTTTATCTGTGTTTTTTGGCTTTCAAAGCCAAGAAAGCAGAGATAAAATTATCTCTCTATTACCTAGCTGCCGCTAACACCAGTTAGCGACAGCTAGTAGGAGATAGCAACCATTTTGGGCCCCACTTTGCATGTCAGTTATATTTATATCTAATGAGATGCAAAGTGGGCGTGCCAAGATGTCAGCAACTGAAAATAGTCTCTAACCTTGCTATCTCGTATTACTAGCTTTTGGAGATATTTGCGCTAAGCGGGAATATCTCTAAAAGGTAACACCTGCCCTGAGCAATTCTTAGCCTTGTTATCCAATGGGAGGTGGATAACATGGCTAATAGCATTAGGTCGGTATTGCATGAATAATGCTGACTTTTCTGCGATATTCATGCTTGCAACGATTTTTACCGCATTTCCGTTAAACCTTGTCAATACCAAGGTTTATTTGCGGTAAAAATCGCCGCAGCGCTGCGGTAAATATTTAGTCTATAACCAAGCAATAGAGATAATTATCGCTATTGCTTGATAATATGCCCCAAAGTGCACTGGTGAGCCTTGTTGTAGCTGCACTACATTTGCCATACAACTCTAGTAATGTATTTTTTTTTCTGCACAGATATATTACACATGTATGCTGTCTTTCTGCCATGGTGCGCCTCATTTTAAATGTGGCACACCATGGGTTACAGAGCAACAGCATACTGTGGTGTACATTAACTGGTGGATATCTGGGTATGAAGTAGTTAACATAAATGTGCCCTTTATGTTACAAATCTGCATTTAGTAGAGATTTCGGCCTTTGCAGTGTTATGTTTTTATTCTGTTATTCTATGTAGATATATAATGTTGCAAGATTGTGGCGTGCGTGTTTCCTTTCTTTATATCTAACAGAATGCATTCTGTATGCTGGTGCAGGAGGACTACTACATACTTGAATATTCTACAGTGCATATTTTCATTGAGAATTTCACAGAAGTTCAAAGGATCCGAGACGCTCTTCTTGTGGATCTTGGCGACTGCCAAGCCGTTGTAGGAGTGGGAGTGAGGCATCTCCAAGGGGCGCAGCGTAGCTCCTTTTGATGTTTACAATTGCAGATAGCAGGGTAGAGATGTCTGTGGAATTTATGGATGCTTAGTCACAGAAGAGTGTGCGTGGTGCTCTTAGCACCTCATTACGACACACAGGGGAGCCGTGTTGCACAGTTGGAGATCAGAGACTTAGGAAATAAACCTTTATAATAGCAAGGGCTCTAAGCGATAAAAATCGCCCGTTCTCGGTGTATAAAATATCACCGCTATCGGTGGTATTTTTTACGGTGTTAGTGCTTGAAGGAGAATGGTAACATATATGTGAAAGAAAATTCTGTAACAGGCTCAGTATTTCACATTATCGCGTGAAAACAAAAGTTGTTTTCACACAGCAATATGTCCCTTGTAATTAAGGGACGGAGTGGATCTAGTGTTATTTACTACACTGTTATGTGAACGATGTCAAATGTTTGATAAGAGGAGGGTTTAAAAGTTTTTCGATAAACTTTTTCTCCAGGGAAGTGGGTGGAGTGTTCCGTGTAAATTGGAGAATAGAAACTACTAAGAACCAATTGGAAGAGTTGTTTTCAAGTCACATGACTTCACATGCGCGTCTCAGGTCCTGTACGCGATAAGTGGGTGCGCGCACCCGGTCGCGCACTAAAAGAAAGCGGCGAAAAACATCTCATAATATGCTCTTGCAGCCCGTTTTGGTACAAAGAGTTAGTTCTGAAAAGATTTTTTAGTTTTTTTTTGGAAACAAGTGTTATGATGCTTTTGATTTCTTAAAGTTGCAACGACATTTTTTAGTATGTCATACTATCAAAATGAAGTGAAGAAATTTATCTTTTCTTGGGGCATTTATGACTTTCAATTTTGAGTTTAATAAGAATGAGGCTCTGCTCTCCGCACAAAAGAATTTCTCCACACTCGTTGCATTTCATGTGCACCTTCGCAAGATATGGTCTCAAGTCCATCTCAGCACTCGATGGAGATACAGGTCGTCCACCAGAAGATGTGCTGGCCACCTCTGATGGTAATAGCGTGGCCAGGGCTCTTGTCGATGCTTTTGCATAATGCTCAGGGTGCCTTTGTTTAACATGCCGCTGCATGGTATGTATGGAAAAGGAATATTTTCTATTTGGATTTCCCCTTGAGAGCTCCGATTTGCATATCGTGCAGGTTACTTTTGGCGCATTCACTTTCTTTTGATCTTCAGGATAAGTGAAAAATTGCCAAATGAAAGATTCCTTTTTTCTTCTTAAAGGTGGTCGCTCATTTCCTTCAGATTCGGAAGATGAATGCGAAACGGCAGCCATTTCAGCAAAGTCTTCCGGAAGATGTTCGACGTTGTTGTCTCTTGAGTGTAGAAAAGATAGTGAGGAAAGTGGGTGGAGTGCTGCGTGTAAATTCCAGAATAGAAACTACTAAGAACCAATTGGAAGTGTTCTTTTCAAGTCACATGACTTCACATGCGCTTCTCAGGAAGTGTACGCGGTGACACTATCTAGTTACGAACGTGATTTGGAAGTAGCGATCTTCTTCAGCGAAGTTTGAAAACGTGAAAAGAAGTGAATTCAAACAGATATGGATTTTACATATTTTTAGAGCTCGATTTAAGTATACAATTGTTAAATTATAAAACCTTTTATATTTTTTTAAAAAGTATTAAGGTGTGTACATCCAGTCACGCAAAAACGATTAAAAAGAAATTCGGCTCCATTTAATTAAAAGTTTTATATGACAAAAAAAAAGCCTAGGTTCAGTGTCTTTAACGTGCTATAAGTTCTTTCATTGGTCTATGAAGAAATTCATTAGGTTTAAATTGCAAAGCTTTCACGAAATAAATAGGTGGGTGCGCGCACTCGGTCGCGCACGTAAGATTGGTATGTCGATATTTATTTCAGGTATATCCTTTATAGTTAGGAACTAGCATTCAAAAAACCTATGAAATTCACTGAAAAAAACATAGGTTTTACACACGTTATAGTTAGGAAGTACCATTTGAAAAACCTATGAAATTCACTGAAAAAACCATAGGTTTGACACACGTTATAGTTAGGAAGTACCATTTGAAAAACCTATGAAATTCACTGAAAAAACCATAGGTTTTACACACGTTATAGTTAGGAAGTAGCATTTAAAAAACCTATGAAATTCACTGAAAAAAACATAGGTTTGACACATGTTATAGTTAGCTGGACATTTCACTCATATAGAACCAATGAAATTCCCCGTTATAGTTACTTCAGCTAACTATAACTCGCGCACCCGCAATGCACTGCTGATGATGTTACATATTACATCACTCATCACATTGTTAGTGACATTACTCTTGATATCACTGATAATATCTAGTATCTGACATATGCTGCCTACAACATATAGGAATAGTATGTCACTGACTCTTGCATGAATGGAATATGTAAAATCTCCTAATGTAGCATATTAACACTTAGTCACTGAGATACTTTTGGTAATAATAAAGAAACAATAACCTATATAGATATAATGTATCAGTGATAAAGCTACTTATCAACACATTTAGCCACTAAAATAGAAACTGATAGACAGATATAGATAGCTATATATTTAAATATTACTCAGTAACACATGTACTCATTAAGATATTTTTAATCAGTCAGTTATAGATCTATTTGTCACCCAAAAAGCAACTGATTATACACTTATATACTACAATTTTTTATCAACCAACTTTCTGATCTACATATATAAAATATATGTAATTTTCAAAACTAACCCATTTAATAGATGATGTCATGAGTGATGTGATGTGTGACATCATCAGCAGTGCATTGCGGGCGCGCGAGTTATAGTTAGCTGAAGTAACTATAACGGGGAATTTCATTGGTTTTATATGAGTGAAATGTCCAGCTAACTATAACATGTGTCAAACCTATGGTTTTTTCAGTGAATTTCATAGTTTTTTTTAAATGCTACTTCCTAACTATAACGTGTGTAAAACCTATGGTTTTTTCAGTGAATATATATATATATATATATATATATATATATATATATATATATATATATATATATATATATATATATATATATATATATATATATCAGTTTGGCTATAGACATAGCCTGGCACTTGGTCTCTGTCTTTAAATCATTGTGCAGCCTTCTGGTGTGCCGCCTCTTGTGTTATCGCCGATTGGGCCGATTGGGGCGTTTTCTCAGGAAATCCTAAAAAATTCAACCACCTGTTGCTGCCGCCAGCTGGCACCAACGCCGAAGGCAGGGATCAGCGGAATGCGGCGTCAGGTGGAATATATATATATATATATATATATATATATATATATATATATATATATATATATATATATATATATAATAGATACATATATACATATATATCTCAGATAAGATCACTGCTTGCAGCATAAGACCATATATATATATATATATATATATATATATTATATATATACACATATGCACATATATATCTCAGAATCTCAGATAAGACCACCGCTTGCAGCATAGGGCAATATATATATATATATATATATATATATATATATATATATATATATATATATATATATATATATATATTACCTACTGGCGGTCGCCAGTAGGTAGTTATAGTTAGGACCTAGTTTCCATAGGAAATCCTCAACATTCTATTTGGAATAACTTTGGCCCTGGTGGATGAGTCTTTGCGAATTTCTCAAAGAAGATGGCTCGGTCCGCTGCGCTCCTTCCCTGAAAGTTTGGGGGGGATTGGTCAAGTGGGGGCTGAGATATAAGGGGGGTCCCAAAACGTGTTTTCTCCATGTTATTTTCCATACGACCTTTAGACTCGGCTACAGGTGGAACGGCTGAATGGATTTATAAGAAATTTGCCAAAACTGTAGAGTCCTGTTCGCAGATTACGCTTTTTTTGGAATGGTGTAAATCCGTTCAGTAGTTGTTGAGAAAATTAAAGTTAAAGTCAATTATATATCTATAGGCGCGCACACGTGCGCGCACCCAAGCGGCTGCGCGTGAGCGGATTTTTTTTTTTGCTGCGTGACGTCTGTTAACGTTCGATTCGAAGGAAATCAGGAAGTTTTGTCCGCCATTTTGTCACTGCGAGTAAATATATTGTTTATTTCAAAGCGTTGAAACATGGAAAGGGGAGAAGGTAGAGATTGTCTTGCTGCATAGGTTTTCTCGGGGTGTGTAGTAAGGCCCTTAAACGCGAAAAGATATATTTTTTTTCGGGAAAAAAATAACGGGGTGCCCACACCCGGTCGCGCACACCTATTCACAAGAGTGTGAAAATGGAGATAAATCAGAAGTTTGAGTGCTTAGATATAAGGTGGCTCTGAAAAGAGCCCTTGTGTTAATTGAGTGTTTTCTGCATTTATAAGTAAGTACCGATGCAGAGCCTGATGTTGCAGAGGAAGATTCTGTTTCCCTCATTCGTGAAATGAACACCGTCTCTCCTATAGACGTCTTGCATGTGGTAGCGCAAGTTGTTGTGGTAAATAGAACCCATGCTATAATCTCTGAGGAACGCAGAAACAGATTTATTTACATGTCTCCTTGCTTTCTCAAATTGTGCACAATGTTGATTGGACCAATTCCATTTCTGTCTTTGGCATATATTGGAATATACCAAGGCAGATCGAGGAAAAAGTGTCATCAATTGTCGAAAGGTGTCTTTTAGAAGCATTTCCAGACCTACCCCAGTGATTGTGCCTAGATCGTTCCCACCACAGTGCACAATTATAAGGTCTGGTTCTGGGAGATGCATAAAAGTTTTCACCAATGGAATCAATTGGTGACATTTCAATCCTCTTTTGGCAATCCATGTTATGTGTACATTTGGTAAGCCGAGGTTGCAAATTCGTCTGCTTACTGCATATTTTTCACTCCAGTGAATATAACTGTGTCCTATTAGCCAGACCTTCATTTTCAAGGGATTTGTAGTCGTCCTCCGATCGGTTCTGGAAGTGGAATGGTAGTTAGAAGTTGAAATTCTAAATAAAGAAAAAGGAAGAGGCTGGGTGTGGTTTAAAAAATAAAAATGATTGGTTGATTGTAACAAGTGGAGATTGAACAGTACGTTCCATGTTAATGTTTATGTTAAACGAAAAGTACTATTGGGTGTGAAAAAACAAGACATGTAACAGAGCTGTGTATTGGCAGGTGTTTCTGGAGGGAAAATAGTGTTCTTAGTTTGTTGTAGAACGTTAAGACATGAACTTTTGACCTGTGCCTTCAGCAAGGTGCAGAATGAGGTGTAACCATGGAAACAGCCGGAGATGGCAGTTGGTGATGGGTTTACTCTTTGGTGCCTCTGCATCTGAGTCTGTTCTCTGGTGGCAGGCGGAGAACTGTTTGTTATTGTGGAGATGAAAGGGTGATAAGGAGAGAAATACGACATAGCGTCTGGCCTGTAGAAGCGTGGGAGCAGTGATTAACTCTGAGTGAAGCGGAACTGTGTCGGTGCTTAGTAACAGTAAAAAAAATTTTTTAACAGTGGTATAACTGTCTTTACGGTGCGCGACCTACTAAGAAAGAGTTCACGGGCGGTAATTGGCTTGCAGGTTCTAGTATCAGTAAGTGAGGTCGAGAAAAGAAAACATTCAGGACTTTATTTATGAAGGCCTTGCACCACCGGTGCGTCACTTTTTCCCATTTTAAAAAATGAGGCACTGGCGGCGGAAGGTCTTTATAAATAAGGTCCTCAGTGTCTACAGTTAAGGTTATGTGGAACCCATGAATAGTTTTTCAATATGAAATCATTTTAGTTGAGATTATGGATTAAAAGAGAAACCGTGAATATTTGAAATGTTTATTTAGAAATGCACTGTTTTAAAGGCAAATCAATATGTAGTATGAGTACAGAAATTGCAAAAAACACAGTAATTGGTATTGTCAGTAGTACATGGAATACAAACGCTATAGTTGAAGAAAAATGAATATAGTTGGAAAAAAACATTGTACACTCTTATAAGGAAGTATATTATATTTTAATAAATGGAAGAAGGTCTCTGGCCTTTCAGTTTAGGAACGATATATGAAAATGCAAGTGGTTATACATCATTACTTTATCAATCAGCTGTCAAACAACACGAAATCATAATGTCCACTGTTAGTAAAGCCAATAGGTCTGTTCTTCAAAAGAAAATATGGAAAAGAACGTGAAGAATATAGCAAATCAAAAGGAAATGAGGACGTCAATGGCTTCTATGGGAGTTATTGAAGCATTGTTCAGGCAAAATAGGTAGCTTCTGCTTGTAACAGGAAATCAGTTTTATCATTTGAAAGTATGTCAGCTATCCAATGGAAAAGAGTAAAGCAGTACTGATGATCTGTTATAATCGGAGCCTCTTTTACCATCAGAGGGCAGGTCGGTGGGTTTTCGATGTAGCTCGCTGTTAGGAAAGAGTTAACTGTCCATTGTGTAGGCAAAGTATGCAGCAAGTGCCTCTAACATGAAATCACTGTTATCATCGGAAAACATGTCAGCCATCCAATTGAGAAGATGAAAGGAGCATTCATGATCTGTCATTATTGGAGCGTCTTTTACCATCATAGGGCAGCTCGGTGGGTTTTCGATGTAGCTCTCTGTTAGGAAATCTTGCGCCGCTGCGAATATATTCCAATGACCCAGAACTCCTTGTATCGCTGCAAAGGCCATAAACCCTCCGTTGTAACAAAGCTGTTCATGATCAAGTAACGGATTCATGAGGTGATTGCAATTCGGTTCAGGAGGTACCAAATTGCAGAGACATAAATCCAGGGCCCACGTGAAATCACAGCTCAGGCAATGAAATACAGGCTGCACACAGGTGAAATACGAATATCGAAATGATAATCGATATGAAGTATTCAAAGTTGAGAGTGGTAAGGTGCCGTAGTACAGAAGCATTCTCTGTCGAAATAGTTCTAAGTGGCCCGGCTCGTTTGCGAAGGCAGGAGAGACATCCATTTTGAATTTCCCAAGATGGTAAAGGAAACGGCGCAGCACCGCTGGTTGTATAGCAACTCCACAGAATTAGGTCGCCGGCTATGCAGTGGATAGGAGCAGAATGACTTGATACATTTTCTAGGAGTCTAGTCACTTATATATTGCTTAGTAGTTATCAAAAAAGTAGCTTTTTTTGAACTGGAGGATGCGTTAAAAAATAAGGGAGTGATTTGAGGGAGTTGTAAAGCAAGGTCAATTTTTTTTTACATCAATGCTGTTTTCTGTGAATGTTAGCTTAGTGAAAGATATGTGTGTGAGCAGATGCAACGTTCAGTTTTAAATGTGACAATGGCGGTCTTGTTCATGTCTTCCGATTCAAGGTCGGTATTCGCTGCCAAATACAAAGATCAAGAAACGCATGCGTGGGGTACATAGTCTGCATTCTTAAAGGATAGCAAATGAAGGGTTATTTTTACCGCATTAGCATTGTCGTTTAAAAAGTTACAGTGATTTCTCAGATGCATGATAGATTTATAAAAAATAGAACATGTTTTTAAATAGTATTATGGAAAAAATATGTGCCTTTGTGTACTATTTACATTATCTGCCTGTTGCGTATTCTTTGAGTTTTAGTAATCCTGTGTCTTATAAGTTTTCTAGGGGCGGTTTGAGGTTCATGGTGGGTTTGGGCAGGGAGGGTAGGTTAGGGTTTGTAATAGGGGGTCCGGGTGGGGTGGAGTGCGGAGTTTAGTGAAAAGTGAGGGGGGCGGGGAGTTAGGGTGTTTGGTAATGGAGCAGAGTCAGAGGACGCCACTTTTGTGTTATGGGGTGCCACGGAAATATGTATTTATTCTCAGAGGTTTATTATATTAAGGATATATATCAACATGGTGGCTCTTGTCGTTTTGTGGTTCTGTGCATGTTTATAATGCTAGCCCTGAAGTTTTTGTTTATGGACCTTATTATGACACATAGGGGAGCCACGTTGCACAGTTGGAGATCAGAGACTTAGGAAATAAAACTTTATAATTGTAAGGGCTCTAAGCGATACAAATCGCCCGTTCTCGGTGTAAAAAATATCACCGCTATTGGTGGTATTTTTTACGGTGTTGGTGCTCGAAGGAGAATAGTAACATATATGTGAAAGCAAATTGTGTAACAGGCACAGCATTTCACATTATCGCGTGAAAACAAAAGTTGCTTTTACATAGCAATAAGTCTCTTATAATTAAGGGACGGAGTGTATATAGTGCTATTTAGTACTCTGCTATGTGATTGATGTCGAATATTTCATAAGAGGAGGCTTTAACAGTTTTTCGATAAACTGGTTTTCTAGGGAAGTGGGTGGAGTGTTCCGTGTAAATTGCAGAATAGAAACTAGTAAGAACCAATTGGAAGTGTTGTTTTAAAGTCACATGACTGCACATGCGTGTCTCGACGCCTGTACGCGATAGGTGGGTGCGCGCACCCGGTCGCGCACTATAAGAAAGCGGCGAAAAAACATCTCATAATATGCTCTTGGAGCTCGTTTTGGTAGAAAGAGTTAGTTCTGAAAAGAACTTTTTTTTTTTTTTTTTGGAAACAAGTGTTATGATGCTTTTGATTTCTTAAAGTTGCTACGACATTTTTCAGTATGTTATACTATCCAAATAAAGTGAAGAAATTTAACTTTTCTTGGAGCATTTATGACTCTCAATTTTGTGTTTAATTAGAGTGAAGCTTTGCTCTCCGTATACAAGAATTTCTCCACAGTTGTTGCATTTTATGTGCACGTTCGCCCGACATGGTTTCAAGTCCATTTCAGCACTCGATGGAGATACAGGTCGTCCACCGGAAGATGTGCTGATTACTTCTGATGGTAATAGCGTGGCCTCCGTTTTTCTTGTCAAAGGTGGTCGCTCATTTCCTTCAGATTCTGAAGATGAATGCGGAACGGTAGCCATTGCAGCGAAGTCTTCGGGAAGATGTTCAACGTTGTTTTCTCTTGAGAGTAGAAAAGAAAGTGATGGAAGTGGGTGGAGTGCTGCGTGTAAATTCCAGAATAGAAACTACCAAGAACCAATTAGAAGTGTTGTTTTTAAGTCACATGACTTCACATGCAAGTGTCAGGTCCTGTACGCGATAGGAGGGTGCGCGTACCCGGTCTCGCACTAAAATAAAGCGGCGAAAAAACATCTCATAATATGCTCTTGGAGCATGTTTTGGTGGAAAGAGTTCGTTCTGAAAAGAACTTTTTTTTTTTTTTTTTTTGGAAACAAGTGTTATGATGCTTTTGATTTCTTAAAGTTGCTACGACATTTTTCAGTATGTCATACTATCCAAATAAAGTGAAGAAATTTAACTTTTCTTGGAGCATTTATGACTCTCAATTGTGTGTTTAATTAGAGTATAGCTTTGCTCTCCATATACAAGAAGTTCTCCACAGTTCTTGCATTTCATGTGCACGTTCGCAAGATATGGTCTCAAGTCCATTTCAGCACTCGATGGAGATACAGGTCGTCCACCGGAAGATGTGCTGGTTACTTCTGATGGTAATAGCATGGCCTTCGTTTTTCTTGTCAAAGGTGGTCGCTCATTTCCTTCAGATTCGGAAGATGAATGCGGAACGGTAGCCATTGCAGCGAAGTCTTCGGGAAGATGTTCGACGTTGTTCTCTCTTGAGAGTAGAAAAGAAAGTGATGGAAGTGGGTGGAGTGCTGCGTGTAAATTCCAGAATAGAAACTACCAAGGACCAATTAGAAGTGTTGTTTAGAAGTCACATGACTTTACATGCAAGTGTCAGGTCCTGTACGCGATAGGAGGGTGCGCGCACCCGGTCTCGCACTAAAATAAAGCGGCGAAAAAACATCTCATAATATGCTCTTGGAGCACGTTTTGGTAGAAAGAGTTAGTTCTGAAAAGAACTTTTTTTTTTTTTTTTTTTGGAAAGAAGTGTTATGATGCTTTCGATTTCTTAAAGTTGCTACTACATTTTTCAGTATGTAATACTATGAAAATGAAGTGAAGAAATTTATCTTTTCTTGGGACATTTGTGACTTTCAATTTTGAGTTTAATAAGAACGAGGCTCTGCTCTCCATACAAAAGAATTTCTCCACACTCGTTGCATTTCATATGCACCTTCGCAAGATATGGTCTCAAGTCCATCTCAGCACTCGATGGAGATACAGGTCGTCCACCAGAAGATGTGCTGGCCACCTCTGATGGTAATAGCGTGGCCAGGGCTCTTGTCGATGCTTTTGCATAATGCTCAGGATGCCTTTGTTTAACATGCCGCTGCATGGTGTGTATAGAAAAGGAATATTTTTTATTTGGATTTCCCCTTGAGAGCCCAGAATTGCATATCGTGCAGGTTACTTTTGGCGCATTCACTTTCTTTTGATCTTCAGGATAAGTAAAAAATTGCCAAATGAAAGATTCCTTTTTTCTTCTTAACGGTGGTCGCTCATTTCCTTCAGATTCGGAAGATGAATGCGAAAGGGCAGCCATTTCAGCAAAGTTTTCCGGAAGATGCTCGACGTTGTTGACACTTGAGAGTAGAAACGATTGTGAGGAAAGTGGGTGGAGTGCTTCGTGTAAATTCCAGAACAGAAACTACTAAGAACCAATTGGAAGTCTTGTTTTCAAGTCACATGACTTTACATGCACTTCTCAGGACGTGTAGGCGGTGACACTATCTAGTTACGAACGTGATTTCATACTTAGGAACTAGCATTCAAAAAAACTATGAAATTCACTGAAAAAACCATAGGTTTTACACACGTTATAGTTAGGAAATAGCATTTGAAAAACCTATGAAATTCACTGAAAAAACCATAGGTTTGACACCAGTTATAGTTAGCTGGAAATTTTACTGACATAAAACCAATGAAATTCCACGGTTTAGTTACTTGGACTCACTATAACTTGTGCGTTTAATGCACTGCTGATGACATTACACATTACATCACTCATGACATGGTCAGTTACATCACTCATGACATCACTGATGACAGTCCTCCTTTAAGTGTAATATAACCCTTAAAACACATATTGGAAAATAGAAATTAACATTTTCAAAAAAATGGAGATACCCATACCAGTTACAACAACCAATCCAGTAATTCCACCATCTATATACACATTCTCTCATTCACCAACAGTTCTATATAGTCACTCATACATATACTCACTCATCATATGTAGTGATACACCTATACATCCTGTTACACACCGACAATCATCCAAAAGTTACTCACACACATACTCACACATGCAAATAAACTATTGAACATCCATTTATTTGCATATACAACTATACACACACTACCACGTTACTTCTAAGGAAACTCATACATACTTACTCTCTTAAACAATCACTTATAGAAACACATACTTATTTAAACATGAACTCTTTCTATCTCTTAGTTTCACATATACTAACTTATATATATCAATACTCACATATACTAAATTAAAACATATCTCGTTACTGATAAAGACACTACTGAGGCAGGCATTCACTCACTAACACACACATATACACACTCATCCACCCATACAGTCCTGCACATATGCTGTCTTCAAAAAATATAGAAAGAGTGAGTCAGTCATTGATGGATCTATATGATAAGTAACACCCCCACCAAACCATAGAGACACTCATACTGATACTAAAAAACATCTAATAACCCATATACACACACATGTAGGTACTCATCAACCCATGCAGCCACTTATTCACAAAGTGAAACACTGATACATATATTTAAATATTTTAACATTACTCGCTAATATATGTATTCACTAAGATACACTTAATAAGCCAGTTAACCAATCATTTTTAAAAAAAAAACATTCATTAAAACATTTATTTAAACATTTATTCTTCCATCGACCTTTACATATACATATATAAAAAATATTTATTTTTCAGTAAGATACACATTCACTGGATGGTGTCATCAGTGATGTCATGAGTGATGTCACTGACCATGTCATGAGTGATGTAATATGTAATGTCATCAGCAGTGCATTACACGCGCAAGTTATAGTGAGTCCAAGTAACTATAACGTGGAATTTCATTGGTTTTATCTCAGTAAAATTTCCAGCTAACTATAACTGGTGTCACACCTATGGTTTTTTCAGTGAATTTCATAGGTTTTTCAAATGCTATTTCCTAACTATAACGTGTGTAAAACCTATGGTTTTTTCAGTGAATATATATATATTCATATATATATATATATATATATATATATATATATATGAAATTCACTGAAAAAACCATAGGTTTGACACCAGTTATAGTTAGCTGGAAATTTTACTGACATAAAACCAATGAAATTCCACGTTATAGTTAGTTGGACTCACTATAACTTGCGCGTGTAATGCACTGCTGATGACATTACATATTACATCACTCATGACATGGTCAGTGACATCACTTATGACATCACTGATGACAGACCTCCTTTAAGTGTAATGTAACCCTTAAAACACATATTGGAAAATAGAAATTAACATTTTCAAAAAAATGGACATACCCATACCAGTTACAACAACCAATTCAGTAATTCCACCATCTATATACACATTCTCTCATTCACCAACAGTTCTATATAGTCACTCATACATATACTCACTCATCATATGTAGTGATACACCTATACATCCTGTTACACACCGACAATCATCCAAAAGTTACTAACACATACTCACACATGCAAATAAACTATTGAACATCCATTTATTTGCATATAAAACTATACACACTCAACCACCCATACAGTCCTGCACATATGGTGTCTTCTAAACACATACAAAGAGAGAGTTAGTCATTCATGCATCTATGTGATTAGTAATACCCCCATGAAACCATAGAAACACTCATACTGATACTAAAAAAACATCTAAGAACCCAAATACCTACACATGTAGGTACTCATCAACCCATGCAGCCAGTTATTCACAAAGTGAAACACTGATACATATATTTAAATATTTAAACATTACTCGCTAATATATGTATTCACTAAGGTACACTTAATAAGCCAGTTATCCAATCATTTCTTTTTGAAAAAAACATTCATTAAGACAATAATTTAAACATTTATTCTTTCCTCGACCTTTACATATACATATATAAAACATATTTATTTTTTAGAAAGACACACATTCACTGGATGGTGTCATAAGTGATGTCACTGACCATGTCATGAGTGATGTAATATGTAATGTCATCAGCAGTGCATTACACGCGCAAGTTATAGTGAGTCCAACTAACTATAACGTGGAATTTCATTGGTTTTATGTCAGTAAAATTTCCAGCTAACTATAACTGGTGTCAAACCTATGGTTTTTTCAGTGAATTTCATAGGTTTTCCAAATGCTACTTCCTAACTATAACGTGTGTAAAACCTATGGTTTTTTCAGTGAATTTCATAGTTTTTTTGAATGCTAGTTCCTAAGTATGTAATCACGTTCGTAACTACATAGTGTCACCGCCTACACGTCCTGAGAAGCGCATGTAAAGTCACGTGACTTGAAAACAAAACTTCCAATTGGTTATTAGTAGTTTCTGTTCTGGAATATACACGAAGCACTCCACCCACTTTCCTCACAATCTTTTCTACTCTCAAGAGACAACAACGTCGAGCATCTTCCGGAAGTCTTTGCTGAAATGGCTTCCCTACCAGATTCATCTTCCGAATCTGAAGGAAATGAGCGACCACCGTTAAGAAGAAAAAAGGAATCTTTCATTTGGCAATTTTTCACTTATCCTGAAGATCAAAAGAAAGTGAATGCGCCAAAAGTAACCTGCACGATATGCAATTCAGAGCTCTCAAGGGGAAATCCAAATACAAAATATTCCTTTTCTGCACACACCATGCAGCGGCATGTTAAACAAAGGCATCCTGAGCATTATGCAAAAGCATCGACAAGAGCCCTGGCCACGCTATTACCATCAGAGGTGGCCAGCACATCTTCTGGTGTACGACCTGTATCTCCATCGAGTGCTGAAATGGACTTGAGAGCATATCTTGCGAAGGTGCATATGAAATGCAACAAGTGTGGAGAAATTCTTTTATATGGAGAGCAGAGCCTCGTTCTTATTAAACTCAAAATTGACAGTCACAAATGCCCCAAGAAAAGATAAATTTCTTCACTTCATTTTCAAACTATTACATACTGAAAAATGTAGTAGCAACTTTAAGAAATCGAAAGCATTATAACACTTCTTTCCCCCCCCAAAAAAAATAAAAAAAGTTCTTTTCAGAACTAACTCTTTCTACCAAAACGTGCTCCAAGAGCATATTATGAGATATTTTTTCGCCGCTTTATTTTAGTGCGAGACCGGGTGCGCGCACCCTCCTATCGCGTACAGGACCTGACACTTGCATATGAAGTCATGTGACTTCAAAACAACACTTCCAATTGGTTCTTGGTAGTTTCTATTCTGGAATTTACACGCAGCACTCCACCCACTTCCATCACTTTCTTTTCTACTCTCAAGAGACAACAACGTCGAACATCTTCCCGAAGACTTCGGTACAATGGCTACCGTTCCGCATTCATCTTCCGAATCTGATGAAAATGAGCGACCACCTTTGACAAGAAAAACGGAGGCCACGCTATTACCATCAGAAGTAATCAGCACATCTTCCGGTGGACGACCTGTATCTCCATCGAGTGCTGAAATGGACTTGAAACCATGTCTGGCGAAGGTGCACATAAAATGCAACAACTGTGGAGAACTTCTTGTATACGGAGAGCAAAGCTTTACTCTAATTAAACACAAAATTGAGAGTCATAAATGCTCCAAGAAAAGTTACATTTCTTCACTTTATTTGGATAGTATGACATACTGAAAAATATCATAGCAACTTTAAGAAATCAAAACACTTGTTTCCAAAAAAAAAACAAAAAAAAAAAGTTCTTTTCAGAACTAACTCTTTCCACCAAAACATGCTCGAAGAGCATATTATAAGATGTTTTTTCGCCGCTTTATTTTAGTGCGAGACCGGGTGCGCGCACCCTTCTATCGCGTACAGGACCTGACACTCCCATGTGAAGTCATGTGACTTCTAAACAACACTTCTAATTGGTTCTTGGTAGTTTCTATTCTGCAATTTACACGCAGCACTCCACCCACTACCATCACTTTCTTTTCTACTCTCAAGAGACAACAACGCGAACATCTTCCCGAAGACTTCGCTGCAATGGCTACCGTTCCGCATTCATCTTCCGAATCTGAAGGAAATGAGCGACCACCTTTGACAAGAAAAACGAAGGCCATGCTATTACCATCAGAAGTAACCAGCACATCTTCCGGTGGACGACCTGTATCTCCATCGAGTGCTGAGATGGACTTGAGACCATATCTGGCGAACGTGCACATGAAATGCACAAACTGTGGAGAACTTCTTGTATACGGAGAGCAAAGCTTTACTCTAATTAAACAAATAATTGAGAGTCATAAATGCTCCAAGAAAAGTTAAATTTCTTCACTTTATTTGGATAGTATGACATACTGAAAAATGTCGTCGCAACTTTAAGAAATAAAAAGCATCATAACACTTGTTTCCAAAAAAAAAAAAAAAAAAGTTCTTTTCAGAACTAACTCTTTGGACCAAAACAAGCTTGAAGAGGATATTAGCTGATATTTTCTCGCCGCTTTCTTATAGTGCGCGACCGGGTGCGCGCACCCACCTATCGCGTCGAGACACGCATGTGCAGTCATGTGACTTTAAAACAACACTTCCAATTGGTTCTTACTAGTTTCTATTCTGCAATTTACACGGAACACTCCACCCACTTCCCTAGAAAACCAGTTTATCGTAAATCTTTTAAAGCCTCCTCTTATGAAATATTCGACATCAATCACATAGCAGAGTACTAAATAGCACTATATACACTCCGTCCCTTAATTATAAGAGACTTATTTCTATGTAAAATCAACTTTTGTTTTCCAAGATAATGTAAAATGCTGAGCCTATTACATAATTTTATTACACATATATGTTACTAGTCTCCTTCGAGTACTAACACCGTAGAAAATACCACCAATAGCGGTGATATTTTTTACACCGAGAACGGGCGATTTCTATCGCTTACAGCCCTTACAATTATAAAGTTTTATTTCCTAAGTCTCTGATCTCCAACTGTGCAACGTAGATCCCCTGTGTGTCGCAATAAGGTCCATAAACAAAAACTACAGAGCCAGCATTATAAACATACACAAAACAACAAAACGACAAGAGCCACCATGCTAATATATATCCTTAATATAATAAACCTCTGAGAATAAATACATATTTCCGTGGCAGCCCATAACACAAATGTGGCGTCCTCTGACTCTGCTCCATTACCAAACACCGTAACTCCCCGCCCCCTCACTTTTCACTAAACTCCGCACTCCACCCCAGCCAAACCCCCTATTACAAACCCCCAACCTACCCTCCCTGCCCAAACCCACCATGAACCTCAAACCGCCCCTAGAAAACTTATAAGACACAGGATTACTAAAACTCAAAGAATACGCAACAGGCACATAATGTAAATAGTACATAAAGACACATATTTTTTCCAATTTACTATTTAAAAACATGTTCTATTTTTAATAAATCTATCATGCATCTGACCCTCTAGAACTGCTTTCAAAACGTGAACTATAAACCTCTACTTTTCATTTTCAAACCATACACTTTCTTCTGACCCTCTAGAACTGCTTTCAAAACATGAACTATAAACCTCTACTTTTCATTTTCAAACCATACACTTTCAATTACATTATTTTTTTTCCACAATTCATGTAATGTTACAAACCTTTTCTAAAATAAACCAGTCCGTATCATTTATAAGGATTTATTTTCAGTCTTCATCAGTGACACTTTCTTCACATACAATAGAAATCACTATAACTTTTTAAACGACAATGCTAACGCGGTAAAAATAACCCTTCATTTACTTTCCTTTAAGAATGCACACTATGTACCCCACGCATGCGTTTCTTAATCTTTGTATTTGGCAGCGAATACCGACCTTGAATCGGAAGACATGAACAAGAGCGCCATTGTCACATTTAAAACTGAACGTTGCATCTGCTCACACACATATCTTTCACTAAGCTAACATTCACAGAAAACAGCATTGATGTAAAAAAAAATTGACCTTGCTTTACAACTCCCTCAAATCACTCCCTTATTTTTTAACGCATCCTCCAGTTCAAAAAAAGCTACTTTTTTAATAACCACTAAGCAATATATAAGTGACTAGACTCCTAGAAAATGTATCAAGTCATTCTGCTCCTCTCCACTGCATAGCCGGCGACCTAATTCTGTGGAGTTGCTATACAACCAGCGGTGCTGCGCCGTTTCCTGTACCATCTTGGGAAATTCAAAATGGATGTCCCTCCTGCCTTCGCAAACGAGCCGGGCCACTTAGAACTATTTCGCCAGAGGATGCTTGACTACTACGGCATCTTACCACTCTCGACTTTGAATACTTCATATCGATTATCATTTCGATATTCGCATTTCACCTGTGTGCAGCCTGTATTTCATTGCCTGAGCTGTGATTTCACGTGGGCCCTGGATTTATGTCTCTGCAATTTGGTACCTCCTGAACCGAATTACAATCACCTCATGAATCCGTTACTTGATCATGAACAGCTTTGTTACAACGGAGGGTTTATGGCCTTTGCAGCGATACAAGGAGTTCTGGGTCATTGGAATATATTCGCAGCGGCGCAAGATTTCCTAACAGAGAGCTACATCGAAAACCCACCGAGCTGCCCTATGATGGTAAAAGACACTCCAATAATGACAGATCATGAATGCTCCTTTCATCTTCTCAATTGGATGGCTGACATGTTTTCAGATGATAACAATGATTTCATGTTAGAGGCACTTGCTGCATACTTTGCCTACACAATGGACGCTTAACTCTTTCCTAACAGCGAGCTACATCGAAAACCCACCGAGCTGCCCTCTGGTGGTAAAAGAGGCTCCGATTATAACAGATCATGAGTACTGCTTTACTCTTTTCCATTGGATAGCTGACATACTTTCAAATGATAAAACTGATTTCCTGTTACAAGCAGGAGCTACCTATTTTGCCTAAACAATGCTTCAATAACTCTCAAACAAGCCATTGACGTCCTCATTTCCTTTCGGTTTTCTATATTCTTCACGTTCTTTTCCATATTTTCTTTTGTAGAACAGATCTATTTGCTTTACTAACAGTGGACATTATGATTTCGTGTTGTTTGACAGCTGATTCATAAAGTAATGATGTATAACCACTTGCATTTTCATATATCGTTCCTAAACTGAAAGGCCAGAAACCTTCTTCCATTTATTAAAATATAGTATACTTCCTTATAAGAGTGTACAATGTTTTTTTCCAACTATATTCATTTTTCTTCAACTATAGCGTTTGTATTCCATGCACTACTGACAATACCAATTACTGTGTTTTTTGCAATTTCTGTACTCATATTACATAATGATTTGCCTTTAAAACAGTACATTTCTAAATAAACATTTCAAATATTCACGGTTTCTCTTTTAATCCATAATCTCAACTGAAATGATTTCATATTGAAAAACTATTCATGGGTTCCACATAACCTTAACTGTAGTCACTGAGGACCTTATTTATGAAGACCTTCCGCCGCCAGTGCCTCATTTTTTAAAATGGGAAAAAGTAACGCACCGGTGGCGCAAGGCCTTCATAAATAAAGTCCTGAATGTTTTCTTTTCTCGACCTCACTTACTGATACTAGAACCTGCAAGCCAATTACGGCCCGTGAACTCTTTCTTAGTAGGTCGCGCTCCGTAAAGGCAGTTATACCACTGTTAACATTTTTATTTTACTGTTACTAAGCACCGACACAGTTCCGCTTCACTCAGAGTTAATCACTGCTCCCACGCTTCTACAGGCCAGACGCTATGTTGTATTTCTCTCCTTATCACCCTTTCATCTCCACAATAACAAACAGTTGTCCGCCAGCCACCAGAGAACAGACTCAGATGCAGAGGCACCAAAGAGTGAACCCATCACCAACTGCCATCTCCGGCTGTTTCCATGGTTACACCTCATTCTGCACCTTGCTGAAGGCACAGGTCAAAAGTTCATCTCTCAACGTTCTACAGCTAACTAAGAAGACGATTTTCCCTCCAGAAACACCTGCCAATCCACAACTCTGTTACATGTCTTGTTTTTTCACACCCAATAGTACTTTTCGTTTAACATAAACATTGACCTGTTCACTCTCCACTTGTTACAATCAACCAATCATTTTTATTTTTTTAACCACACCCAGCCTCTTCCTTTTTCTTTATTTAAAATTTCAACTTCTAACTACCATTCCACTTCCAGAACCGATCGGAGGACGACTACAAATCCCTTGAAAATGAAGGTCTGGCTAATAGGACACAGTTATATTCACTGGAGTGAAAAATATGCAGTAAGCAGACGAATTTGCAACCTCAGCTTACCAAATGTACACATAACATGGATTTCCAAAAGAGGATTGAAATGTCACCAATTAATTCCATTGGTGAAAACTTTTATGCATCTCCCAGAACCAGACCTTATAATTGTGCACTGTGGTGGGAACGATCTAGGCACAATCACTGGGGTAGGTCTGGAAATGCTTCTAAAAGACACCTTTCGACAATTGATGACACTTTTTCCTCGATCTGCCTTGGTATATTCCAATATATGCCAAAGACAGAAATGGAATTGGTCCAATCACCATTGTGCACAATTTGAGAAAGCAAGGAGACATGTAAATAAATCTGTTTCTGCGTTCCTCAGAGATTATAGCATGGGTTCTATTTACCACAACAACTTGCGCTACCACATGCAAGACGTCTATAGGAGAGACAGTGTTCATTTCACGAATGAGGGAAACAGAATCTTCCTCTGCAACATCAGGCTCTGCATCGGTACTTACTTATAAATGCAGAAAACACTCAATTAACACAAGGGCTCTTTTCAGAGCCACCTTATATCTAAGCACTCAAACTTCTGATTTACCTCCATTTTCACACTCTTGTAAATAGGTGTGCGCGACCGGGTGCGCGCAACCCATATTTTTTTTCGGAGAAAAATTATATCTTTTCACGTTTAAGGGCCTTACTGCACACCCTGAGAAAACCTACGCAGGAAGACAATCTCTACCTTCTCCCCTTTCCATGTTCCAACGCTTTGAAATGAACAATATATTTACTCGCAGTGACAAAATGGCGGACAAAACTTCCTGATTTCCTTCGAATCGAACGTTAACAGACGTCACGCAGCCAAAAAAAATACCGCTCACGCGCAGCCGCTTGGGTGCGCGCACGTGTGCGCGCCTATAGATATATAATTGACTTTAACTTTAATTTTCTCAACAACTACTGAACGGATTTACACCATTCCAAAAAAAGCGTAATCTGCGAACAAGACTCTACAGTTTTGGCAAATTTCTTATAAATTCATTCACCCGTTCGAACTGTAGCCGAGTCTAAAGGTCCTATGGAAAATAACATTGAGAAAACATGTTTTGGGACCCCCCTTATATCTCAGCCCCCACTTGACCAATCCCCCCCAAACTTTCAGGGAAGGAGTGCAGCGAACCTAGCCATCTTCTTTGAGAAATTCGCAAAGACTCATCCACCAGGGCCAAAGTTATTCCAAATAGAATGTTGAGGATTTCCTATGGAAAACAATCCTAACTATAACTACCTACTGGCGACCGCCAGTAGGTAATATATATATATATATATATATATATATATATATATATATATATATATATATATATATATATATATATATATATTACGTCTCACAAAGCCCACTTAGGAGAGCCCACGCAGATAGCAATATTTCGTTTTTATTGGGAAGTTGCAGCACAGCAAAAGCAAGTCTGTTCCAGAAGAATTACACAGCCTGACGCGTTTCATGCTTCACACAGCATTTCTTCAGAGGCTAGAGTCCTTGTGAAGTGAAGCACTCGGCATTACAAAAATAGTCTCACCAGCTGCCCCAGTGGGCGTTGGCTCTCGCTTGGCCTGCTGGTTGTTGTAGTGCCGACAATAAAACTCCAGTGAGTTGCTTGCACTCGACAAACTTTGGACAAGAATTAAAAACCAAGTGGTTCTGGAAAAGAGTCCCACTCTCACCATGTTGTGTCATGTTGCCTCCCAAACGGCTAATCTGCCTACAGTGCTGCCTCAAGTGAAAAGCAGCGCAGTCCATCCATCCATGGCAGGTCTCTCCCACGACCGGGACCGGCCGTCATTTAATTACGTCTCACAAAGCCCACTTAGGAGAGCCCACGCAGATAGCAATATTTCGTTTTTATTGGGAAGTTGCAGCACAGCAAAAGCAAGTCTGTTCCAGAAGAATTACACAGCCTGACGCGTTTCATGCTTCACACAGCATTTCTTCAGAGGCTAGAGTCCTTGTGATGTGAAGCACTCGGCATTACAAAAATAGTCTCACCAGCTGCCCCAGTGGGCGTTGGCTCTCGCTTGGCCTGCTGGTTGTTCTCAGGCTGTGTAATTCTTCTGGAACAGACTTGCTTTTGCTGTGCTGCAACTTCCCAATAAAAACGAAATATTGCTATCTGCGTGGGCTCTCCTAAGTGGGCTTTGTGAGACGTAATATATATATATATATAATAGATACATATATACATACATATCTCAGATAAGATCACCGCTTGCATCATAAGACCATATATATATATTATATATATACACATATGCACATATATATCTCAGAATCTCAGATAAGACCACCGCTTGCAGCATAAGGCAATATATATATATGCTCAATTAAACGACCGTACATGCTATGAACGCATACAGATGAGTACATTAGCCTCGATAAAAGCAGAATATCACCGTAAACTCTCAAGATGGAAATCATGCAGACTATTAACTGAGGCTGAGTACAAATACTTAAAAAACGACAATCCAATCACACCAATCCTATACTTTATCCCCAAGATCCATAATGACCCCTTACATCCGCCTGGCAGACCGATTATATCTGCCAGGGGCAGCTTATTGGAACACACTTCTGTGTACATAGACTACTTTTTACAGCGGTATGTGTAACAATTAGGCTCCTATGTTCGAGACACAGGGGATTTTTTGTCAAAAATTAAGGATGTTGAAGTGGTTACAGGTGATTGGTTGATAGCCCTAGATGTGTCATCGCTCTATATGAGCATATCACATGCTGATGGCATGAATGCGGTTAAACATTACTTGTCCAGAAGGAATATTTGTGCTGAGGACCATAACATTATGCTCCTTGAGATGTTGAATTTTTGCCTTACCAATAATGTCTTTCTATACAACCAACAACTGTATCGTCAGTTACAGGGAGTAGCAATGGGGGCCAGCTTCTCCCCAAGCTTTGCATGTCTGCACATGGGAGCTTGGGAGGAGTTGGTCCTGGGCCATGAATACCACCATAACATCAGCAACAATTTGGTTGCGTGGTTTCGTTTCATTGACAATCTTTTTGTTATTTGGCGTGGCAGTGAGGAGGATGCAGTGAAATTCATTGAGAATATCAACACAAATGAACAAAATTTGAGATTCACAGCAACACTAAGCCAAGAAAGCGTGACTTTTCTTGATACAGAATTGTATATAAAGGGCAACCAGTTAGAGGCTAGGATTTTTCGGAAAGCAACTGCTGGTAACAGCATACTGCACGCAGCTAGCGCACATCCACCTCATTTAATATCTAGCATCCCTTATGGGGAGATGTTGCGATTAAGACGCATTTGCAGCAACCCATGTGACTTAAAGAAAGCACAGGATGAGAGCATCAGCCGCTTTTTGGAGCGAGGTTATTCGAACCAAGTGCTACAAAGGGCTTAAGATAAATCCATGGCTCTTTCTCGGGAGGAGCTGCTGACTAAAAATAGTGATAGGTCAGATGAGTCAACAGACAACCCAGCAGAAGAAGCTCCAGGTAACAACAATAGCTTTAGAGTTATTATTGGATATAACAGACAACATCAACAAATCCGAAAAATACTTAACAAACACTGACCTTTGGTTACCCATGATTCTGTCATAGGCAACAGTCTCCCAAAACAAGTCTCCCTCACATTCAGCAGGGCACCATCACTTCAAGATCATGTGGTGGTCACGAATTCCGAACCCTACACTAAATCAACCTGGTGGGAAAAGAACAAAGGCTTTTATAGATGCAAAACCTGCAAGGCTGTAGCCATGGACAAAATACAAAAAACTACAGGGACGGATTCACCAATATTCAGCATCCCATTACTCAGGTTTTAACATGTAAAACCGAGTATGCGGTATACATATTGGAATGTCCCTGCGCACTGAAATATGTGGGCAGCACGAAGAATGCTGTCCACATTTGCATTCTTCAACATCTGCGGGCCATTGCTAATAGTGACAACACCTATACGGTGGCCCGCCATTTTAAAGAATGCCACCACAGTGACAACACCCAACTTAGAAACTGGGTAATTGATTCAATTATGAACAGCAAGAGAGGGGGAGACAGAGATGCCAAGTTGAGGAAATTGGAGACCAAATACATCTTACTCCTCAATACTAAGTCACCAATGGGCCTCAATATTACGGAGGACTTATACACATGTTTGCCTTGAAACAACTGTAAATGTTACCTTTAAGATTAGCAGGAACTTTCCACATGGGTGTTCCCAAACATAAATTCCCCTGTGGGAAAAGATTGTGGGAACATCAGGTGGAGAGAAAATAGACTTTGTCAATTTCAGTTTTCTTAAATCTGAGGATGTTGTAAACTATATGAAATCATTAATTATTGGGGAGCACACATAGAAAATATTCAGATTGTGGTGGATCCTAAACTCCAGTCAATCTAATAATATTATTCATTACACCAAATATATTCATATTTTTTCACTATCCATTACTGAAGAAGACTATGGAAAACAGTATGTATTCAGGTTAACAGGCAAGATCATTAACTAGGAATTACAGGGTGGCAGGATGTACCCTAGCATCCATTTTTCACTATCCTCTGAATAGGGTATTTATTGTTTAACATACAGATATGTGTTGGAATTAGGACTGTCATAGTTATAAGATCAAAATAACTTGATATCAATATATGATACAATATAAAATATGGCACATTTTGCGATTTTTGCACATTTAAATGTGATTTTTGCATATATAATTGCGTAATTTGCACAATAGAGGAGCGTATTTGCACAATCTGGTACAATACCAAAAAACTGCACTTGCACTTTATCATTGACAGTTTTTAACTTGATTTAAGATACGTGATACCCTACAGTGAAAATTTGAATTTTGTATTTTACAAGAAACTTCCAGGATGAAATGGTACAATGCCATCAATTAGATGTTTTTACATATGTATATACATTATCATGCAGAGGTCAAACACATTTTTTGATTCAGCAAAATTAGTATTTTATTAGGATTTTATGTGGAGCCAATATACTGTGAATGAATATCCACATTGACACAAATATTTATATGTGTGCAGAATTTCTATGCAATCAAAAAAGAGGACCTCATCAATATTGAATTCTGTGTTATTATATGTTTAAACATTAACCGAGGTCCCACATTGTATTGGTATTTGACTGATATTTAAATTTTGCCTCCGATCAAAATACCTGAGCTGAATAAGTTTATTTAAAACTGTTTACTAAGTATGTTTTCTATGTCCATACTTCAGACTCTCACATGTGCAATCAATGTACCTATCACTGGCACTTTAAAAGGTGGACACCGACAAACAAACATTGTCATGTGAACAAGGCTCGTGGGAGCCGAAAGAAACGTCATGGACTGTTTTTCTGCACTAAATAAATAAGAAAAAGAAACCTTACTGGTCCGTGTCCGAGTGGTGCTTTGCCTGGCTGGTTGCTACTTCTAAGCCAGGCGGGACGGCGGAATACACTATCTATCTATCTATCTATCTATCTATCTATCTATCTATCTATCTATCTATCTATATATATATATATATATATATATATATATATATATATATATATATATATATATATATATATATATATATATATATATATATATATCCTGTAAGCAGTGATCTTATCTGGTATCTAAAACCTGTATAGAGTGGGGCTCAACTTATTGGGACAAGGGTAAGGGTTGTTCCTTTTTCTGGATTGTTCCTTTTTTCTGGATTGTCTTTTTTGAATGGATTAATCTTGTGATTCAATTATTTATCTCCTATTGGGGGATTTGGTTAGTATGTACATATGTATATATGTTTAATATGTCTTCTCTTCTTCTGAAGTACTCTATATTCTCACTTGTATATTATTCTGACTTCTTCCTTTATTTTGAGGGTGTATATCGGACCTTTGTTTATTTTGGTTCCAGTGATTGACTTTTGGGTGAGGACAAGGCCCATACAGGGCTGGATTGAGACCACTGATGAACGATTTTGCCCATCTGTGGGCGGGATAGGTTGAACAAGTGCAATATATATGCATAATATAATATGTTCGATGCTTTAAAACTGCATATCTAATGCGTGATGATACGCAATTAGGAAGTCCAAGATGGCGCGCGATTAGTGCAGCGCGATTAGTCCTTTCACTATGTCGACACTGGAAATGTATGTTAAATAACATGGTGGTCAGGCGCTTCGGTAAACATTGACGAAGGTTGGATACCGAAACGCGTCTGTTTTGGAGTTGTGCTATTCTGTGAATAAATAACAGGAACGATCCCCGGAGTGCTTTCCTTCTTTCATGGAAATGAGGATATGAGGGAGACTGGAGTGTAATAGATTGCGCGGGCGCACCCCCGCGTCTGAAAGCACCCGTCGGCGATTGCTCCAAGCTGGTGTGTTCGTGGAGAGTATATATATAAATATATATAATATATATTTTTTTCACCTGATGCTGCATTCCGTGGTTCCCTGCCTTCGGCGTTGGTGCCAGCTGGCGGCAGCAGCAGTCGCTTGAATTTTTTTAGGATTTCCTGAGAAAACGCCCCAATCGGCGATAACACAAGAGGCGGCACACCAGAAAACGGCACAATGATTTATTGTGCACCAAGGGAAAGACAACGCATTTCAGCGTTAGCCTTTATCATGTGTTTTTCTTACATTGATTTCCTCTAGAAAAACATTGAATGGTACATAGACATAGAAGAGTTTCACCATTCTTTGTTTACACATGTCTCTCGATTTCAATAAAGTAAAATAAAAATAAATATAATTAAAAAATAACTTGTTCCTTCTTACACTTGCAACTGTGATTATGATGCAATGTTCATTTCACATATTTACAAACTTTAAATTCATATGTATGTCATTTATGCGGGAACAAACTTATATCAATAAAATTTTTCAATTCGACTTCCTAATTAGGAGACAAGCAGAATGGTAACACTGTCCTCGCAGCATACAGCTGGTTCCATATTTAGTCTGTCAATACTGCTACAAACAAGTCAACATTGCAATCTATTATTCTTCATACATTGTTTCATCAAATCAAATGGTATTTGATGCAATCATCATCTGTTGCCGAATTTCCAGCATATAAAGTCCCTCAAATCTACACAGGCTATTTATAACTGCGACGTTCTGACCTTACATCAGATATGATTCCGCAAAGGCATATAATTATACATCACAATTTCTATTACTTCATAGATTATTATTTATAATTTAAAACATTTACTATATGCAATCTTGGGGAAATACTGTTTAGGGGACAATGCACACAGCAAGGAGACAACGCATTCCCACGCATTAGTGTGCTATTGCGATCAAATTACTTGATGACCAAACGTCGAGTTCTTCTTGTTATCAGAGGTACACTAAAAGATGTCATATATTACGGACATTTTGAACGGGGACCAGCTTTTGGCATGTGGCAAGTGCCTCATGCTCATTCCTTAAATACTAGATACCATTATATCCATATTACTCCTAATCTATTGTTATTTGAATCGATGTAGGGGAGAGCCTTTTTATGGTGCAGGAATGAAATGGGACTGTGAAAATTGAATGCACCTATCAGTGATAACAAAGTGTGGAAGTATGTTGGGAGTGTTGGTACTTGTAATATGACACCAACATTTGTTGTGTGGCATCCAAGTAATATATTTGCTAATGCGACTATCTACTTTGAAGATACCCGATTGGAATCTATTTACACAGTACTGCTCCTAACTTCATATCCACCTTAAAAATGTGAAGTGATGAGGACAAATTAAAAAGAATCAAAATAAAATAAAAAGTTAAAATGGTTTACATTTTCAGATTGTGGAATTGCAGGCCGGGAGAACTTTAATGACCTATATGTGTGGCTAACTCCTCGTCTCCATTCAGACCTTTAGGCATTTTACAATCTAGCTCGATAATATATTTAGATTTGAGGATCCTAAATTTTTTTTCTCTGTCTCCTCCTCTTATATGTCTAGGAACTAGATCGATTCCATAGAATCTGAGACTGCTGCTGTTGCTTTTGTGCTTGTCCGCTTGATGTCGGGCTACCGGATAATTATAATCACGGTTAGTTATGGCACGAAGATGCTGCAATATTCTCATCCTTACTGGGAGTTTGGTGCTGTCTAGGTATCGGAGGCCACATGGGCATTCCAATACGTAGACAGCAAAATCACTTGCTGTCCAGACCTCAGTGCCAGTGTTCTTGCCCGTTGCAAAAGGTATGTTAAATTTGATACACCCAATTGGCAAGGTCTGACTTACTTATAAGTCCCTAATATCTGGCACCCATGGTACCAAGGGCATTAAGGCAGAGTGTTCACCCAGGACTGCAGCGCTGTTTATGCCACCCTGTATGTGACATAGATAAAATGTCTCCCAGCCTGCTACCGCAGATTGGAAGGTCAGTGGTTTTACTGCCAGTACATCTTTGCCATTCAAACCAATGGCAAAGCCATCCTACCCCATAACATTATGTGTAAGTCTCCCCTAAGGAAGGCCTATGGAGTCCTTGGCAGGGAGCAGTACTTTTGTTAAAGTAAGACATATGTTTTCCAACATGTCCTAACAGCATCACTTCCAAATTGTCGTTTTGCTGTGAGTACAGTTGGGGGCCCCATTGGCTAAACAGAATTACTGGGTGGCATCCCAACCTGGTAAACGTTTGACTGGGACTACCAAACTATGTCATGTAAGGTATCAAAGGTATCGAATTAAAGAGAACATTAAGTGTGACTCAATGATGTAGTTGACATTTATGTCACTTTTAAAGTTGGCAGCTTTTAGAAAGCTTCAACTCTGTGCTCTTCTTGTTCAGCAGCCTCACAAAGGCATACACACACAGACAGCTTTCTGACAACTTGGGGAGTCATGTGAATGACTCCCAAGCTCAGGAGCTAAGGCAGTGCAGTAGCAGCGAGGTGTCACCTCTTCTGCCAGGATGGCCACTCAGGGGGGTTAGCCCAGAGGCGTGCCTCAAAGGGGAAGCCACCTTTGATAGGCAGCCCTGCCCAACACTCCTGAGCAGGATGTCTTTTGTTCCTGTAGACAGCATGGAGACAGGGCCAAAGAGGGGTTTTACCATGGACGTGTTGCTCTCAGGTAGCTACACCTCTAGGGTGGGCTACCTTCCTCCTGATGACCAAGCAAGATTTGTGCCATCTGGAAAAGGCAATAATGGGGCAATCTGGGATAGCTAGATTCCACCCGTCACAGGAACTTTGTCACTAGAGAGGATGGAACCCAGTAGCCCATTGGCCTGTGATTGCACAGTCCCCTCTGGGTACTGTCCTGGGATAAGTAGGGCACCCCAGAGCCCTGCCCCTCAGTACTCACTGGACTTGAAAGGAGGACGAGAGGGAGACCACTTTGCACCCCTTCAAAGCGCACCGAGAGAGGCTGCGATGCCTGAGCATCTGCACCCGCTGTACTTTTTGGCTTGAGGAGTTTGGACCTTGTCCTGTGTACCTGGATTGGGGAAAAGCTGATTCCCAGCCCCAGTCAGAAGTAAAGGCTGCAGTGACCTCTCAGAATGGCATTGGGACATTAATGCTGTAAAAGCCCAAGTCACATCTCTGGTAGTCAACCCAGACGTTTTACCGCTACCAGACGCCGCACACCCCAAAGGACAATTCGGAGATAGCCAAAAGGTGCACCCATGTCTGCTGGCCCCATGATTGTTGGTTGTGACGGGATTCATTGTCTAAGAGGGACACAAAGCCTCCACTAAAGTTTTGCACCACAGTGTTGCAAAACTTTAAGGTCTCCATTGAGACCTTAAACATGCACAGAGGACCTTTTAGGACCCCGAGATCTGTGAACATAGTAGCCCCACTCACCTGTGGACTGAGGACTCGACCAGACTTCACTCAAGTCAACCGCACAGCATTAAGAAAATTCTCAGCATAAGGGCCACTCCATTGACATATATGCCAGTCATCTGTAAAGTTTGGATCTTGCTCTCAAAACATTATGGAGCTCACGTAACTGTCCAAAGTATCATTTCTGTACCCCTAGACTTCTGTCCTGCTGGACCTGGTCGCCCGACTCAGGCCGGAGGCCGGAGTTGAACTAACTTTTACAAACTTTATGCATGGCAATGCTTGTTTGCAGTTCCATTTAAAAGTGCTAAGTAGTTCAAAAATCTGTATCTCAGACTCGTCCTGTGGCTTTAATGATCAAGGTCTCAAAAAATTCATAAAAATACACTATTATTTTTTTTTATAAATATTGTTCTGTCTCTTTATTGGTGTGTGATTGTCTTATTTTGTAGTTTGGTGCTGCGAAATGCTTAACTGATGCCCTAACTACTTGCAACAACAGATATCCAGGGCTGAGGCTAAGGTTAAGTAAAGGATACTGACTTGACCAAGGACAGTGTCTGTGAGGGTACTTCACGATAAGGCCCCACAGCCATATCATCTAGTACACTAAGGGCCATATGTATCAACACATTTTCCCATAGACACAGAATGGGTAAAACCCTTTGATACATCTGGCCCCCAGATCCTCACAATATATATGTAAAAGACAGCCCTATTGGCTTTATCAGGAGGAGAGAACATCAACACATATAAAGCGGACCTATTGGATTTGTCAAAATGTCACTAATATTTGTAATCAAATGTATATTTTATAAAGACAACCATTGCAATGTTTAATAGTACTTATTGTCACACATGTTGTTCAAATGTTTTTAAAACAAACATAACCATGTCTTTGAATCTTTTTTAGTAACACAAGAAGGGTACAAATTTCCCTGATGAGAGTGTGAAGTACCAGTGAGTGTAAATGCGTGAGTAGTATAGAAGATGGTAAAAATGGGGGGGGGGGAATTGAAGTGAATCATTAAAGGTAACCGCTACATCACTTTACCCCGTATTTTTACAACCTCCTCTGCCTATGGGAGGTGTCCATGACCGGGGTACCTATGAGCGTCAATCTACGGTATTACACTCCTCCCTTGTCAACCCTGGAAACGTACTTGTTGCCACTACACCGTTAGGGCCTCTACCCTCCGATTGAATTTTTCCATCAGGTGGTCACACTAAGTGGTAACTTGTTAACCCATTAACAAGTGATTCCTTCCCTGCCAACTCATTCTGGGAATCGAGTCCCTTATCTCACTTACTACATCCAAGATGGCCGCTGCTTCTGGACGCAAGATTCCATGGCTTGACTTAGTGGTGCATTGCATCCTCTCACTACCAAGGGGCATGTGTAGTACCGACCCGCTACTGCCACGCCCACCCATGGAATTGGCAAGACGGGAAGACGTTGGCTACAAGTACTACGGGAGCTCCCGTGGTTTGCCACCAGTCGCTCCTCGTCCTGACCAGACGTTGCTGGGGGTAGGTTTGACGGCGAGGACCACACGCCGCTTGGGTAAGTGTTTTGCAAGCCCCTCACGGGTCATAGCCAGTTATCACGCTGGTGACGCTACTGGCAGTGTGTGCTTTACCTCTCACGATAGCACCATCCTACCGACGTAGTCGAGTTTTCAGGGGCCTGATCTCACGGCATGGTCCTCGTTGGGCGGAGTTACTATGCTTAGTGGGACTATTGGTGCATGGGCTTGATCCTGTAATGTCCCCGCCACCACTGTTTCGGACGTGTGGGGTGGCGGGGACTGATCGGGGGCTGCTCGTTGTGCCGGTGGTTCTACGAGTGATGTACTGCCTCAACGGCCCCCGATTGGCTGACAGGCAATTACACTCGCCAAGCGGATCAGGTGCGGGGCAATACATGGGGTGCTCACCTCCATGAGCAATGCCTGGTGGACCCCTTGTGATGTACACACCCAAAGCATTTCTCCCGATGTTTCTAAAGTAGCCCATCTGTTCTTTTGTGTGTCTCCTCTCTCCCCCAGGTACCTTACTCATTGTTGCAGGTCCCACTGGAGCAGACTGCGGGGCACCTTAGGGAACTGCTTAGGGTAAGCATCAACCTACCTCACCCTCACTTCATTAGCCCTCATGTCTTCGTCTGTGAATCCCAGTTGTGATTCTACCCACTACTGCAGTTTTTTCTGTTGTTTTAATTTTCACTAGTGTGTTTGAATAGCGTAGAATTCATATGACCTAGGAAACAATGGAACCTTACATTGATCACACTCTTCTGCTGTGTATATTTCCTCTAGGTCGCATCGCATAAGCAGGACCAATTGGCCTGCCTACTTATTGACCGCAAGGAATAAGGTTGTAAGTTACATTCATTTACTTTTTTCACTGTGTAGTACTGAGCACTTAGGTCCTGAAGAATTGCCATGACGGCAAGAAACATGTTGACCTGACCTGAGGGTGGAAGATATTCTGTTGTGTATCTGTCTCAGCATATATCTCCCCTCCCACCCCTTTTTAATCAAGGGAGTTAGCCATGCCAATAAAGTTCTCTGTGGACTGACCCGCCTTTTTTATTCACCCCCACTTCAAGACTACACTTTCACTTGCCCTCTCACACACATGCACCATATGGCTGGAACAAAAGATCTCCGCTAAAGAGCCCCTTCGTGGGTGCCCGTCAGACATTGCAGTGCCAGTCTGACGAGGAGCAGAACCCATATGATGAAGCACGACACCTAGCTTGCTGGGTGTGTGAGGGTTTTAGTTCCAAAAAGGGACCCCCCCCTTTTACCATCTTCTACGCTACTCACGCATTTACACTCACTTGTATTTCACACTCTCATCGGGGAACTTTGTATCCTTCTTGTGTTACTAGTCTTTCGGACATGTACCCTGGACCCCGTTAAATATAGTCCGCCCACTGTTCCCCCCTTTGTTGATAATTTGAATCTTTTTTCACATATTTAAGACCACAAAATTCAGCCATAGAACCAAACACAGGGGTCGGTGCACTGCAGCTCAGAGTGTTTTAAACATTATGGTAAGTTCTCTTGAGGTCATGGATCCAATGACACAGGAGACTTACTGATATTTTTTTTAATGTTGCTCGGGAGCTGGTGCGCTCCCTGAAGCCTTCCACAATATTAGGAAAATGCATGCTGATGTCCCTGCCATTTCTCGGGGCACTAACTGGATCAAAACATAGGACTAAAAAGCCCTCACTGGGCTTTTTAGAGTACTCCTTGCTTAGAGCAGTGAATATTAATAATAATAATATGTTTCTTCTCTGCTCCTGCTAGCAAGAGGCAAAGCTGTGTTCCTTGCCGAGGAAAGTGTGTGAAGGGAATTAGCTTTATATTCCCTGCCAGCACTCTCCTGGGTAGGGCACACGACATCGCCCAATGGAATTGGGTCCCCCAGACACTGTGTATCGTTGGGCCCCAGGGAAGAGGTCCCTGGAGTCACTGAATGACTAGTGGAGGGGATTTAATGCCCCCTCCCTGTAAAATACAGATCTGCCCCAGGGGATGGGGACCCTAGGGCCTTCCGGAGGCTCCGGTAGAAGGGGCCTCACATCCCCTCCCAAAATAATTACTTCAGCCTTCAGTGATGGAAGTCTCTGCGGCTACTGGATGGCTTAGTGAGGGGGGCCCTACAAAACCTTCCCCTTAAAATACAGATTGGCACTGAGGGAAGGGGTCCCTGGGGCCTTACAGAGTCCTGGGTAGCGGGCCTCATTCCTCCCTACCCATAAAATTACTTTGGCCCCGGGGGATGGGGTCACAGGGGCCTTCCAATGGCTCGAGGAAGGGGGCCGCACTCCCACTCATCAAAGATAATCAATTTACCGCAGGCCCCGGGTCCTGACTCACCCTAGGAGGCATTTATTGAGTGGGAGTCCACACTTTTTTTTTTTAAGTTACTGCTAATCTTCTGTGGACCTGCAGTACCGGTAAAAAAAAAACATTGGGTCATGTTATCCCTACCCTGCCCCCTATGTGTTTTCTTTAATCATTTTGCAGGACAGGTTACTGAGTCCCCAAGTCCAAAAATGGCTGCCAATGAATTAGTAGCGCTCACGCCCAAGCTAATATTTACATACCCAAAAACAACTTAACAAATGTCTTCAATACCAAGGAGTACACAATGTCGATATGATCATGTGACAGTCAATCATGTGATATATGTGGTTTCCTTCATAATCACCACAGCTCCCGGAGTTCAGTAATATCCAGGAGACAGTGACAGACACAAGTTATGAAGGCAGACTCTCTCCTTTGACGAAGTAAGCAACAAAAAAAAGCCTTTCCTCTCTACAATAGCATGTAGAACCTACTTTATCAGGTTCAAACAGAGCATAACAGTCCTCTTTTTTCTTTCAGTGTTTGACTACAGGGACCATCCTCCCCTGCAAACACTATGATGCTTTTTGAGTAAATGAGCCCTTTAGGTAGACAAGGCACAGAATTAAGTTCTCTATGTCTGTTTTACCTTTTTATGTTTATTCAGTAATGTGTGTGTTGTGTGTGCTTTTAAATGTTGTCCCACATCAAGTAACAGAATGATCAACGCTTTGAGGGATATCTCACTTGTGTTTAGCATGCTTTACTGCACTTTTAAGGGCTATTGTGCCTCCAACATTAAGACATTTAACAAGAAAATACTATTGATATCTATCTTTCTTTTTCAACCATGGCAATACCAAGAAAAGATCCTCTGAGTATGATCTGTCTTTTGCGTACATGTTTCTTAAATATTTTACTGCACTTAAATACGTTGATATTTAACCGATTAATGCAGGGTTAGGCTAAGTCCTGAAGCATGCCGACTGAACCTTCATGGGCAGTGACATGGCTGAAACATGTTGACTTTTTGATGTCTTGGATCACTGTATCCTTATGACATCTTATTGTTTTC
Organism: Lissotriton vulgaris; assembly: GCF_964263255.1. Taxonomy (NCBI): domain Eukaryota; kingdom Metazoa; phylum Chordata; class Amphibia; order Caudata; family Salamandridae; genus Lissotriton; species Lissotriton vulgaris. Next base: position 117,151 of record NW_028242410.1, read on the forward strand.
AATTCTGCCCTAGACCCTACTCAATAAAAATCACTGATATAGGATTTGGAGGCATTTTTAACTCTCCTATATTCCCTGCAAACCCACTACTAAGAGCTCCACTCACAAATATGTTGAGCTCCAAATTCACATTAGGTGTCTGGGTGAGGGTCCAATGATGAAGCAAGCCATAAGTGGGACTTGTGGGTGAGGACCCTGCCAATATATATGCATATATATCTACATAACTAAGAAATGTGGCGTGGGCACTAATTTACCTGGGTGCCATCTGATCACTCGCTTGTGATATATAAAACATTCTCGAACACCACTCTATAGAATTAAATTTTTCAGGAGAACTGGGTGTTCCTTCTTATAAGTATGTTTGTGAGGACAGGAATGCACAATATCTTGTTAGATGTGACACATTTCTGCCTTCTGCTTTTCACTCAGCGCAGCAAGGTGTCTTGCTGCCCTGTATTGTGTGAAAAAAATTATAAATCTGGGCCCTGATTGACACCTTTCACTTACCTATATGATTAGTATATGGTACCATGGATGCCCAGGTCCTGTAACTCAAGGGTCACTAGTGGGCTGCAGCAACCCATGTGCCGCCTGCTACAGAAGTGCTTCCTAAATGTTTTAGAACGACAAACCAATTTTAAGAGCACCAATCTTTCGCAACCTACCTAGCTTTAACAGACATGAGGGAGGGGGTGATTTTTTAATATAATAGTAGACATGCATATAAAAGGTGGTGAATCACCAAAATAACACACTCTTTACAATTTTTTGCATTCTGCTCTAACTGCAATTGTTTGTAAATGTCACAACCTTGACAACGCCCTTCGATATGTTTTCAGAGCCTTGTGGCCAAGATATTGATCTGCCCATAAAAGTGCCAGATGTTGAACTGCATTGGAGTCTGGAGCTGGTATCTTTTCATCCATCCTAGTGCCACTGGGTATTTATAATCTAATACATCAATAGGGCAACCCACTATTCCCCAAGGAACTGGGTATTTATAGTCAATACCTCGTTTTCATAGGAAATTGATTTTTTGGTTTGCTATTAGCTTTGGCGTTGTTTGCCAAATCTTCCTGAAACTTTCCCCCAAAAAGTCTCACCACCTTAGTTCGTTCCTGGAAATGTTCAAAGTGATCGATCAAGTGGTGGGGAAAAAAAGGGGGAGTCCCAAAACGCATGTTCCCATGTAATTTATCATAGGAAAATTGAACAGCGATACAGTAATAACAGCTGAACGGAATTACACCAAATGCAGAATGCTAGATTGTGATACAGTTTTCCTACATCTGGGCCTAGGTGTATACCAATTTCCTAATGTTCAAAGGAGAACATGCACTTATCCACTGGTTAGCAAGAGCTAAGTGCACTGAGTTCTAAACCAACAAATACATTCAAGGGAAAAATCTAGGAGAACAGCACACAAAAGATGGTTTTAACTTTTCCAAGGCCTTTATAAAAGGGACATGAATGCACTGTAAATACGTTAGATATCGGTCTAGATCAGTGACTATAAACTATAATGTAGCGCTTTCTAGAAACATTTATTACCAGCCAATAGAACCCTTTTAATCAACCCTGGAATATTATAAGATTGAGAAAAAACACTAAGAGGCAGATTTGGCTAATTGAACTGGACCCCTCCTGTGGCGATAAGCCGGGAGGTAGACTACTGCTGAATTTTGTATGTTAACCTGCTGAATGCGAGCGTGTGTTAACTGGAATTTTATACGGCGAATTTTAAATCTTATTTTCATTTACTTGCACATACCTTAGTATTCTGCCCTCGTTAATCCCTTTCCCAGCACTTTGACAGTCACAGCCGATTTTAGGGCTGTGTACCGAGTCCAAGGGAAAATATTCCCAACAGCAGACATCTTGGGTGGGAGGCGGCAGCTTTGACAGCGCTCTAGCCATCCCTACATAAGGAGCCTATTTGAAACAAACGCGAGATTCGTGTATTTGGCTAATTGAACTGGGCCCCTCCTGAGGCGATAAGCCGGGAGGTAGACTACTGCTGAATTTTGTATGTTAACCTGCTGAATGCGAGCGTGTGTTAACTGGAATTTTATACGGCGAATTTTAAATCTTATTTTCATTTACTTGCACATACCTTAGTATTCTGCCCTCGTTAATCCCTTTCCCCGCACTTTGACGATCACAGCTGATTTTAGGGCTGTGCACCGAGTCCAAGGGAAAATATTCCCAACGGCAGACATCTTGGGTGGGAGGCGGCAGCTTTGACAGCGCTCTAGCCATCCCTACATAAGGATACCGTAATTCTCCGCGTTAGCGGACGCGTTTTGCGGACGTGCCTCGTTCAGCGCCGGAGTCACGCCAGAGTCAGCCTGTCTGCGCCCGTCCGCACCCGTCTGCGCCCGTCCGCGCCTCGGACGAGCCTTAGGGCAATGGCTCATACTTTACTACATCCCAATAACTTCCTACAGGTATCATCTGGGGGAGAGACACATAAACTCAAGTCTGCACCTTTTCTCACAAAATATACCCCGAGCAATTACAAGCTCTGAGATCCCCGAGACAACTGTCCTGCAGTCTTTTGGAGTTAGGCAGGGAGTGTTGCGTGCTTATCTAGGATCCTGATCGATACTGTGACCTTATGCCCCTATTCGGCTATAAATCCATTTATTCCCTATATTGGCATAACCGTTCAAGTGCGATATTCAGAAACTCATCTCTGGCCTCACACGAACAGAGCCACATTCCAGAATAGTTTTCTCTGCCACTTCCTTTGCAACCAATTAGTGCAATGACAGAGCAGAAGTCACTATCTGAGATTCCTAGATTAACACTCCGAGTTCTTCAACAAGATAAAAACTCAGCAAACCTGGAAATCCCCGCTTGCTGTGTTTTGATTAGTAATAGAACTCTAATGAGCAACCGATAGCGATCACTTCCTAGTGACATCTTAATTGACGTCTTATGTCCAGCAAACTTACGTCAAACATGGCACCTTTCAGGTATAAATATTACCAACGTTGCCTTAAGCAAATGCTATGTTGCTGTGCTGAAGCTATCAATGCCATCGCTGGCTGCTAGCTGTCTCGTTGCTGTTGGTGAAGCCGATGCTGCCAGCTATCTCACTGCTGCTGAAGAAGCTGTGATGCTGATGACACCATAGCTGCTATCGCTGCTGCTATCGCTGCCAACTAGCGAACGATGGTGTGGTGAAACTAGGAGCTGAACAGCCGTCCCTCTGCGAAGAGCCCAGCAGATGCACGCTGCCCGCGGACGCTGTCCCCCCTCCTTCTCCTCCTCGACGCGCTGAAGAGAGACGCTGCCTTTCTCCTGCCGAGAAATCCAGCTCGAGCGTTTCTGGTCTACCTTCGCGGGTGACTGGGATACCGAGTTTCCCTGAAGGAGATACCAGACCTCCATCATTCTATTCAGAGGTATGGTGTTGACTAAACCCTTAGTGAGAATTCTTGAAGCAAACCTTGGCAAAACCAACTTGACTTAAAGCTACTTACTTACTCCCCTCCCAAGTATTAGGCTTAGGTCAGGTACACTGGGGTAGGCGTAGTTAGAAGCACCAGTTGAGTATTTTAGCCTAATGTATATATGTTTTATTACTTTTAAACCATTGTATGGCTAAGAAACCATATCAATGCTTTTACAGTATTATCTTGCAATACTTATCTTACTGTACGTACTTTTTATCATAACAAGTCTTGCAATTGTGGCAATACATTTCTCTTGTACGAGAAGAAAGACTGTTCAATAAATGTTAACCCTTTATTGACAAACGCCCGTCTCTCTATTCTCTACATATTGTGAAAGTAATCTGCACTAACCTGACTGAGTAAAATAGCAGACTATTGTTTCACACGACCCTAGAGATTGACTCTTGATCTGAGGAGCAAAGTTGTCATGTTGCACGGTTGTTGGAAAACTGAATCCCTTCTTGTCTGTGCCAGGGAAGCTGATCACTTCCTATTTCAGTAAAGAAAGTTTCCAGTGACCTCTGAGCTAGTTGGTAACAAACCCAATTAAGTTTAGCATAGTCAGTAGAGGCCTGGAAGATCCGCACTTCTACGTCGATACTACTGTTTATGTTATTCCAATGCGCAGGGCCTAGTGGGAAACTAGGAACTACACTACATGGCGCCCAACGTTTGGTAAGGCGATAAACTAACGCAAGACGTTAGAGTAACTCAGTCGTGCATTTTTCACACAGACCCCTTTCTCCCGTAAATACTCCAATAGACGTCTGGAGTGGGTGAAAGGTTAAAATCCGCCCGAACTCAGTAGGAAGAGATTCCTATGTAAAGCTCTGGTTTATTCAACGTTGAAGGATACAGTGTTCCAAAATATTGTGCACCTAATCTTTGTCTCCTTGGAGACCTACTCTGCAAAGCCTGCATTTATAAAATGTCAGACAGTGAAGAAGAAAGGGAAGCAGTTAGACTGGCAACCCTACTAATAGAGGAAGACACGAGTCTCCTACACACAGACCCGGATGCAATTATCATCCCGGTCCACTTAAGAAAATCTATAACTTTAAAACTTATAGAGAACGGACTGACACCACAAGGTGGTACAGTAATTTTCATGATAGAGGCTCACGAATAACGGCAGACAGAGGTATTCTATTCATGGATAAACTTTCCAGCGGCAAACGCTACACGCACTAAGATTCCAAGAGCACCTGCTCTGGTTTAATGGCGCCCTAAAACACAATGATCATATTACCAGGCTCGGTCCACTAGGTAGACCAGGAGCAACGTGGCCGGTTCTAGCCAGCTACACACCACATCCGGACATTGCAAAAATGTCTAGAGAAGAGCTGTTAGTACAGCTAAAAACATTAATAAAAATACATAGGCAATTAGTCCAATATGTAATGCGGACTGCAACTGTCCAACCAGCTGTTAATGTACCACAGCTGACCCCTCATCAGGGGAACACTAATAAAATCACACCACAGAACATACAGTCATGTCTTGGTAAAACACCCGTAAAACGGGAACAAATTCCTTTCTGGTTAGCACAGAAAATCACTCAAATAGAGGCAGTATTTCCTGATACTACCCCTATTGAGAAACACAGAATCTTGACAATCTGCCTTCCTATGGGAATCGCACCACATGTGGAGGACTGCGACACTTGGGGTACAGTCTTTGCTTCCATTTACACAAAAACACACGGTGTTCCGTCTATGGCGGTAATACCAGAAGTGCTAAAACAGATTCAAAATGAATACGGTCCAGAGCCCGCTTTAACTCTTGGTATGAAATTACTGAAAGACTTCAAGCAGGTCTCGGCTATATTATTAGCCAATATAAAAGGAGAAGCAGCATCTGTGGCGATTCGCCAGAAGTTGAAGGAAACAGATATAAAAGATCAGCCAGTTGAGCTTGCCAAAATCATAGAAAAATGCTATGAAGAATTAGGTAGAGACAGCTTGGGTGGGAAACCAGTAAAACCCCAACTGCTCGAAAATCCTGAAAAATTATTTATTAAAAATAATTCAAACACTCCTAAAAAGAGCTGGGATGGAAATAAACAATCCACTCCCAAGGAAAAAGTTTTCCAGTCCAGAGGAAGGTCGCCTCGACGGAGGGAAAGAACTCCGACTCGAGAACACCAGTCTCCCCAGAGGGAGCCCTCTGAGAAAAGATATAACCTTAGAAATAGGGATAATCTGAAAAAACCTGATAGATATCAAAGCATTGATACACGTCCCTCTCGATCTTTTTCACAGAAATCGGAAAGAAGAGGACGGTCAGACCCAGGAGAGCACACCAAGTCCAAAGACAAGGAATCTGCTCAGAGTAAAAAATCTCAATTTCCAAAAAAGAAGGTAGCCAGTATGAGAGTAATCAACTATGCCGAGAATACTGAGGACACAGTTGAAAAACGGGGAGTGGGCATTGACAATGTTGGACAGTGCAGCAGAAATCAGTATAGCGCGCAAGATCTTGATGAGTCATCTGGAGACAGTGGACACGAATGAATACATTCAGGTTGAAACTGCCGACACCAGACTTAGCGAGCCCCATAAAATATACGAAATAACATTGCGTATAGAGGGTGATAAGACTAGGAAAATAAGAGGTCTATTTTGGGATAAGCTCTCAAAAAGCTATGATATTCTGTTAGCTGAAAAAGATTGGCCCCCAGAGTTTGTCAGGGAGTGCCCTCATGGCGAAGAAGTGATTATGCCTGCCTTCTCGAATCACATTCCGATTCACAAAAAATATACATATGCAAGGAAATGGGCAATAGCCCAGGCACCGGCATTATATAAAAATCATGTAGGATGGGATGAGGACTCTCCTCCTCACAAAATCCAGTTAAAAAGAGAACCAACTGCCCAACGGCAGCATCCCATTAAGCAAGAAGCTAAAAAACAAGTCAGGGAGATTTTAGATCAACTTGAATACCAGGGGGTGATTGAAACATGCACCTCTGAAATGAACAATCCTTTGTTTCCTGTCTCCAAGCCAGACAATTCATATTGTCTAGTTTTGGACTACAGACATCTTAATGCATGTTGCAAAACATTTGCAGTACAAAACTTGCATAGTGCAGCCCTAATGAATAACATAGTTAGGAAAAAATATAAAACAACATTAGATATATCTAATGGTTTCTTTTGTCAAAACATTGCACCAGAAAGCAGATATTTGACCGCTTTCTCTGCATTTGGGTCGCAGCAAAAATTCTGTCGACTCCCACAGGGGTTCAAGAACAGCCCAGGACTATTTTCAGCTAGGGTAACAGAGTTACTACAAATATATGATGATGAGGCATTATCTTACGTAGATGATATCTATCTCACAGAAGACGACCTGGATACTCACTTGAAAAGAGTGAACACCATTATATTTGGGTTCGCAGCAGAGGGTTACAAATTCAACTTTACAAAGTCTCGAATTGCCCATCTGACAGTACTATTCTTAGGGTACGGATTATCAAGTGAAGGGAAAAGCCTAGCGGACAACTTCTTAGAGAAGTGCGCTGTACTCCAAGCTCCAAAAACGCTGAAGAATTTACAATCCATTCTAGGTTTTCTGAATTTCGGAAGAACTTACATTCTAAATTACGCAGAGAGGGTTAAACCTCTCTACGAACTAATTAAACCTGATTTTAAACAAATCAATTGGACTCAAAAACACACAGAAATTTTGAGATCACTGCAAACATACATGTTAGCTAAAACTAAATTAGATACATGTGACAACACACGCAATCTTGTAATCCGAGTCATCCCAGGAAGATGCGGATTCACGTACCTAACCTCTAATGAGGGAGAAAAGGTACCTGTTTCAATTAAAACTCACTTGTACACACAAGCAGAAAAAGCATTCAGTCTCACAGAAAGAACTGTGAAAGCAGTGCAAATTGCATTAGCAAATGAATGAGAATTAGCACACGGCAAAAGGATTAATATCCTCACAGCGGAATCCGCCTTCGAGGCGCTATTCAGCCCAGTAAACCTGCCTACAGTGTCACTGGATCCGAAATGGATACAGTGTGTAGATTCTCTAGGAGCGGAAGATGTGAAATACTATTTCGCCCCGCAATTCGAAGAACTGAATGATTTAGAGTATGAAGAAGAATATCCTCTGCCAATCGAACTTCTGCCTCTCCCACAATACGCCTGTATAATCTATGCAGATAGATTTGTACAGCATTTCAACGTAGAGAGCAAATCCTACGATGCAGCCTGTGCGATTATTAAAGGTCGTTGGCTGTGCGGTAAATTCAGACCGAAAGTAACAAAAACTGAATCTGTAAGAAACTGTTCGGTTCAGAGAACTGAAATCAGATGTTTAAAGATGGCGCTCGAAAATGCAGAACGTGAATTCCCGACACTTATCGTGTGCGATTCTCATTTTTGCGTCAACTCTTACAACAATAAATTGCAGAGGTGGATTGAAAACGATTACAAAGATGACACAGGTGCCACAATAAAGCATACATTTCTCTGGAAACAGGTAGCTCTTTTACAGAAAGAACTACAAAAGACTCACGTGATTCACGCACAGAGTCTTCAACTTGATGGCGTTCACATTGCAGGGAATTCATTGGCTTATACAGCCACAGCGGAAGCAACTAACCCGGCTTCCGTAGCCACAAAAAAGCGTACAGAAAAATACATAGACGGGGAAAACATGCTGGCAGTAAAAACGACCGTAAAAGGCGACTGTGCAGCACTACCCGTGAACTATCCACTCAATTATGCATACGTAATAGATGCAAACTCCGTTCCTTTTGCTCGAATCCCTGGAGTGGGGGATAGGGTAATTCCAAACACGAACCAGAGAATATTATTAATAGCAGACGCACACATGGGTGAAGGTCAAAGGCACATTCAGATGAGGGAATCTCTGACTGAATTGCAATCAGTATACTGGTGGCCGGGAATGAGTGTACAACATCAGATATATGTAAAGAACTGTCCGGACTGTGATAGGGATCGCAGTAATGAACCATGCTACAGGCTACCAATCAGAAAGAGCGTAACGCTGCCTACACCCCATCCTGCGTCCTATTAATCAGTTAAGACTAAACACACTTAAAAAATGAGGCCTCCAGCGCTCGGCTGACGCTAGAACTGTTATAAGAGAGATCTGCGAGTCTATATCGGCACATACGCAATTACCACGTTCCATTCTTTTACCTGTCGAGCTTATAAGGAGGCCATGGCCAGCATGGGAATTGGGTTGCGGTATTCTTGTCCGTCGCACCCCGAAGGGAATAGTGTGGTTGAAAGAAAAAAACAGAACATAAAGCGATCTATAACAGCGAAGATATTAGGTTCAGGCGCTGGGTGGGTCAAACATCTAATAAGTGTCCAGACCAATCTTAATAACTTGCCAAGAAATTCTCTAAAAGGTTTCAGCCCATACGAACTATTGTTCGGAATTAGAATGAACATTCAGGACCTCGATAGTCAGATATCAGTGATACAAGAAAAAACAACAGACTTTGACATCAAAGATCGTTTGGCTGTTTTACAGGAACTGAATGAAACAAGAAAATCCTTAAGCAACATAAAGTTAAAACAACAGCCATCTACCACTGACGAGGCACCACAAGCAACAGCCCCAGCAAGGCCTGTCTGGATTCCAAAGATTGGGGATCTAGTCAGAGAAAAAATTGCGGTGAAGAAGAAATTTGGGCCTTCTTACAGAAAAGCAGTACCTGTCTTGGCAGTCACCGGAACAAGATCAGTTGTACTACCGCCCCTTGCTGGTAAAAAGGAGAACAGAGTTGTGTCTATCGACCTGGTAAAACCACAAGCATGTGGCCTATAATCAACAGTAGGCCCAGTGGACTCCCAAGAAACAACAGAATACCCAAACTTGCAACAATCCAAGAGGTTCAAACTGAAAGACTAATCACATTCGATCAGCCTGCAGTGCACAGAGAAGGACTATGCAATAATGCCATGGAACTCGTGCCTCTTGAGACACAGATTGAAACGGTTCGTCAAGAAACACCAGTCTACAATAATGTGGCATCAGAAAATGCTACCGAGAGACAGATTGAAAGAACAATCCCAACAATTGACAGAACTGCCTCTGGTTATTTCATCAACTTCGACAACTTCTCTGAAGATCAAAACGACCCCGAAGTGATGCCAGAAGCAAAAAAGACTTTTAAAGAAAAAGCAACGGAACTCTTACATCAACTGAAGGAAATCTACCTTATTTCACCTTGGTTAGAGTTCTGGTTCGGTCTAGGGGTATTTTTCCTCCTGCTTTGGCTCATCATGGTACTTTGTTTGGGAAAATTCATTGAGGGAAAATATAGTACAATGGACACAGCAAGTCAGAACATCAACCTAGTCCTGAAACCACACAGATCATCCCACGTGAAGAAAAGAGAACTGTCAACAGTAAATGTCACAGCAATTCCAATACCTGGTGGGGTAGTATGGGAGAAAACTGACTATGAGATCTATGGTCCGGTCGAAATCCTGAAGTATCCTCATCAACTGAAGGTTTCCTTAAGTGACTTTGTAAAACATAGTACATTCTCTGATGATTGGGACTTTAACAGTATTAATGACATGATGTCTGATTTAGTAATGTCAGCTAGATTCACAGAACGTGATTATTTACAAGGTTCATCTAGTTATGAGCAATTATTCTGCTACACATATTATGGTGATCATTACTTGCATAAATCTGCACAGCCTAGAAATGTTTTTATGTATAATCAATGGGAACATTGTGCTACACCACCTAAAAGCAGTTCTAAAGCATTTTTTGAGAAATTCAAATACTTCTCAGGGTTTAACACCAGTGATGCAGAAACGTTTTATTACAAATTGTTAGATAAAACAGGAATGAAAACAATGCTGACAAATTCTAAATTGATATATTCAGAAGCATTTTATGAAAAAATGATGACATTTGGTTTTGATTATTGGAAAAATAACATTGAAACGAAAACAATTTGGGGTACAAAAGATGGGCAGGTACAAGGCCTTGAAGCACTATTCAGAACCTGCATGATACCAGAACAAATAATGTTTTTAAATGACACAATACACCAAACATCCTGTCTTGGCCTAGCTAAGATCAAAGACCTTAACACACCGTCTATTCCAAAGCCAATACCTGAAAATACAACTACAGATATTGAGTTAGACGTATCACAAATTTTACATTTTAACAGAACACATCCTGATTGGAAAAAGTGGTTAATCTGGCCTACTGACACAAACAGCTGTCAAGATAGATTCCTGAATAAAACACAGGGGTTAAAAATGACCAGACAAGACCCTAGATACTCCCAGAGACAACATCCAGGGATAGTAACAACATACAGTGTAGGGAAACTCTGCCTCGAATGGCTAACATCATCCACACTGGCTGAAATTAAGCAACACTTGTCTTTACTAAAAGATGGTGCTGATTTGCGCAATTTCATTCTTGGACCACGCAAACAGCGTCAAAAGCGTTTCATAGCGACCAGTATCTATGCTGCGTACAACGAGGCTTGGAAAGTCACACAAATTGAAACAGCAGAGAAAATACGAGAAATTGATCGTATTAATTTGGAAAAATCACTTTCTGTAGTGGACAATGGGTTAATGACTCTGTCCCCCAGAATATATTCGTTGGACAATATTGTATCTTCTGCCTTTGACATAATAGACAGAGACTTGCTAATATTACAGCATGGCCAATCTCAATTACGTTCTATTGTACAATTGGGCTGGACGCTGAAAAATCTTCGTTCAGGCTATGTGCCTTGGCATTTAATCAACACAACGTCATTATTTTCCATTTTTAACCTTACTGATAAACAAATCAGTTTGGCACAGAAAGGAGCAGACTATACAATCCTGAGCATCGAAAAACTTGAGAGATTACCATTGACAATGTCAGAGAGTCCTGTCATTGAATGGATAATACACGGAATTATCACAATTCCGATAACAACTTTCCGATTTAAAAAGTGCCTTGAATACATACCTACTGGCCAGTATGAGCGATTGGGTAAAGGATATGTAAAATCAGAATGGAAATCACCATAGACACATTCTTGCTATAGTGACAGCGACAAAAATGTATTTCTTAGTGGTGAAAATTGTAAACATTCATTAAGCGGTATACTTTTGTGCCAGGGTATTAATTTACACAGAGCTTGTGATGGAAATTCTAACAACCTTTCATGCCACCAGCTTGCCACACCTGCAACTCAGAAATAGCCCTTCTTTATGCAACTTGCAAACGGGAGTTACATTCTTAGAACGGATCACAGATGTTGTGGCCTAGTGCCAGGGAAAAGTTATCTAGTAAGTGTAACATCCATGGTCAAATGCTGTATGCAAGCATTGTTTCCGAGCGGGCTTGTAGACACAGAGACTGCCATCTGGCCTCGTCTGAATCTCTATTCTATACGAATTGATACTTTAAGCAAAATGAAGTCTGTGCTTTTACAGACAACAGTGCCCATAACGTCATCAAAAGAGACGTATGATCTCCTAGTTGCAAGGACAGCTACGGAAGTTCATGAACTTTTATCAACAAATTGCCCCGTGCATTTCGTAGAAATGCTTAGCCAACTCCTTAACATTGTCTAGTGCCACAGGCATCCCAGGCATATTTAAGACAATTTTTTCGGGACTGCTAACACCTTTTCAAGCAATTTTGGGAATCGTTCCTAATTTTGTCCACTCTGTTTTTGGCGGCATACCCTTATTTTTGGGACTTGTAGCAGGGATTTTATTTTTGACCGTCCTGCTTCGTTATGGCAAGCCAAAGCTCAGACATAGCTCCCATGGGAATGGAAGAGACAATCCTAGCAATGTGCTACCGGGACAGGATAACTAACGTCCTTGGATTGGCCAGGCTGAGAGATCTAAACATGACCTGGTTCCTTTGATTCAGACCTATATGGCAGAACTGTATCTTACCGGTACTTCGATGTATGCTATGCGGAGATGAGTGCGTGTTGGACATCTGTCTTTCACTCCCGTCAGCAGTACCAATGGACGTCGATACTTTGCTAAGTCCGATAACGGCTCACGCATTGTGTTGTCCCCAGCGGCTACCAATCCTGATGACGGCATTCGTTGAGACTCCTGTGCTACGACTAGGTGGTAACAGTGGAGCGAGTGACAAAAGCAACATCATCCAGGTACGACCTTCTGTGAGCATTGCTGATCCCGACTATGATGACAGCAATCATTCTCACACCTGCCAAGTTACAGCACTATCGATATTTGGTTGAACTGTCACCTGATTTTGTAGACCAATTCTTTGAGAGCCTGTCTGATATGATGTTCTCACCCGAACAGAAATAATAACTTTGGAGAAGCTTTCCGACACACAGCGTTCCCATGAACTCTGAATTCGGCCTTCAGTTTTGAACAACAAAAACTGCTAAAAGCGTTGGAACTCTATTTTCCCCGTTCAAGCATTAATTCTTTTGAATTGAACACTTTTTAATATTGACCCTTTTTTGGCACGAACAATTCTTTGCTTACAGTAAAAACTATTCTTAGAGAACAGAAGCTTCAACTTCTATTTCTAAACACATCTAGAGACATAACAACCTTACACCAGCCTCTAGCACATTTATTGCAATGCTTTTATATGTGATGATTTATCTCGCCCTTCTTCTGTTTCAGAGATATTTCATGTGTAATTCTTTTTGCATAATCGTTCATTGATTTCATATGCAATAATTTTTGAATGATTTCTATGCTTAAAAACGTACAGTACCTAAATTTTCACGTATTACAATATACGCCTATTTCAAATGCATTTATGTATTTTGGGGTGGGCAATGTTACACATGCATCTTATTGCTCTAGTTTTAGTAATTTGATGGACATGAACCCTTGGAGTGGGTGTTGCGTGCTTATCTAGGATCCTGATCGATACTGTGACCTTATGCCCCTATTCGGCTATAAATCCATTTATTCCCTATATTGGCATAACCGTTCAAGTGCGATATTCAGAAACTCATCTCTGGCCTCACACGAACAGAGCCACATTCCAGAATAGTTTTCTCTGCCACTTCCTTTGCAACCAATTAGTGCAATGACAGAGCAGAAGTCACTATCTGAGATTCCTAGATTAACACTCCGAGTTCTTCAACAAGATAAAAACTCAGCAAACCTGGAAATCCCGCTTGCTGTGTTTTGATTAGTAATAGAACTCTAATGAGCAACCAATAGCGATCACTTCCTAGTGACATCTTAATTGACGTCTTATGTCCAGCAAACTTACGTCAAACATGGCACCTTTCAGGTATAAATATTACCAACGTTGCCTTAAGCAAATGCTGTGTTGCTGTGCTGAAGCTATCAATGCCATCGCTGGCTGCTAGCTGTCTCGTTGCTGTTGGTGAAGCCGATGCTGCCAGCTATCTCGCTGCTGCTGAAGAAGCTGTCATGCTGATGACACCATAGCTGCTATCGCTGCTGCTATCGCTGCCAACTAGCGAACGATGGTGTGGTGAAACTAGGAGCTGAACAGCCGTCCCTCTGCGAAGAGCCCAGCAGATGCACGCTGCCCGCGGACGCTGTCCCCCCTCCTTCTCCTCCTCGACGCGCTGAAGAGAGACCCTGCCTTTCTCCTGCCGAGAAATCCAGCTCCAGCGTTTCTGGTCTACCCTCGCGGGTGACTGGGATACCGAGTTTCCCTGAAGGAGATACCAGACCTCCATCATTCTATTCAGAGGTATGGTGTTGACTAAACCCTTAGTGAGAGTTCTTGAAGCAAACCTTGGCAAAACCAACTTAACTTAAAGCTACTTACTTACTCCCCTCCCAAGTATTAGGCTTAGGTCAGGTACACTGGGGTAGGCGTAGTTAGAAGCACCAGTTGAGTATTTTAGCCTAATGTATATATGAATGTATATATGTTTTATTACTTTTAAACCATTGTATGGCTAAGAAACCATATCAATGCTTTTACAGTATTATCTTGCAATACTTATCTTACTGTACGTACTTTTTATCATAACAAGTCTTGCAATTGTGGCAATACATTTCTCTTGTACGAGAAGAAAGACTGTTCAATAAATGTTAACCCTTTATTGACAAACGCCTGTCTCTCTATTCTCTACATATTGTGAAAGTAATCTCCACTAACCTGACTGAGTAAAATAACTGTCTATTGTTTCACACGACCCTAGAGATTGACTCTTGATCTGAGGAGCAAAGTTGTCATGTTGCACGGTTGTTGGAAAACTGAATCCCTTCTTGTCTGTGCCAGGGAAGCTGATCACTTCCTATTTCAGTCAAAAAAGTTTCCAGTGACCTCTGAGCTAGTTGGTAACAAACCCATTCAAGCTTAGCATAGTCAGTAGAGGCCTGGAAGATCCGCACTTCTACGTCGATACTACTGTTTATGTTATTCCAATGCACAGGGCCTAGTGGCAAATAAGGAACTACACTACAGGAGAAAGCTGTATGCCAAAATTGTACTCTTGCCATAAATTCTGTTGGGACGAAAGCTACGGAGGATAGAGCCAGTAAGAAATATCCTAATTATGATTCTAAATCATTCTCATTTCTCAGCCTGAACTGCCGTTCCCTACCTAAGCACAAGACTGAGATATTTAATTTACTATTAGATGAGGCACCAGACGCCATGTTCATAACTGAAACGTGGCTTCAAGAAAGCTCCGGACCTGACATTGCTTTGGCTCTCCCGGATTCATACGCGATTACGCGACTTGACCGGAAAAATAAGTTAGGTGGAGGAATAGCAATTAGTTTAAAAAAAATTTACAACTGTGAATTCAACAAACTCCCATGCTCCGGTTGTGAAGGTGCTATTTTTAAACTTATACTTGCCCCAAACTTCACCTTTTCAGGAGCGCTTATTTATCGACCGCCAGGCGCGGCGTCAAACTGGTTGACTAGTATGTCAGAACTTATTGGCCCCTTAGTAATGAAAACTGCTAACTTTACAATCATTGGTGATATGAACTTGCATTTGGACAAAGGGGACTGTATAAATGCCACTGAATTTATAGCTGATCTAGCGTCTCTTAATCTGATTTTGAAAAACTCTGAACCTACACACACTGCCGGTCACTTATTGGATCCCATCTTTTCCAATATCAATGACATTGTCACCTTCCCTGCCCTGCCCGTTCCCTGGTCAGACCACTTTCCCATCAAATTTTCATTTTGAGTACAACTGTCAAATAAGGACAAAACATCGGTTCCAACCCATGTTGTTAGGAAGTGGAAAAAACTAGACATTAAAATTCTTAATACTCTTTTGGAAGATCATATACCCTGCACCAAGTCAAGGGTGCAAAATTTATCGACATCAGTCCAAAAATGGCTCATGACAGCCATTGATTCATGTTTGCCTAAAACTAAGTTAAAAGGTAACAATCATCGCCCCCCTGCTCCGTGGTTTAACTGGATATAAAAGCAAGAAAAAACCAGATGTAAAAATGCTGAGCGTCAGTGGAGGAAGACTTATTCTTTAGAAGCTAAGAAAGAATATAAAATAAAATTAACATACTATCAAACAATGTGTAGTAAAGCTAAAGCTGAATTTGTATGTACCAAAATCACAGAGGCCCTAAATCAATCTAAAACTCTTTTTAAAATAGTGAAAGAGCTGGCTGGCTCAAATACCTCACAAACCCCGCCAGACCTCAATAAAATACAGTGTGACCAACTAGCTACTTTCTTTGTAAATAAAGTGGATAAAATATATCAGGGCATTGAACAAGCACAAAATGAACAAAATAAGGCAAATATGGATGTTCCTATTACCTTTCCTGATACACTGAGCAATCATATTGACATACTAGGCCCTAGTGTCTGTGACATTCCTATTGTCACATTAGAAAACTGGCCTATGCTTAACATCGATACCGTCGTTGATCTACTCAATATGATCAAATCGGGTTCACCTAGAGACCCTTAGCCATGCTCAGTCTTAAAACAACTTAATAGGGGAGCTATGACCATTATCACCGACCTTCTAAATGCATCCCTTCAGGAAGAACACGTGCCAGATGAATGGAAACATGCAATGATTCATCCACAGTTAAAGAAAGCTGATGCTGACCCAAACCTGCCCTCAAACTTCCGGCCAATTTCCCTCCTGCCCATTTTTGCAAAAATTCTGGAGAAACACGTTCACCGGTCTCTCACGGAATTTATAACTACACACAACTTGCTGCCCTCCCATCAATCAGGCTTTTGCTCAGGCTTCTCTACAGAGACCACCTTGCTAGGTGTAACAGAGAGCATCTGAGCCTTGATAGATAGAGGAGAAACGGTGGCACTTGTGCTTCTTGACCTCAGTGCCGCATTTGACACGGTGTCACATGCGGTACTTATGCGGACACTACATTCTATAGGCATTTGTGGTGCAGCCATTAACTGGAATAAATCATTGTTAGAAAATCGTACTTTTCAAGTCTTCTCTCAATCTACCTGTTCAGACACCCTGACTTTCAAACACGGAGTACAGCAGGGCTCGATTTTGAGACCGCTACTCTTTAACTTATACATGAGCCCGCTCGCTAAAGTAGTAGAAGAGAGTGGATTGCAAATGTTTTCCTATGCTGACGATTCTCAGCTTCTCTTCTCTCTTTCCTCTGCGGAAAGTGATAATCCTTCTACCTTAAAACTAGGATTGGGAAAGATTGCAGGGTGGATGCAAGAAAACTTTCTCAAACTGAATGGTGATAAGACCGAGTTAATTGTCCTGGGAAAAAATAAATAACTTTGGGGACCCCAACATTGGCCATCCGAAATGGGTACTCCCCAGATTCCAACTACACACAGGCCCGAAATGTAGGTGTCATTGTCGATGACTCGTTGAATATGCATCAGCAAGCTGTGAAGACATCGGCCACCTGCTTTGCAATATTAAAATGGCTTAAAAAGATCTGCTGGATGCTACCCGAACACACTAAGAAAACGGGCATCAATGCCTTAATAACATCTAGGCTTGATTATGGCAATGTGTTATATTTGGGGGCAAAAAAGGCAACGATCCGCAGATTACAAACAGTGCAAAACGCTGCGGCGAGACTGTTATGGAAAATCCCTATTTCCTCATCCACCTCCAAATATATCCGAGAGCTACATTGGTTGAGAATAGAGAACCGGATCAAATTTAAATCCCTGTGCTTTATGCATAAGATCTCCACTAAAAAAGCCCCCAAGTATCTACAAAAACTAGTCCGCCCCTATCATCCCTCTCGGACTCTTAGATCTGCAACAGCCAATCATTTTGCTATCCCTAAAATAAAATTATCACACATGGGTGGTAAATCCTTTGCATTTCTTGGACCCTCACTTTGGAATGCTTTGCCACACGCATTACGTACTGAGGTGAGCTATATGAAATTCAGGAAAGCCTTAAAAACCTGGCTATTCAACATCTGAAAATGCCTTGTCCTGTCATATACTACTGAATCATTAGCGCCGGGAAACCCTTTGTTGGGTAGCTGTTGCGCTATTAAAGTTAAATAAATAAAAAATGTACTAAGAAGTCACAGAACGCAGTGCTGCAAAGCAAGTTACCTTCCTGCACAAAAACAGTCCAAAAATACGTATTCCTCTTTCTATGCGTGATTTAGGATGCATCACACATAGGAAGAAGAAGTAACAAAGAGAACTAAACATATTTCTCCTTGTTACGTGCCTATGTGCTAGGCCTGCCAATTTCACGCCGTTCCACTTTTATATAAACGTTACTAATCTGGAATTGCCTGAAATCCATGGCTGGATTCCCGGGACACTGATGCTCAGTCAATGGAACGTCTACCATTAGTAATTTAACTTAAGTTACTGCATTGCATTACATTCCTTCACAAAGCCACGCAAGGCCACCCAAATCAGACCTTGCATGACTTTGTAAATCTTAAATAACCTTGCATGATGAATGGGTGACACAAATGCTTAGTAAATCTGCCCCTAAACTTCTAAACATAAGCCTTACAGTTTGCATGCAGCTCCTTGAGGCTGGTTCAAAACTCATGAAGCTGTATTACAAAGACTGTAGCGTGTGACCTAGAAACACAAGGATCTCAGCAATATAAGCATAAAGCACTTGAACTGTTTGCATCAAACACACATCTGTAGTACAAAAATACAAAGTAGAATGCTACACAATGTGCTTTGTAGAATATACTTTAATCCTATATGCTATTTTAAGATAAATACGACCTACGACTAGACTGCGCACACATCTCTGCAGCAAGTGCATGAACTGTTATCCTACCGTTATGATACACTGGAACTTGCTGTTTGCACAAGATCTGTGCCTCACGTGCTCACTGTCGCCTGCCTGCAGCGAGTCCCTGCAAAGCCTCGCCGCCTCGCAGGTTGCGTGCAGCTAGCCGGAGCCCTCCAGCCCAAGAACCGGACGAGCAGGCTTGGGAGAGGCAGGGTGCGCACCTAGGAACACGGAAGTGCGCGGCGGGACAGGAGCCATCTCTAGGCTAAAGCGCGCGCCCGGTCTCCCCTTGTATCTCCGGTGAAAGCGGGTTGCCGGTCGCCTGACGTCACTTGCCCTGGGTGTCTAAAAACTTCGTTTATTTATTTCTTAAATAACACTTGCGCTTTTGCAGTGTCGGAACGGAGGCTGAAAAAGGACATAGCATCCCTGCTCTGCCCCAACTGGCACAAGCGTCATCAGTGCGGCCTAATGAAATTACTGTAGTCCGTGTTTTCTGTTGGGCCTCCACAACCTCCCCACCCAACACACTGCAGGACTCAACTTCTGAGTGATGGTGCTGTTTAGTTCTGCTGCAGCAGCATGTGGTCTGTCTGCATACTGGGTGGATTGATTGTGATGGTGGTGGTGAATGTTGTGACTGTGTGAGTGCAGGGTGAGTGACCTGCACAGGGTGAGCAATGAGAGGCAGCTGGGTGGGTAGTAAGATTGAATGAGTGAATGGCGTGCGGTGCTCGTGTGAGCGCAGAGTGAGTTAAGTGACTGTGTGAATGCACTGGAAGAGTGGTATTGTTAAAAAGGTAGAAGAAGCAGCAATTCCTCAAAGGTTGTTTATTCCAGTATAAACATAGAAGCACAGGCGGAGCCAGGAACACATCTCACAGCAAGGCAGCCAGATAGTAACTGACCCACAAGAGAGAACACAGATGAAGTAAAGGTAAACATTCTAGAGGCTCGCTCCAACACGAACCTTAAAGCTACACATAAGAATAAATCATAACATAACACATCCCCCCCCCTCACAATGAACAAAAAGGGAAACGGTGAAGGAAAGGAAGGGAAGACGGGAAAAAAGGAGACAATACAAGGAACAAAGCAAAAGAAGTCTACCTAACATAATCTTTAAGCCAGCCAGGCGAAACTCTCAACCTCTTGGAATTATCAGTGACTGGTAAAGTCGGAACAGAATTGGCATCAGTAAGAGCAGGGCAAGAAGTCACATTAGTGTCCTTAAAATCAACAACGCCTTGGCTAGGGAGAAGCTCATCTTGAGCCTGACAGGTAGAATCACCAGCCACCACCTCCCCCTCCCTTAATTGAGGAAGTGACAAATCCGGCGCTAACTGAGACTGTAGTTCAGTATTCTCGAAATAATCTTCAATCCAATCAAAATTACCATAACAATTCTTCCCAGGCTCCACATTCTCCCCACCATGATCTTGGCAACAGTCAAGAGCCACATCCCTTAAATTCCAAACTTTGACATCGCTCAGTCTAACAGAGTTCCTGAGAACATCAACAACCATTTTAGGGGAATCAAATTTATTCTCACCCTTCACAACTCTATAAGGCTTCCTAACTCTTACCCAGTCACCAGCTTTTATAGCAACATCTTTAGCACCATGACGTTTATCATAGTAAACCTTGCTCTTGTCGTGAGCCAAAACAAGATTTTTTTTAACCTCCTCAGGGGACCAATCCTGAACACTGTCTTTAAAAACCCAACCTGGATTATACTTACATCTGGGTACTCTACCTCTCATCATTACAAAAGGGGAGACACCAGTACAATTATTCAAAGTGACTTTGTAGGACCAAACAGCCTTCTGTATCTCCAATTTCCAATCTAACTTCTTGTTGTTAGCTGCTTGCAAAATACCTTTAATAACCCTATTAAAGCGTTCTACTGTTCCATTCCCGCTAGGGTTGTACAAGGAGGTGGTTTTATGTGTAATGCCACATTTTCCAAAATACTCTTTGGCATCTTTTGATAAAAACTGTACTCCATTGTCCGTTAGAATATTCACTGGTAATCCTTCCACTACGAAAATTTTGTCCAAAAATTTTAAAACAGCTTGGGTGTCCACCTTTCCTACGAACTTAACTATAGGCCATTTGGTAAAGAGATCAATAGCTACCAGTCCATACTCCTTCGCATCCCCAATCGGACCAAAAATGTCCACTGCAATAGTCTCCCAAGGAAGACTAGGAATGAGTCCCTCACTCATGGTAGGTCTCAAAGTCCTCAAAGACTTATCAGCTGAACTGCACACTGAACTACCCCTTACAAAAATTTCTACCTCCTTGTCAACTTTCGGCCACCAAAACAAATTTTTGACAGCTAATTTGGTTCTTACTATGCCGAAATGTCCCTCATGGCACATCAGCAAGATTCTTTTCCTTAACCCAACAGGTGGAACGATCCTATCACCCCTCATCAAAACTTCTCTTTCCAATGAAAGCTCAGATCGAATTTCCCAATATGATTTCAAACTGCCTGACATAGATTTTTCTTTAGGCCATCCTTGACAGATAAACTTAGAAACTTGCACCAAATCCTTGTCTAAACCATGCTCCTTTACCCAATCTTCCCTGCTGATGGCTGGAACCCCAGAATCATGTACAAATGCCACAGTGAAATTCCCCCATGGGTCGTCAACACATTCCTCTAGAGGGGAAGGTAATCTTGATAAACAGTCGGCTATCACATTGTCTTTCCCCGGAACATACGTGATGCTGTATATGTATTCTTTCATACGCATGGAAATTCTAGCTAACCTAGCTGAAGCAGTTGCAGTGCCCTCAGTAGATAAGATGTGGACTAACGGTCTATGATCAGTCCTGATGTTTACCATTTTACCCCACACAAAAGCACGAAAATGCTCTAATGCCGATGCGCAGGCTAAGGCTTCCCTTTCTATGATAGGGTATCTGCTCTCTGCTGGTGACAAGGCTCTGGATGCAAACAAAATTATCCTCTCCTTTCCATTTTCTCCAATTTGTGATAAAGCAGCGCCTAAACCTTGATCGCTTGCATCAGTTGTTAAAAGACAATCTAAATTAGGATCAAAACTAGATAAGGCATTTACTTTCTGTAGTTCCCACTTAATTTCAGCAAACTCTCTCTCACATTCCTTGGTCCATTCAAACTTTAGATTTTTCTTTAACAAAGACCTAATATTATACACCTTAGAAGCGAAGTTCTTAATAAACTTAGCGCAGTATTCTGCCATTCCCAAAAAGGATTTGATTTCTTTCTTAGATTCAGGTGCAGGCGAAGCAACAATGCTTTCAATAAGTGACACCTTCGGCCTGACACCCTCCTCACTGATGATATGACCAAGATAAGAGACACTTCTCTCACCAAATTTGCATTTGGATAATTCAACAGTTAAACCTGCAGAATTAAGTGTTTCAAAAACCTTCCAGAGTTTGGCATCGTGATCCTCTTTGTCGGTACCTGCAATTAAAACATCATCCTGGAAGAAACAAATGCCATCCATATCACCAAATAATCTGTGCATTAAACGCTGAAACACAGCTGCGGCCGATGCAAGGCCGAATGGCATTCTTATAAATTGGAAACAACCAAACGGCGTGATGAAGGCCGTTAAGTGTCTTGATTCAGGATCCAAAACTACTTGGTGGTAAGCAGCTGAAAGATCTACTGTAGAGAACCACGTTGCCCCTCTTAAAGAAGAAACCATCTCGTTAATTTTGGGTAATGGAAACCGTTCAATTACAATATTCTTGTTAAAGTGGCGTAAATCGATACAGAAACGAATTTTGCCATTGGATTTCATCGCTACAACTACTGGACTAATCCACTCTGAAGAATCTACCTCTTCAATAACACCTTTTGCTAAAAGACCCTGAATTTCTTTCTTAACTTTGTCCCTTATCAAGAGGGGAATAGGTCTGACCTTGTGCACCTTGGGTTGTGCATCCCTCTTGAGCATGATTCTATGCTCGAAACCTTTTAACTCACCTAAGTGACCACTCACAACGTTTGTGAATTTACTTTTTAAGGCATCTTCTATTCTACTACACTCATCTAAAACCAAGACTTTCTCCTTGCTGTTTGGGTCTAAGATGATGTGGAGATTTTTCTGGTCAAACCAGCCGAGGACAGATGGTCCCGTTTTGGCTATGTATAATTTACCTCTAGTAAGTCTACCTTTGAAAAGGAAAGTGAGCCATCTGAAACCTAACAACCCTATTCTTTCTCCAGTGTAGCTCACAGGATTAACATCTGAGGGGTTCAACTTGTCCCCTATTTTATGTGTGAATTATTTTTTCCATACTTCTTCGTTAACAATTGTATATGGGGATCCAGAATCCGCATACACATTTACCTTAATGCCGCCTAAAGACACTTCGCAAATCGGTTTACCTTCCATTGCTTCATCAGTGATGTTTAACATGTAATTACCCCTTACATTTTTAACACAACCATCCTCATCTTCACCACTCTCACTAGCACTCACATCTTCATTCCAAATACATTTAACATCGCTGCGCTTGCGACACATTTTGCTAAAATGGCCTATTAGACCGCAAACACCACACTTTTTCCGTAAAGCAAGACACGACTTAAAATAAGCCATATGTTCTTTGCTACCACAACGGTAACATTTCCTATCATCCGACTTGTTGTCTCTTGCTTGATTCTTGAAAGGTTGATTAAAGTTCTTGTTCTGAAATTGTTTGGTCTGATTCTTCGTTGGTCCTTGAATTTTGAAAACGGCAGATGACATTTTATCCGATTCTTTTACTGTGTCTTTGACAATAGTAGCACATCTCCCCGACATTTCCGACTTCCTCATTATAGCCAGTACATCATCCAGAGGTGCGTCACCATTAACCCAAAGACGATCTTGAATTGATGAGTTGTCATTGTGCATAACTAACTGGTCTCGAATGAGGTCATCATGCAAGTTCCCAAACTTACAATCAATAGCAAGTTTTTTTAAGTCATCAAACCACTCATCAACCAACTCTTCCTTCTTCTGTTTCCTTTGGAAAAATTTGTGCCTCACTACACCTATGCACACCTTAGGTGCAAAGTACCTGTCCATATCAGCAATTGCGTTATCAAATTCGCTTAGGTCAGCATCCACTACTTTTTGCCTTCGCGAGAAAGTTTTTAAACCTTTAGGCCCTAAGGAATGTAATAGTATCCTTTTCTTTTGTTCAGATTTCATCTTTCCATTTTCATCAATGGCGCAAATATAGTTATTAAAATATTCTTTCCATTCCACCCACTTCATGTCAGGTTGAGAACCTGTAGCCCAAAAAGGTTGTGGGGGGCTAATTACAAAGCTTTGTTGGGCCATTGCAGTATCTTGGGGTTGATCCCCAGTATCCATAAAAGGAATCAAATAAATAAAAAATAAAAAATGTACAAGTGATACTCAATAATACACCCAAACGTAAATAATGTAAGTGTCCCGACAGTCTCACCTGTGCTCCTAGTGAAAGGTCGATGGATTAATAATTCCGCTTGTAAATAATTAATTTTGCTTTAATTTTTGCTTCGTGTAGTCTCTGTAAGGAAGCGGCGTGAAACGGCGTGTGAAATTGACAGCAGCCGACAGCCGAAGTAATCCCAAAATGGCCGCTACGCAGGGTCACACAGCGTGACCTTACGCGCCTCCGTCATCCCGTGATATTCAGAGTGATGATGCCGAGGAGTCGCGTAGGCGGAAGGTGGTCGCGCAGCAAGGAACGCGACTGGAACTTTAACATACAATCAAAAGATGCAGGCGGGCGCCGTCCAAAGATCGTAAGTTTTAACGATTTCCGCCTACCTTAAGAAGACTGACAAAGTTCCTCCGTAGTTGTAGAAGGAATGGCCGAGTAGCAGTCCATAAGTAGGAGAAATGTAGAAATTTACCGAACCAGCCAATAGATTAAGATGTCCAATATCTCCTTTTTTTTTTTAAATAAAAAAAAAAAAATGAAATTGATGATCCGGATCCCTCGTCGTCGCCAATTGTTAAAAAGGTAGACGAAGCAGCAATTCCTCAAAGGTTGTTTATTCCAGTATAAACATAGAAGCACAGGCGGAGCCAGGAACACATCTCACAGCAAGGCAGCCAGATAGTAACTGACCCACAAGAGAGAACACAGATGAAGTAAAGGTAAACATTCTAGAGGCTCGCTCCAACACGAGCCTTAAAGCTACACATAAGAATAAATCATAATATAACAGGTATGCCCTTGTGAGTGCAGGGTGAGCTGGTTTATGTGAGTGTAGGGTGAGCGAAGGGTGTGCCTCTGTGATTGAAGGTAAGTGGAGCTATGTATCTGTGTGAGTGATGTGTCTGCCTGCCTGCATGAGTTAGCCTTTCCAGGTCTATTTCCCCATTTCTCATCCCCCTACCCCAATGTATGATTGAAGGTTGCATGCACTTTATTTACTCAAGTCAAACCTTCCGGCCTACCACTTTTAAAATGCATCAGCCGCCACTGCACCTGAGGTTGAGCTCCAGTGAATGGGGCGAAGGGAGGGAGGACAGTGAGTAAGACCCCCAGAGCGGCCTTCGTCATCGGAAACAGAGTTTTATTTGCTTTCGTTTTTTCAGTAGCAATTTCTTAAAAGCAGTTGGCATGCTTAGCGCTTGGAGTTGTGCTTGGGACTTGCTCTGCTTGTTTGTTGAGCAGCTTTTCGAAAATACAATCGAGGTGGCCACAAACAACCTACATACAGAACTTGGCAGGAAACCCCATTGTAAGAGCCCCCCCACCAAAGAGACACAAGCATTTGCAATGCAATAGGTCTCGAATTCACACGATTTTGAGCTATTGGCATTGTAAATGACAATGCCTTTTATTTATGTTTTGAATTTATAAACATAAATAAAAGGCATTGTCATTTACAATGCCAATAGCTTAAACTCTCGCAAATGCAAGACCTATTGCATTGCAATAAAGTGCCTTCTCCACCGCTTGCCAGATTGTAAATATCAGAGGAAGAGACCAGACTGCGACGTCTTCAAAGTAGTGATAACTAGTGCAGTGAAGATGTGTAAGTGTTGTAAATTACACAGACACAAAGTGTGAAGCGAGAGTTACATATGATTGGAGCTATAAACACTAACAAAGTGCTCCAACACCTTTTGCTCCGCGATTACACTGAGCAAGCTCAGGAGAAAGCCTGAAACCCTCCGCATGATTTGAGTGTGTAGTGTGGCATTGCGTAATGTCATTGCTATCTTTGGCCTAATAAAAGCACTCCAGCTATAGTAGGGCCATGGCTTCACCTTCTGGTGCAGGGCGGGCTGTGCTTTATGGCAGGCATGGAAGGAGGGTGGGATTTTCTCGACTGCAGTTGGGACTTGGTACTGTGCCCCTACTATTACCAGTGAGCGAGAGGCTCTGAGGTGGTGGTATTGCTATTGGTGGTGGTGGGATTGATGGTGGCAGTGGTATGGTATTATTGGTGGTTCTGTTGTTGGTGGTGGCCTTGGAGGTATTGGAGGAGGTGGTGGTATTGGTGGTGGTATTGGTGGTGGTGGTGGCATTGGTGGTTGGATATTGGTGGTGGTGTTATTGGTATTGGTGGTAGTATTAGTATTGGCGGTGGTATTGGTGGTGGTGGTGGCATTGGTGGTATTGGTGGTGGTATTGGTTATTGGTGGTGGTGGTATTGGTGGCAGCATTGATATTGGTATTGGTGGTGGTGGTACTGGTATTCATGGTGGTGGTATTGTTGTTGGTGGTGGTATTGGTGGTTGGATATTGGTGGTGGTATTGGTGGTGGTGTTATTGGTATTGGTGGTAGTATTAGTATTGGCGGTGGTATTGGTGGTGGTGGTGGCATTGGTGGTATTGGTGGTGGTATTGGTTATTGGTGGTGGTGGTATTGGTGGCAGCATTGATATTGGTATTGGTGGTGGTGGTACTGGTATTCATGGTGGTGGTATTGGTGGTGGTATTGTTGGTATTGTGGTGGTGGTGTTGTTGTTGATGGTGGGGTATTGGTGGTGGTATTGGTAGTGGTGGTATTGGGGGTGTTATTGGTGGTGGGGGTGGTGGTATTGGTGGTGCTGTTATTGGTATTGGTGGTGGTGGTATTGGTGGTATCCATATTGGTTGTTGTGGTGTTGTTGGTGGTGGTGGTATTGGTGGTGGTGGTATTGATGGTGGTATTGGTGGTGTTGGTGGTGGTAGTATTGGTGGTGGTGGTAATGGTGGTGATATTGGTAGTGGTATTGGTGGTGGTGGTATTACTGGTGGTATTGATGGTGGTATTGGTGGTGGTGGTGGTATTGGTTGTAGTGGTATTAGTGGTGTGGTGGTATTGGGGGTGGTGAGGGTATTGATGGTGGTATTGGTGGTTGCAGTGGTATTGGTGGTGATATTGGTGGTACTGGTGGTGGTATTGGTGGTGGTAATATTTGTGGTGGTGGCGTTGGTGATGGTGGTATTGGTGGGTGGTATTGGTGGGTGGTATTGGTGGTAGTATTGGTATTTTTGGTGATGGGAATGGTATTGGTAGTGTTGGTATTGGTGGAGGTATTGTTGGTATTGGTGGTATTGTTGGTATTGGTGATATTGGTGGTGGTAGTGGTATTGGTGGTGGTATTGGTGGTGGTGGCATTGGTGGTAATGATGGTATTGGTGGTAGTGGTGGTGGTATTGGTATTGGTGGTGGTGGTATTGTTGGTATTGGTGGTGGTGGTGGTATTGGTGGTGGTGGTATTGATGGTGGTGGCATTGGTATTGGTGGTGGTATTGTTGGTATTGGTGGTGGTGGTATTGTGGTGGTGGTGGCATTGGTGTTGTTGGTGATGGTATTGGTAGTAGTGGTGGTATTGATGGTATTGGTGGTGGCATATTGGTAGTGGTGGTACTGGTGGAGGTGGTATTGGTGGTGGTGGTATTGGTGGTGGTGTTATTGGTATTGGTCGTGGTATTGGTGGTGGTGGTATTGGTGTTGGTGATGGTATTGGTATTATTGGTATTCGTTGTGGCATTGGTGGTGGCGTATTGTTGGTGGTGGTGGCATTGGTGTTGTTGGTGATGGTATTGGTGGTATTGATGGTATTGGTGGTGGCGTATTGGTGGTGGTGGTACTGGTGGAGGTGGTATTGGTGGTGGTGGTATTGGTGGTGGTGTTATTTGTATTGGTCATGGTATTGGTATTGGTGGTGGTGGTATTGGTGTTGGTGATGGTATTGGTATTATTGGTATTCGTTGTGGCATTGGTGGTGGTGGCATTGGTGGTGGTATTGGTTATTGGCGGTGGTGGTATTGGTGGCAGTATTGATATTGGTATTGGTGGTGGTATTAGTAGTGGTATTGGCGGTGGTGGTACTGGTATTGCTGGTGGTATTGTTGGCATTGGTGGTATTATTGGCACTGATGGTGATGGTGGTATTGTTGTTGGTGGTGGTATTGGTGATGGGGTATTGGTGGTGGGGGTATTAATTATTGTGATATTAGTGGCGGTGGGGTATTGATGGTGGTGGTATTGGTGGTGGTGGTATTGGTATTATTGGTATGCGTTGTGGCATTGGTGGTGGCGTATTGTTGGTGGTGGTGGCATTGGTGTTGTTGGTGATGGTATTGGTGGTATTGATGGTATTGGTGGTGGCGTATTGGTGGTGGTGGTACTGGTGGAGGTGGTATTGGTGGTGGTGGTATTGGTGGTGGTGTTATTTGTATTGGTCATGGTATTGGTATTGGTGGTGGTGGTATTGGTGTTGGTGATGGTATTGGTATTATTGGTATTCGTTGTGGCATTGGTGGTGGTGGTGGCATTGGTGGTGGTATTGGTTATTGGTGGTGGTGGTATTGGTGGCAGTATTGATATTGGTATTGGTGGTGGTATTAGTAGTGGTATTGGCGGTGGTGGTACTGGTATTGCTAGTGGTATTGTTGGTATTGGTGGTATTATTGGCACTGATGGTGATGGTGGTATTGTTGTTGGTGGTGGTATTGGTGATGGGGTATTGGTGGTGGGGGTATTAATGGTGGTGGTATTAGTGGTGGCGGGGTATTGATGGTGGTGGTATTGGTGGTGGTGGTGGTATTGGTGATGCTGTTATTGGTGGTGGTGGCATTGGTATTGGTGGTGTTGGTATTGGTGGTGGTGGTATTGGTGGTGGTGGTATTGGCGGTGGTGGTAATGGTGGTGGTGGTGGCATTAGTGGTATTGGTGGTGGTGGTGGAATGGATGAACGCCAATAAAAAATATGGGAGGTGAGTGGGCGTGGCTTCTCTCCCATACTCTACTACAGCAGGCTCGCAGAGTGAGCAGTGTATGTGCGCTGCCGCTAGGCTCGAACTAATAAGTGCGACCTCTGGGCAGCTTGCCCAGGTAATATAACACATATGCGTATCGGCTGCTCAGTAGTGGGAAGGAAAGCAACCAGGAAATCTGTTTTGAAGATGAGCTATTACTGGGGGCAAAGAATAACAATGTTGGGCGCGGATTGGACATCGCCATTGTTACCCACGCTACAGGAAAGGCTCTAGACTCCAACGTTTTAGGCATGTATGAAGGAGAGTTTTCAGGACCAATGGTGACATTCATTAAAAACGCCCCCAAGGATCCTTTCTGCTGACTCCCACCTCTGATGATGGAGCAGCCACATTGAGCGAGGACATTACAAAGGGGGGGGTTTTACCCATGCAGTCGCGGGGACCTGGGCGATATCTGGTACATAAGAGGGGATCCCCGCTGGAAAGGGAGTTGTGTTAACAAACCAACAATTTATAATTTGTACACTCTCATAAAAAATGATTTCAAAAGAAGGAAAGGTTCAGTCAAGGTACCGTAATTTATTAACAATACCTGAGTAGTAACTTGATCAGAACAATTTTGTAAAAAGCCCCAGAGTGGAAAGGGGAAGGGGAGGGGGAGTGTTTAAAGGAGTGTGAAGGAGGAATAGACACGGTTGAAAGGACAAGTGACAAGTACAATAATTCTCAACAGTTTCAAATTAAATACAAATACATAAGCCCGGGAGTCAGGGCACACAATGATGACTAGATGACCAACAAAACTTTCAACGGACACACAGTTGATCTGAAGCTGTCAAGGGCTGGTGCCGGAAGTTTCAAGGGAAAGCCGTCGACGTTTCGACCCCTGTGTATAGGCTAGGTTCAGTCCTTAAGTGGGGTCTTCATCAGGACAAAGACAAGGGAGAATTGAGGGGCAACCTGTCAGATAGATAAGATAAAATAGATAAGTGGGATTGCATTATTTCAAATGATACAACATGGCCTATTAATGTAGACCATGAAGAGAATTACATCAACAACTTAGATTTATCCTAATAACCATGGAGTCGTGGCCCAACTGAGCTCAGGACGGGAATTGATGATGGACTGTGTATAAATCACATGTCAATCACAGCGTGAGGTAATCACAAAGCTACAGAGGAGAAGAAAAACAACCAGTGAGAGTCTCATATTTCACTGTTGATTAAAAACACCAAGTGATTCGTTGGAACATGGTGTCGACTCTGAAAATTCAGAGTAGAGGGAGAACTAGACTAATCAAAAGCGTGGATGAACTCCACCATCAAAGATGTTACTGTCTGGATAAGTTTGTCAAGAGTGTGCCAAAGTTTCAGATACGGGCTGGCCAATGTCACGAGACCACACAGTCACTAAAAAATTGACCTGTACGTGCGTCGGTACCAGAATGTCTGACATACCTGTGTTTTGAAATCGTACAATTTGCAAAAGGTTGAAGTCGCTGGGTTAATGCAAAAAATCAGCAGCCGCTGGTTATTCAGAGGGTGTGGGCCGATATGATCGCCGGCACAAGTGGATCTAAGGCGAAAGCAAGATAAATGATATAGGGTTCCAGTATTTAAATTGCAAATGACAATTACAATACTCCTTGCTAATTTATTTAAAACCGCTCAGAGTAGGTTAGTCCCGAGACACAATTCCCTGGGGTGCGAGTTGACATACCTGAAGCGCAAAATGCCGGTCAGAAAAGATTCTTTGCCGAAGGGCGTTGAATGAATCAGCACCCAATGGTTTATGACTCGTCTGGGTTTAACCGACGTTGAAATCAACCACGAACAGGAATAAGTTGGCGCACCGCTAGTAGAACACTGGCAAAAGGCTGGACATGCTGTCTCTGAACTACGGTGGTTTATGATCAGGGAATTGTGTCTCGGGACTAACCTACTCTGTGCGGTTTTAAATAAATTAGCAAGGAGTATTGCAGGATACAGGATAAAAGTGCATAAAGTGATATACTGGATCCGCCATTGGCTGATACTTTGGCGGTAGTCCCAGCCATATTATGACAGCAACAACATAGTGCAGGTTTTACAATAAACAATAACACCTGTGCTGTCAAACTTGTAACCTGGGATCAACAATTTACTAAGTGACAGGAGAAAAGACAGACCAGGGACAAGCGAATTCCCCACCCTACAAAAACCTCAATGAGGTCCGCTTTGAGCATTGAGAATGATTGCCCCCAGTGCAGCTTCAAAATATACAATTTGCACATATGGTCTCACACTTTCTTTTGGGGCGAATCCACACTTTACATTTTAATTCTATCCAGTTTTTGAAAATCATACTCGAGTCTATTTTGAAATGTTCCTTTTCTCATTATTTTTCCCAAAAACCAATTTGAGTTCAACCATAACTTCTCCATAAAGGGGTATTTATTTCTATCCAGTTTCCACAAATATTACTGATTCAGTGTGTTTTTGAAGGACTTTTTCTTTTAATTATTTAACTTTTGACAGACATGCATGAGCGGGAACTCCTAGAGCCCTGTAAAGTTATCTTTACATTTTGGCCAATTTTGAACAGACAGTGATCCAATGTGTTGTATATGGATACAACTTTTTTGCTGGAAGTGCACATTGTGCAGAAGTAGAATGCCATTACTAACAGTGAACAGAACCAGTGGCTCAAGTTATCTGACCCATTGCCCCCATGAAAGACACAACAGCAGACCATTGGATGAAGAGGCTAGGTTAATAGCCCCTATAGTTAAATATATGTATATTTTTTAGTAAAATCCAAAAGGTCTTGGGTAACGCCAGACCTAATGACAAGTTGTTATTGAAAACACACTTTTTTTCAATATTTACCTTCATGGTATTTGTATCTAATCTGAACCACACTCCGGGTAAAGAACCAGCCACTCCGGAACTGTTGCAATGATAGAGATTATTTATTTTGCAATAGACAAAAGATAACACTTCTCGACTCACTAGGTCTTGGTTCAGAAAGTGTTCTTGTTTTTCAATGGCGTAAATCCGTTCAGTAGTTCCTGAGAAATAAAAAAATAAAAAAAATCGATATCTGGTGACCGAGGAGGTTTCGCGAACCCTCCCGACCACAAGCTTCATTCACATTGGATGCCAACACTCCAAACCCAGTGTTGGCAGTCATCTTGTGAACTCGGTAAAACAGAGTCACAAGAAAAAAGGGAATAAAATGATAAAAAAAAGAAAAGGGGGCAGGGTAGAAACAGCCTGAACCCCTAGGCCTCGTCTTAAAACAGCAGGATTCACGCTGGGTGCGCATATCCTGCTGAGAAAAAAAACGTAGCACAGGCTCCCATGCTAAGTTTTAATGAGCCCCTGGGTGGGCTAGATCCTGGGGGCAATGCGCATAATATATACGGGGCTGTGCAGGCCCCGCAGCCCCAGGGACCATCACCTCCCCGGGGCTTATTTATTAATAGAAGCGTAGGGGGGTCCTGCCCCCCACGCTGCCCCAGTGATCACCACTTCACCGGGGCTTCAATGTTTAAATGTGGGGGGCATTGCGCCCCCGCAGCCCTAGGGACTGCCACCTCCTCGGGCCTACCTTTAAAAACTGCCCCTTCCTGGATCCCTCCTTGGCCCTGGGGACCACCACCCCCAGGGCCGGCTCCAGCAATGACCCGGGTGCCAGGACACTGCAGTTTGCAATGGCAAGGTGGGAGCATGGCTGCCGCCCTGTCATTGAAAACTTCATAGAAGCGAGAGCAGGGAATCTGCTCTCGCTTTCATGAAGCGAAGCATTATTGCTTTAGGACAAAAGTAATGCCGGCTCCCCGCAGGAGGCGGGGAGCCGGCAGGGATTGCTGGGGCATTGGGGGTCCCCCCACAGTCCCCAATGTGAGGGCCACCCCGGGGGTTCCAGGGGTTAGAATTGGCCCGTTAGGGGGCCATTTGGCCCCCTCCCCGTTTTAATTATTTATAAAAAAGGAATAAGTCAGTGCCCCGGGGGATGGATTCCCTGGGGCCAAAACTGGCCACAGGAGGGGGCCCACCCAGCCCCCCTAATAAACTAATAATTAAAAAAGCAGGGCAGGCCTCTGGGGTGGGGTCCCCGAGGCCATAACAAGCCCAGGGAAGGGGGGCCACGCGGCCGCCCTCCCATCAAAAAAAATTAATAAACGAGTCCAGGCCGGGGGATGGGGTCCCCGGGGCCAAAAGTAGCCCATGGAAGGTGGGACATGCGGCCCTCATCTTGTAATAAAATTTTTTTTTTTTTAATGATGCACAACCCCCGGAGATGGGGTCCCCAGGGCCGAAAAAGGCCTCGGAGGGAGGCCCCATGGCCCGTTTCTGATTTTTAATAAATTAAATGTTTTAATGGGTCAGGCCCTGGGGTATGGGATCCCCAGGGCCCACAAAATATTAAGAGATGGGTGGCCACAGAGCCCCCTTGCTAATAAGTTTTTTTTAAAGCAGAAACCAGCATCTCGCCGAAGGCCCCGCCCCCTCCCTTCACCACTATGCAAACACACCTCCTGGGGCGTTCTGGGTTGGGGGTTAAGTCCCCTTGAATCCTAAGGGTCCCTGGGGCCAACTAGCCCAACAGGTAACTTCAGTAAGCCCCACACAGTGGGAATGCTGAGAGGTGGTCCGAGGCCAAGTCCCTTTTTACACCACTCTGCAAACGCACCTCTTGGCGCACTGCTGGTGGGTTGATGAGGTCCTCCTGTGTCCTGAGGACCTCCGGACTGAAGTTGACTACCAGTACAAATAAACTTTTTGACTTGACTTGACTTGACTTCATCCCCACTCTGCAAATGCACCTCCTGGCACACTACGGGTTGGGGATGAAGTCCACTTTTCTCCTGAGGGACTTTGGGGGCCAAGAAGCCCTCCTGGTACCTCTTGTAAGTCCTACACAGCAGAATTCATGAGCGGTGGTCAGAGAACCAGCCCCCATTCTCCACCTCTCTGCAAACGCGACTACTAGTTAAATAAGCATTTGCAATGTAATAGGTTACGCATTTGCGAGAGTTAGAGCTATTGGCACTGTAAATGTAAAAGTGTTTTTTAATGATTCTTGGAGTTGAGTGGATGTAGGTTGTGTGCAGGCGAATTTTGTGGTATGTTGTGCAGTGAAATTATGTGATTAGAAAGTATGTGGTATTTAGTGTATAGGAATTATGTAGAGTGGGATTATGTGTTATGGAGAGTAATTGTGTGGTATGATAGTCTGTTTTGTGGAGTGGTTACCTCAGGTTTAGTCTTCCTCATTTCCATAGAAGCTAAACTATAAACTCAATGAGACAAAAAAGGGAACCACTGAAGAGCACTTCTGGACCTAGTCAGAGGTATGAACAAGAGGAAGAGTTCTCCCAGTGTAATTTCAGGTCCAGAGGGGGGAGAAAAATAAACTAAGCCAAGGGGTTACCTCTGACTCGACCTATATTACTTTATCACAGAAATTTATCAGAAAATATTGTAGGGAAGGATGCTATAAGGAAGAGGAAGGCCTGTAGTTTCTTCAAAAACATTATTTTATTATTTTTCTTTTCTGTTTTTCTTTTTCAATTTAATTGTTTATACATAAATACAAATTATTTTGTGACACGCAAACATAATCTTAAATAACAATCTGTCTAAATGAGATATAAATTTCATAAAGTGCAATTGAAGCAAAACACCCCTAACAATTCATCTTATCCTATTGTCATTCACTCTATCATGCATACCTCTACATTCACTACCATTCTAAAAAGACAGATGTAAACATAATGACAAAACCTCACATAGAACTGACACAAAATGTATTGGGTAGACCTCTATAGATGTAAAGGAGAGAGGTCCTACTGCTTGGTCATTTACTGATCTATAAATTATTATCAAAATTATGATACATATCCAAGTCTTTGATGTGTACGGCCTACGTACGTTTCGGTGACAGTTGATAATTAAATCAACTTCTTCAGGGCCAGATCATAAAAAGAACAATTAGGACAAAACATAAATACATCAAGTAAAAAAACGGGGAGTTCTTCAATTTCTATTTGTATTTTCGGCAAAAGTCTGTGGTCTTCTACTTTGTGGACTTTATAGAGCGTACCGATTACCACAGGTGCGTTAACATCTGATAAATGGTATCATTAGATGCTACTTGGGGCGCCAACACCAAGGAACCCCAAGTAGCAGATTGCACCCTGAACAAAACGATGGTGAGATGACACATTGTTTTCAACTGGTCTCCCAAAGTGGGATAAGAAAAACTTTCTAAAACTGCCATTCCTAATAGGATTATAACTACGACCAGAAACTGTAGAAGAATTTTCAACTGAAAAATACTCTGTTACAAAAACTGCGCATGACTTGGCTCTCCTCCAACTTCTGGCATTTAAGATAAAATCAGATGATATCATTTATCAGATGTTAACGCACCTGTGGTAATCGGTACGCTCTATAAAGTCCACAAAGTAGAAGACCACAGACTTCTGCCGAAAATACAAATAGAAATTGAAGAACTCCCCGTTTTTTTTCTTGATGTATTTATGTTTTGTCCTAATTGTTCTTTTTATGATCTGGCCCTGAAGAAGGTGATTTAATTATCAACTGTCACCGAAACGTACGTAGGCCGTACACATCAAAGACTTGGATATGTATCATAATTTTGATAATAATGTATAGATCAGTAAATGACCAAGCAGTAGGACCTCTCTCCTTTACATCTATAGAGGTCTACCCAATACATTTTGTGTCAGTTCTATGTGAGGTTTTGTCATTATGTTTACATCTGTCTTTTTAGAATGGTAGTGAATGTAGAGGTATGCATGATAGAGTGAATGACCTCTCTCCTTTACATCTATAGAGGTTTACCCAATACATTTTGTGTTAGTTCTATGTGAGGTTTTGTCATTATGTTTACATTTGTCTTTTTAGAATGGTAGTGAATGTAGGGGTATGCATGATAGAGTGAATGACAATAGGATAAGATGAATTGTTAGGGTTGTTTTGCTTCAATTGCACTTTATGAAATTTATATCTAATTTAGACAGTTTGTTATTTAAGATTAGTTTGCATGTCACAAAATAATTTGTATTTATGTATAAACAATTAAATTGAAAAAGAAAAACAGAAAAGAAAAATAATAAAATAATGTTTTGAAGAAACTACAGGCCTTCCTCTTCCTTATAGCATCCTTCCCTACAATATTTTCTGATAAATTTCTGTGATAAAGTAATATAGGTCTAGTCAGAGGTAACCCCTTTGCCTAGTCAGAGGTATGAGCAGGGCCACTGGAATTATGCGACTGTTTGACTGCACCGACCTTTGCACATTATACATTTTCCACATTTGCCACATAATCCATCATCTGTTGCATAATCTGCAGATTCAAACAAAAAAAGGTGTTTTTCTAGCTCAAACGGCTCACATGTTACTAAAAATGCAGCTACAAGTGTTACAGCGTGGTGGAAGGCCCTTTGCAAACCTAGAATGGTCACCTGTTGCTTATTGCTAAATGTGGGTATTAATTTGGTGTTAATGGTGTGCAAAACACTCTTGCTTCTTTCTGCACCTCTCTTGCCTCTTTCTTCATTTCTGTTGCTTCTTTTTTTCTGCACTTCTTTTGCCTCTTTCTGCTCATCTCTTCCTCTTTCTGCATCTCTCTTGCTGCACCTCTGTTTCCTCTTTCTGCACCTCACTTGCTTCTTTCTTTACCCTTATTGCCTTTTTCTGTACCCTTCTTCCCTCTTTCTGTACCTCTTTTGCCTCTTTCTGTACCCCTGTTCCCTCTTTCAGCACCCCTCTTGCCTCTTTCTGCACTTCTCTTGACTCTTTCTGCACCTCTGTTGCTTCTTTCTGCAATTCTGTTGCCTCTTACTGCATACCTCTAGCCTCTTTCTGCACCTCTGTTGCTTTTTTCTGCACTTCTCTTTCCTCTTTCTGTACCCTTCTTCCCTCTTTCTGCAACTCTCCTGCCTCTTTCTATACCTCTCTTCCCCCTTTCTGTACCCCTCTTCCCTCTTTGTGCACCCCTGTTCCTTCTTTCTGCACTTCTCTTGCCTCTTTCTGCATTCATCTTGCCTCTTTCTGCACTTCTGTTTGTTCTTTTGCACTGCTCTTGCTTTTTTCTCCACCTTGCTTGTAAATTTCTGCACCCCTCTTGCCTCTTTCTGTACCCCTCTTCCCACTTTTTGTACCTCTCTTGCCCCTGTCTGCACCCCTGTTCTCGTTCTGTACCTCTTTTGCCTGTTTCTGCAACTTTCTTGCCTCTTTCTGCAGTTCTCTTGCCTCCTTCTGCACCTTTGTTGTCTCTTTCTGTGCTCATCTTCCCTCTTTCTGCACTTCTCTTGCTTCTTTCTATACTTCTTTTGCCTCTTTCTGCACCTCTCGTGCTTCTTTTTGCACCCCTGTTGTCTCTTTCTGCACTCGTCCTTGCTTCTTTCTGTACTACTCTTACTTCTTTCTGCACCTCTTTTGCTTCTTTCTGATCCTTTCTTCCTTTTTTTATCCCTCTTGCCTCTTTCTGCAGTTCTGTTGCCATTTTCTGACCTCTCTTGTTTCTTTCTGCACCTCAGATGCCTCTTTCTGCACTTCTCTTGCTTCTTTCTACACCTCTGTTGCTTTTTTCAGCAATTCTCTTGCCTCTTTCTGCACTTCTTTTGCTTGTTTCTGCACCTCTCTTGTGTCTTTCTGCACCTCTCTTGCCTCTTTCTTCGCCCCTGTTTCCTCTTTCTGCACCTTTTCTGCCTGTTTCTGCACCTCTCTTTCCTCTTTCTGTACCTCTGTTTCTTCTTTTTGAACTTCTCTTGCCTCTTTCTGCACCCTTCGTGCCTCTTCCAGCACCTTTGTTGCTTCTTTCGGCACTACTCTTCCTTCTTTCTACACCCTTTCTGCCTCTTTCTGTACCCCTCTTGCCTCTCTCTTTGTGCACCTCTCCTACCTCTTTCTGCACCCCCTTGGCTCTTTTTGCACCCCTCATGGCTCTTTTTGCACTTCTGTTAGTTCTTTCTGCACTGCTCTTGCTTCTTTCTGTACCTCTTTTGCAACCCCTCTGAGACCTGGCCTTTTTCCAATGGAGAAGGGTACCGTGTGGCCCTCCTC
Organism: Lissotriton vulgaris; assembly: GCF_964263255.1. NCBI lineage: Eukaryota > Metazoa > Chordata > Amphibia > Caudata > Salamandridae > Lissotriton > Lissotriton vulgaris. Next base: position 155,111 of record NW_028242410.1, read on the forward strand.
CATGGGCTGAGTTCATCCCCAGTGGCCCCATCCATCAGGGCCCTGCCATATTTTTTGTGTGCCCCCAGTGAACTCAGTCTGCACTTGCGCTGCAAGGGAAGCCTGAATGCCCCCACAGTCCTCGCTGGCTGCCCTCCTCCTGCGGGAGTTGGCATTGCTTTCAGACACAGAGAGCTGCTAAACATGCAGCTCCCTGTGTTTGAAAGCAATTTGCCTGTTTCCCTGGTTGCTTGTCAGCAGGCAGAGAAACAGACAAATGCTCCTCTTCCAGCAAGTAAGAGCATTTCTACGCTCTCCCTTGCGGGAAGTTAAATGTTTGCTGTGACTTTGTGGGAGCAGTAAAGTTCCTGCCAAGCCACAGCAAACTGCTATTTGTCCAGGTGTGGGCACCCAGGACATAGCAGGAGCCAGCCCTAGGTTGTGACGGTCCCCAGGGTCATCTATGGCTTCAGGAGTGGGGCCACGTGTCCCCTCCTTTCATTTAGTAAGGCCTTTCCCGGGGAGATGGTGATCCCTGGTGCTAAGAACAGCCAGGGAGGAGGGCTGCTTGGCATACTCCCACTTTTGTGGCCCTGGGGAGGTGGTGGCCTCCGAAGCCTGGTGGATCAGCGCATCCCCCATTACATTTCATTTAGAACTTGGGCGGTTGTGGTTTCTGGTGCAGGGGGGGGCTCTGTGTAGCCTCCCAATGCATTTATGCTATGTGGCCGCAGGTAGGTGGTGGTCATGGAGGAGCCTGGGATGTCCCCCATTTCTTTTCTATAAGCCCCCGGGAGGTGGCAGACTCCAGTGCATGGGGGTCCGCAAGATCCCCCTATCTATTTACTCAATTTACAGCTGCATGCCCCCGGGACCTGCTGGTTTAATAATAGAGAAGTGCAGGAGCCTGCGCTTCTCTTTATATTTTATTTTCAGCGGGAAACGTGGATCAAGCACAGTGCACGGCATCCGCTGAAAATATTTTCTTTTTAAATTGCATTTCTTGCTCTGCGGGGTCCCTGTGGGAACACCCCAAGAGGTCTAAGGGGCCAGGATATACCTACCCCACCCGTCTCATTTAAAAAAACTTTTATTATGGGAGCCGAGTCCCAAGAGGGCTGCCAAAACTTCCTGGTTTGAAGTGTTGCCAGCCAATCAGATTGCAGCACAATGGCTGTTGGATCCTCGAAGGATCCACATCCCTTTATGTACAATTTTTGTCTACAGGAGACAGAAATCAAATTTTTCCTGGAAGGTTATAAGACATTTTTCCACCCAGCAGAAGGGGCGCCTTGGGGCCCTGCAAAAGGACACATCCTACCACAGGCACGACTATCAAGCTTAAACTGACAGCTACATGTGATAGCAGTAATGGAATTTACATGTTAAATGTCCATGTGGTCAGGCATATGTGGGAAAAACTGAAAGGAAAATGAAGATACGTCTCAATGAACATAAGAGCAATATCCGAACAAAAATCAGAAATCATCTGTTGGTACCCATTTTTACCTCAATAACCACAATATAAGTTAACTAAGGTTCTTGATTCTTGACCAAGTTCCCGTCATACCAGGAAGAGACAATACTCAATTCTTGTTGCATAGAGAAATATTTTGGATGAACTATCTAGACACTGTCAATCCAAAAGGCCTTAATGAACGTATGGATGAAAGTTGTTTTCTATAAACATATTAATCATGATTGGACACTTGGAAATATATTGTACAGAAGATGGTCTCTGACCTACAATGTTGATAAGCCTGATTTTTATGTGTTGCACCATTCAGTTAATTCATGTAACAAACTGTGGAACCTTTCTTTCTCACAGGGCAAACACACAGAATATTTATAATATGTACTGCAATAATGATGATTACACTTTATTATTTCAACAACAAATTGTTTTTATGTGATTTACCAATGAGCATAGAGAGTCTTAAGCATATTATCCCTTTAATAGAACTAGTAATCATTTACAAACTGCACATCACCTATCACTCCAGTTTATTGCGTTAGAGACTTGATTACTTGGGTAGTCTGTTTTCTGTCTATTTCACATCTCTTTAGTCTTGCAGATGGCATTTTCACGAACTGCGCACAACAATCATATAACATCGCAAACCAGCAGGTTGAATGTCCTGTTGAATCGGTAATCTGTTTCTGACCTTCATCACACCTCTGAAGACTAGAGGACGGCTTTCATATGTGTCACACACAATCATACACTTTCGGGGGAAACTGAGTATATATCCAGTTCACCTAACATCGATACACACTAACCACAGCACAGAGAGAGACGAAAGACGAAAAAATTACAATTAAGAACGGGTAAGTAATGACATAACAGCACCCACTAATTTAACCGCGAGTACCTTTATAATCGGTTAACACAATTTTACGCTATCCTCGAGGTTACACCTTTAAGACCAGTCAATGAGGGAGAGATGAGCTTATAACTTGCGGGCAATTTATTACTGATTAAGTTTACAGCGCATGAAACAACCCACAGTTGTGTGCATGAACCAATTCACAGTTGTTGTCATGTTTAACGTTCCTTTATTCACAAGAAGAACAACATAAGTCAATGATGCACAAGTCACTCGCCGAAAGCACTCATTTAATTAATAGACGCCAGGTCACGTCAAATTCACCCTACAGTCGGGTTACAACAATTCACTTGATCTGTTGCATCAGTATAAACATTACCAGGACGCTCTTTGTTGAATCACTTCTACTTTTTTTCCACCATGCACTTTTTTACTAAGCACTTTGTTTAACCTTAACAAAGCACTACAGTGGCATGAATTCTCAGGCCTAGAAACATAATGCATGATTTATTGGAGCTATTACCATCACTCTATATGCAGTTGATCAATGAGTTTAAACAAGAGTACTAGTTGGAACTGAGTCCAAGTTTCTTCTATTTTTCATAGGAATTACCCCCTGACGAAGGGCACAGTCCGAAATGCATTGGGCATATGTGTGTCACAGACATGTAAGTTTGATCAAAACAATTTAAATTAAAGATTATCACATGAAAATAGAATGTGATTCATGAAAAGAGTTATATGGATTAAAAATAAAAATACATTTTGCAAAGAACTTTATACCGCTAGAATGACTTTATTTAAAGTTTTTTTAGTGTGATTAAGGGACGCCCCCCATTTTTTTGAGGGACTGCGCATTATAGCTAACTTTCAAGTTTGGTGTCTATTGAATTGTAATTAAAATCCCGCTTTAATGGTAAAATCAGGTTTTTAATCACAATTCTGAAAATACCAAGTTTAGAAAGTTGGGATTTTCCTCCCCTAACCATTTTGTGTCTGTTACCTGTATCCTGGGCCGCATGACTAGGTATAGTTGGCAATTGATCTTTGGGTATTGGTCCTGGACAGTGGGAAAAAGGGATAAAAATATTAAACAATTCAAATTTTTTCAAATCAAAACATTTTTTTCTTTTAAAAACTAATAAAAATTGCAGGGTACCACCTTTACAGACCTGGGCTCGGTCCTGCTCACCATTCCAGATGGCCTTTTAGTCCTCCAGGGCGATTTTAATGCAGTGGTTTCCTAGACCGCTACCCTCCAAGGGAAATAAGACCATCTTCTCGATGGCTGCCTGACTTTCTCGAAACCATGGGACTGGTAGATGGGTGGAGAACATTCCATCCAGATTAAATACAACACACCTTTCATTCTGGGGCGCACCATAGCCTCTCCGGCCTGGATTATTGCTTGGTACCTGCGGCACAAGCCACCTACATCCACAAAATTAAACACCTAGCCAGGGCCATATCCGACCACTCGCCAGTATGGGTTCACATAGTCCTTAACCAGACCAAAGTGGGAAGAATAGCGCCGATTAACCCTTGATACCTACGTGATCTGACTATCCGCAGAACCCTAATCAAAGCCACAGACTATTACTTTTCCGATAATGGGGGGTCCGTGTCCACCTCCCATTCCTTATGGGAAGCATTCAAGACTGTAATTCGGGGTCAGGCTTTATCGTGAATTTTAGGACTGAAGAAAGATAAACATTTCAAGACTGAAGAAAGATAAACAAAAAGAGGTCTTGGACATTGAGGCAGAATTGTATAGGTTGGAAAGAGATCTAGAATCTGAAGTGATTCCGGGGAAGCTTCACTTACTGAACCAACATGACTACAAAGCTCTAGTCACGGACAGGGCCAGGACATTGGGTAGGGAGAGGCATGGTAGGGTTTATGACCTGGGAGATAAAGCAGGGAAACTCATATTATGGCTAGACAGGAGGGAATGGGCAAGCAGGCTGGTCCCAGCACTCAGGATTGACGGGGATGTTATTATCACTGAACAACAAGATATAGTTGACAGATTCGCCAGCCACTTCCAAACCGTCTACAAGACAGTCACCACATGCACCGAAGAGGACTCTCAGGAATTGTTACGAGACATTAAGCTCCCCAGTCTCTCCACAGAAGACTGAGAATTAATGGATAGTGACTTAACAACAGAAGAGGTAGCTCAAGCAATCCGTTCCTTAAATTCAGGGAAAGCCCTTGGTCCCACTGGTATCCCCATTGAGTTATACAAATTGCGACCAGATAAACTTGCACCTTACCTAAAAACCATGTTTGATGAATCCAAAGAAATCAGATTACTGCCCAGGGAGCAGAGAATAGCCACCACTGTCACCATACATAAGGAGGGATAACCCAAGACTGACTGCGCCTCCTACAGGCCGATTTCTCTTTTAAACGCCAAGCCTAAAACCTGGCCAAACTTCTAGCCAATCGCCTAATCAAAATAATTAGTAACTTAGTTCACCCCGATCAATCTGGCTCCATGCCACACACAAATACAGCTTTAAACCTGCACAGAGTCCACAGGGTTTTGGATAGGGAACACACTATCCAAGAACCAGCTGTGATTGTATACTTAGATGCTACCATGGCATTTGACACTATTGAATGTCCATACCTCTGGGCAGTCCTGGCCATGATGGGGCTTGGCCTGAAGTACGTTCAATGGATACGACTCTTATACCAGGAGACCTTGGCCCAAGTGGTGATCAACAATAAATTATCAGCGACATTCCCACATGGCCGAGGCACTCGTCAGGGTTGCCCACTTTCACCGCTTCTCTTCGCCCTCGCCCTGGACCCATTGGCAGCCTGGATCCAACAGGATGCTAAGGTGCAAGGTCTGCGATGGTCCCCAGACGTAGAAGATCGCATCTTGCTTTGTGCGGATGGCATTTTGCTCTATTTGGCTTCACCCACGAAATTCCTCATAGTAGTATTGGTTATCCTATCTGTATTGGGAAGATTCTGCGGTTTTACGGTCAACTGGAATAAGTCCCTTTTGTTCGCCCTGCGGGTAGATCCACCCATCCCCTGAGGGACTGCCCAATACAAATTAACACTGCAGGCTTTAAATATTTGGGAATTTTTATCTCTCTTGATCCTACAGTCCGTTACGCTCAAAATCTTCTTCCGCCCCTGCGTAAGCTTCAAACAGACATTGCCAGCTGGAAGTTACTCCCCCTCTCATTCCTGGGCAGAGCCGACCTATTGAAAATTATGTCCCTGCCTAGGTTCCTCTATGTATTACAGAATACTCTAGACCCTGTACCAGCACCCTACTTTAAAGAAGTCAGAGATCTCCAGAGGGACCTGCTGTGGGATGGCAAACCTTGACACTAAACTGGTAGGATGGGGACATTAACCTCCCAGATATTAAAAAATATTACTGGGCTGCACATTTAGTGGCCATCAATCATGGAACGTACAGCTGTATTGATGACCCTGGCTAAGCCATGGATAAATGGCTCCTTCCCATAGGCAACTATAACAGGGCATTATATTCATGACCCAAAAGGAACACCTTGACGGGCCCCACCAACCATGCCGTCCGCATTTGACATGACACCACTAATTCTCTCAGATGGGGGCAGAAATTGACTTTGGCCACCCCACTTTGGGATTCTGAGAAGCTGGGCAACCTATGAAAATCAAATGGGTTTGATAGGTGGGACCTTATTGGCATTTCCCATGTTAAAGACATTTGGGGCGAGCGAGGGGTCAAATTCTTTCACACACTACAGACTGAATACGAGCTGGCAGGCACCAAACATTTACGATATAGCCAGATCTTGCATTCACTCCAGTTTCATCTTCCTAAGGGGACCTCACTTCCTGAAGCCTCACCCTTAGAGGACAGAATTTTAGATGGTCACCTGCCCAAAAAAACGATCTCCTTAATATACAAGAAACTAATTACTAACATGGCCGATCCCCTCCAATCATTGCGGGAGAAGTGGAAGCAAGATGGGGTTGAAATAGATGACGATGACTGGCAAGGGGCAGTGTCCTCCCCTAGAGTGGTTGCAATTCCAGCTCGCCTCAGATTGGTGCAGCTTAAAATTCTCCATAGAATATATGTCACGGACCCCCGATTGGTGCTTATGGGAAGATCCGATAATGGAGAATGTAAGCAGCGCTGTGACCATATGGGGACATTCATGCATATCATCTGGGAGTGAAAATATATCAGCTCCTACTGGAGCAAGGTCCATGACACAATTAATGTGATGCTACAGGTCCATCTTTGCCCAGAGATACGTAGGTGCCTCTTAAATATATGGGAACCCACGGGCTTGAACGCTCACCAGACTCAGTGTGCCACAATAGGGTTGCTAAAAGAAACATCGTACAATTATGGGGAGCAGCCCAATCACCCTCTCTTGAAGCCTGGGAAAGAGACCTTGATTGGTGTTTGTATAGAGAGAAAACTGTGTATTCGGCCAGGGGATGCCCCAAAAATTGGTCCTGTATATGGAGTCCCTGGAATACATACCGTGGGGAGATTTTTGTGCCGCACCACTGTGCTGCTCAAGATGACTCCCTAACCCCGTGACATTCCCCTCTTATACAATGCAAGAATATGAAACTCTCCTCCTGTGCCTCTCTGCAATGTATAATTTGATTGATACTTCTGTATTGTTTATTGAAACCAATGTATGTTTAATAAAAAGATTTATAAAAAAACGAATAAAAATTAACTAAAAATGTTTTGTTAAGAATATATTTTTGTTTGTTTTAATGATTAATATAGAGGGGGGTTTATTTAGTATTTTTTTTATTTAATGTGTATCTGGAGTTGAAATAGTAAATTATTATGGTTTACTATAGAGCACTTTCTCTGAGTTTAGTTAGATTTGGAGTTGGAATTGTAAATTATTATGGTTTACTATCCAGCACTTTTCCTGACTTTAGTTGGATTAATACATTATTATGGTTTACTCTCCCGCACTTTCCCTGAGTTTATTTGGATTTGGAGTTGGAATAGTAAATTATTATGGTTCACTATCCAGCACTTTCTCTGAGTTTCGTTAGATTTGGGGTTGGAATAGTAAATTATTATGGTTTACTATCCCGCACTTTCCCTGTGTTTAGTTGGATTTGGAGTTGGAATAGTAAATTATTATGGTTTACTATCCAGCACTTTCCCTGAGTTTAGTTGGATTTGGAGTTGGAATAGTATATTTGTGAATATTTATAGTTTCATTCACAATTACATTCTATTATTTTTTTGGGTTAGGCAATGTATTATAATATTTAAAACATACATCACAAATGTTTATGTTTTGAATATTTTATTACAAGGCATAACATATTTGTAACATACATTTTTATTTATACAGTTTTGAAATATTGTAAATTCTTTGGTAACATAGTCATGGAATGGTAAAGCAAAATAATGTCACATTTTTATTTATAAACAATTTCATTTTTATGATTAGACTATATTGGAGGTGCACAGATGACAAAGTCCAGGAAGCCAAAGTTGTATGAAAAAGTCACTTCTTTATTGAAAAATTGTTTTGTTTTTAAGACCATTCAGATCACGATTTCAGCCAACGCGTTTCGCTCCCACATTGGGAGCTTTGTCAGGGCGAAATGGATAACAGTCGGTACAATCTCAGTTCCCAAATCTGTAAGTCAGTACGATGGTGTCATTACTTCGATAATAGACAGACAAAAATAGTAAGGCCTGCAGTCGTCCGGGTGCTCCTGGAAATCTATAACATCCAATTCTGTCCAGAAGCTCATGAAAACTGCAAGTAGGCTGAAGGATGATGTATCACCGATCCCTAGCTCTGTGATTCTGGCTAGAAGTGTCCACCGGAAAGGATCAACGCCATTAGGAAAGAAGCGTATCAAAAGGAAACCCAATCAGGTCCTAGAACAGGTACATCCGATGTATTAAATAGCAATAAAATACGTCCATACTACAATAAATAGGTTAAGAAGCATATTAAACAGTATAAAGCTTTGCAGAAGTAAAAATTAAGAATGTTTAGTTAAAAAGTGATTCATCACAAGGAGTTTACCCTTATTACCCAGGCCCAGCTCAAGAACTTAGCAACCCCACCGACCAAACGTGTGCTAGTGTCAGACTTAAGAATTCTCAAGGCTACGGAATGACTCCTGGTGCCGAGCAATAAGCATGTGGGTTTTAGCCATCTCTGCCTGGGCTTTGCATATGCCGGGCACACAAATAAGACATGGGCAATGGTTTTGATGACGCCTTTACAAGTAGGACACTCGGAAGAGGTTTGGTACGGGGGGCTTCCATTTACAGGTGTAATCATGTGTATATATATATATATATATATATATATATATATATATATATATATATATATATATATATATTTTTTTTTTTTTTTTTTCTGGAAGATCTAGACAAGATTGCATCTGGTACAAAAAAACAAATAAATCAGAAGTCATCAAACATAACCAAGGGAGAGTGGCAAGCCATTAGATCATTAAAGGAAGACACTACAATCGAAATTAAACCTTCAGATACAGGAGGGAACATTGTCATTTTTGATAGAGAACATTATCTAGTGGAGGCTCACAGACAGCTAAAAGACAGAGAATGTTACACTCCAATAAAAAGAACTGAGTATAACAAGAGCATTTTGGCTTTTCATAACATGCTGGACAATTGGTCAAAAGAGGGCATGTTAACAATAGATGAATACCTCTTTCTGAAATGCGAAGCACCAGTACTACCAACATTTTACCACCTACCAAAGGTGCATAAACATCCAACCAAACCTCCGGGACGCCCTATAGTGTCCTCAATAGGCAGCCTTCTGGAGAACACTTCCAGATTTGTTGATTCTTACCTGGCACCTTTTGTCAAAGACCTTCCATCATATCTTAAGGACACCCAAGACTTCCTTAATATCATGGACAATATAACGTGGGACTCAGAAATGCTATTAATCACTCTAGATGTGGTAAACCTGTATACATGTATAAACCATGAGCAAGGTTTAAATGCAACAAAATGGTTCCTAGACCAAAAACCACGACATTTCAGGAGTCATAATGCCATGATTTTGTCCATGATTAGATTTTGTTTGTTCAATAATATCTTTACATTTGATGGTACTTTGTATAATCAAAAAAGGGGCACTTCGATGGGCTCGTGCTTCTCTCCCAGCTACGCGAACTTATTCGTGGGCTGGTGGGAGAAGCACGAGGCATGGAGTGACTCCAATCAAAAGTGGACCGAAAAAATACTTATGTGGACAAGGTATATTGACGACCTTTTTATAATCTGGCAAGGGGATCGTCAATCAGCAGAAGAGTACATTACCACACTAAACAATAACACGCTCAATCTAAAATTCACCAGTACTATGAGCACCAGTAGTATCAACTACTTGGACCTCGAAATATTTGTATATAATAACACCCTTCATACACGCCTGTATAGAAAACCCACAGCAGGCAATGCGGTCCTACATGCCAAGTCTTATCACCCAAAAAGTCTGGTAAAAAATGTCCCTTACGGCGAATTCTTACGCCTGAAGAGAAATTGTTCTCTGGAGAAAGATTACAAGCTTGCAGAGACGGAGGCAAACATTAGATTTGAGCGTAGGGGGTACAATTCCACCACCCTTAAACAAGCCAGTGCCAAAGACGCAGGAACGAACAGGAGGGATCTCCTGGTTTCTAAACCTAAAACGGAGGCCCCTGATGAAGTCCGGATGATCACTGAATTTAGTACTAAATCAGGCGAAATAGTGAACATCTTTCAAAAACATTGGCACATACTCGCTGCAGATAAAGTCCTTAAAAAGAATCTGCCAAAGAAACCTCTGATAACCTACAAAAGATGTCCCTCTCTGGCAGATCATTTGGTCCACATCCATTTTAAATCCCAGGCTAAATCCATCAAAATATCACAGTCAGTTGGTTTCTTTCCGTGTCTTAAATGTAAGGCATGTAAATTCAGCCACAAAACAACAGAATACCCAAATCGTTCAGGTGATGACACACTGAATATAAAGATCAAACAGTTGCTGAACTGTAACTCGGAATATACGGTGTATTGTCTCACCTGTCCGTGTAAGCTGCGATACATCGGCAGCACCATTAAACCGGTGAAACTTAGAATTCTCGAACATATGCGGGCTATTACCAACAACGACAAATCATATCCAGTAGCCCGCCACTTTGCACAAGAACATCAGAGCAAGTGGGAGAAACTAAGTTTCTACTGTATAGATCAGGCCCCCAAACCAGAAAGAGGAGGAGATAGAGATAAGTCCCTATGGATCCTAGAATCTAAATACATCATTGGCCTCAAAACCATTACTCCTTGGGGGTTAAACAACAACGAAGAACTCTGGGTACATCTGTAAATAGCTGAACTACATGGGGAATAATAGTAGACCAAGGCACTGCACAGAAGAACATCTCTACTTCCCCAATGATTATATGTGTGCCTTTCATATACTTTTCCTGTCCTGCACTATGTTAAGATTGCCCATTCAGGGCTAAATAATGAATTCAAAATGAGCTTATGTAAATGCTTCATTTGATTGCTTATTATTTTTCCTCACTGTGAATATGTAAATGATGAAAAATATAACATGCATAATAACGTTAACTGTTTTTTTTAAATGAGCACTAAGCACTTTCACGTTATCACCTTTTATTAAGTCATGGAACTTTTGGTATTTGCACGTTATAAGATGGCGCACAAAACTTTCAGGAGAAAATGTCCTTCTTCTATATCAATTGAATATGTAATTGACCAATGACTTTAAAATGGTGGTTCTAATCTGACACTAACGTTGCACTGACGAAGCCTGCCAAGGCGAAACGCGTCTGCAAGGGGTGAGGGGGGTTCTGGTGATTAAATCCTTCAAAACGGATACCAGTGTGCCAGCCTTTTCTTTTTCTGACAACCGGATGAATGCAGAAAACGTGTAGCTATATATATATATATATATATATATATATATATATATATATATATATATATATCCAGCCAAACGAGTCGCTGTAGAACCTTGCCACTTGCCAAAGGCGGGCCTCGGATGGGATAGCGAATCCCAATATCATCCAACCAAAAACCCTCTCCAGTAAGAAAAAAGAAATCCGGGCCACTTGAAAGTGCAAAAGCGTGATTTATTCAAGGCTTTCTCGACGCGTTTCGCAGTAGATCTGCTTTTTCACGAGACCGAAACCAACCAGGAAGTGCAAGTTATAAACAGTCACATGGTACAGTCACATGGTATTCAAATCATACGCATGGAAAACAGACTACCTGTAAATACACGGGCTGTGTCCTATGTAAACAAACACTCGTAATGCAGTAGAATGGACATAAATAACAACCAAATAGTAACGGTGCACAAAATAATTTGATAAATTAAAGTTAAATATAATTCTATTGCAGCCCCCGAGGACGTTCTAAATTAGAAGGATTCTAGGCACCCTGTTAGCAAAAGGATTAATTTATACAGTTGATTACCTCATGGTGCCGTTGTTATTCATTGCGCCCAAGTGGGCGATACCACTTCATGTAACAATGTAGTCTCTTCGGATTGACCATGAGCTGATGATATAGAGACATAATAATTGCCTTATGTATAATTGTGCAGCCCAGGTGGGCACAGTGGTCACATTTGATAAAAGGGGGGTAAGTCAAAAAACCTTGGCACCTTAACAGCCATGAATTAATTCATTCATACTGTCCATCTCAGTGATTGCGCCCAAGTGGGCGAAGCCAATTCATTCTGAAGTTCACAGTGAAGTCCATTCATACATTGCACGCTTATCCGAGGCTTGTGATTTGTGGACAGATTCCCAGGCAATTCTGTGAACCAAAAAAGTGAGAGACATTCAGTGAGTGACTGTACTAAGGGTGATAAATTAATAATACATAATTAGTTAAAAAACGGCAGACATATACACAGACAAACTGGCATGTTAACCTAAATGCACACTCAATTCCTCATGTAGATTATGGCCATTAGGTTGGGTTGTCCTGTACTTGATGATCAGTCTAGATTCAAGTCTTCTCATCTCTTTTATACGGTCTCCCCCTCGTTCTCTTGAGGGGACTGTTTCCAGAACACAGAATGATAGCAAGTTGGCATTGCTTTTGTGGTGCGTGGCGAAATGCCTGGCAATGGGGTACTGTTTGTCTCCATTTGTTATGGCTCGCATGTGTTCAAGCACTCTTTTCTTGGCCTGGTGTTTGGAGCTGCCAATATAATGCAGCTGACAGGGGCATTTCAATGCATACATCACATGGTCTGTCAGACATGTCACATGCTTGGTGATTTTAAACTTGTTGGCATCTTTTGACAGTTGTATTTCCTTTATGTTTTTACTGTTGCGACAGGCTTTACACCTGCCGCAAACGTAAAAGCCCTGTACTGGGTTTCTCTGTTTAATCGTCTTGGATAAGAGAGTCGAACAGAGAAGGTCTTTCAGGGATTTCGGTCTTCTGAATGTAAGTTGGGGATGTTCAGAGATATCTGGAGCTAGGTCTTTATCCAGTTTTAAAATACTCCAGTATTTGCTGAGAGCTTTCCTTACCCCCTTGGAGTCACAGTTGTAATCGGTAATAAATCTACTGATCACACCTTTGTTGGACTGGCTCTCTGGTGTGTTAGGGCTAAGGAGGCTTATCCTATCTCTCTCTTTCACCTTAGCCAGAGCCCTGGCTATGCATTTGCGGCCATATCCTCGTTCTTTGAACCTTTCGCTCATCAGGGTTACCTCTTTATTGTAGTCTAATTCATCAGAGCAATTCCGTTTGGCTCTGAGGAATTCTCCTACTGGAATGGAGTTGATGAGATTGGTCGGGTGACAGCTTGAGGCGTGCAGTAAGCTGTTCCCAGCCGTACTTTTGCGGAACAGGGTTGTGGTAAGGGTATTCATCTTGTTCTCAACCCTGACGTCAAGGAATTAGATGGCTGTCTGATCTGAACTACAGGTAAAGCTCAGGTTGAAGTCGTTAGAGTTCAAATCACAGACGAAATCCATCGCCTCTTGCTGGCTACCCTTCCATATAATGAAAATATCGTCTATGTAGCGTAGCCAGCAAACAACCTTGGTGAGGAACGCCGGGGACTGATAGACCACCTTCTCCTCCCAAAGTCCCAGGTACAGACAGGCAAAGCTCGGCGCAAAACAAGTCCCCATCGCTGTGCCAAGCAGCTGATGGTAGACTGTTTCATTAAATAGGAAGAAGTTCTTGGTCAGGCAAGTAAGTGCCATTTCAAGAATCATCTCTGTGTGGAGCAGATAGGAGATAGACCGAGTTTTAAGGAAATGTCTACATGCGTCAATCCCTTGCTGATGGGGAATACAGGTGTACAGGCTGTTTACATCGAGTGTCATAAACAACCAATCAGGGTCCCAAGGCATGTTATTAATTTTTTGTAGGAAGTGGCCAGAGTCTCTGAGATATGAGGGTAAGTTCAACACCAAAGGTTGGAAGAAGAAGTCCACATATCTTGAGGTGTTCTCCCAACAGCTACCCCTGGATGATACAATAGGTCTGCCGGGGGGATTGGGAGTATTTTTGTGAACTTTAGGTAGCAGGTACAGGGCAGGCATTTTTGGGTGTCTATTCAGGATGAAGTTAAATTCCTCTTTGCTAATTAACTTTCTTTCCCTCCATTCGTTGAGCTGTTCAGTGTATTTTGAAACACAGGCCAGGTAAGTTGCCCTATTGCTCTTCTCATATTTTATGCAATCACTCAACTGGGACAGACCCTCCTTAATATACATATCCCGGGGTAACACTACCATGTTGCCCCCTTTGTCGGATTTCTTGATGACGATAGATTTGTCATCACTCAAGGATTTGATGGCCTCAGATTGCATTTTAGTTAAGTTGTGTCTCACATGAATATTAGACCTGGACAATCTTTCAAATTCTTTGACCATAGCTTTTTCAAAGATATCGATTGATTCATTAGCGATTTGCAGCAAGAACACAGATTTGGGTCTAAAAGCGCTCTTAACATGCAAACCAATATCAACGTCATCAGGTATCACATTGGACAACGAATTTTCGAGCGTGTCCAAGTCTCCTTCAAGTTCATGGAGTAGATGTAGCGTATCCACATCTTCACCTGGGATACTGGTGGGTACTTGTGCAGTCTCGTGGGCCTCGGAAGAAAGTTTCGTAGCATGCCACTTCTTAAGGCGCAGCTTACGAGTGAAGTAAAAGAGGTCAATACGACTCTGGGTATAGTCAAAAGAGGATGTGGGGCAGAAAGATAATCCTAAGGAAAGTACCTCTTTCTCAGCCATGTTCAGCTCCCGAGTGGACAGGTTGATGATTGTGTTGGACTCCATTATTTTCCTCTTCTCTGGCCCCTTGTCCTGGATCCCACTGGGCTCGATATGTTGCTGGTGTTCATATTTACGGTGGTTCTTCCGGCGCCTCTCCCGCCTTGACCTCGTCCTTTTCCTCCTCCGGATGGCTTGTTCTGTCCAGTTAGTCTGCCCTGGGCCACCATGTTGAACTCCATTAAAATTTTCTCTTTTGGGCTCATGAGCTCAGGATTGCGTGCTGGTACAGTGCTCGGCCCAGCTGAAGTTGTAGCTGGTTCCCTTGGTTCAACATGATCTTTGTTTTTCGTGGCATTTGTTCCATTTGGAGCAGGGGATGATGTAGACTCCTGTGTGGTTTTGGATCGCAAATGATCGTATCTTTTGGCGAAGGTCCATACTTGGCCGAGCTCATAATCATTGCGGTCCCGTATGAATTTACTTTCTTTCTTGTCACGTATTTCCTTCTCCAGTTTTTCAAGCTTAATTTCGAACTTTGCCATTTCGCTGTCAAAGTCCTTTTCAATTTCGTAACGGCTTTTTAACTGGTTTGTGATGGCCTCTATTTCTGAAGCCAATTTCTCGCAGTGTTTGTTTGCGTATTTCACTAGGATCTTAAGCATTCTTATGGAGCATTTGTGACTGTTCCCCGCCCATTCTTCCACCATATCCGGATCTGGGTCTGCAAGGGTAGGCGTGGTGTAGATCCTCAGCCCCCTTGGTACTCTGTCTACTTCAATATATTTTTGCAGTGTGGTGGCTTCCCACCATTTGCTTTGTTCTGTCACCAATAGTTTCCACAAGGCATTCCACAAGTTCTGTTTGTTTGGGCCAGTGCTTCTCTGATTAACATTCTCAGAGGTGTTGCTGGAGGTAGGTGAGTCTAGATTGGTAAACATGCGGCTTGCTGCTTCATTCCGCCGCTGGTTCCTATTAGAAGCCATTGTAAGTACAGTTAGTTTGGGTGTATGCGGGAAATGTGAACTTCCGTCCGCTTTGCATTCGTGACACACTCACGCACCGGTCTGCGTAATGTGTATCAAGCCTTAAGCCCCTTGGAACAGCGCTGCAGTGACGTGGCTCGTGATCGACGATATTGATACAAACACCAGTCAGTAACGGAGTGCAACAGGACACACAGGAACTCACCAATGTCACTGGCGAATACTGGAAAGGCGTTACTGTAGTAAACCTCCGCTACTGCTTAGAAAAGTAAATTCCATAGCGATTGTCCGTTGTTTGTTTGTTGTCAGCGTTGACACAATGTTGCCGTGTCCAAGTTCAAGAAGGGGCGGGCGGGGTTCTTTTTCAAACAAATCCAGCCAAACAAGTCGCTGTAGAACCTTGCCACTTGCCAAAGGCGGGCCTCGGATGGGATAGCGAATCCCAATATCATCCAACCAAAAACCCTCTCCAGTAAGGAAAAAGAAATCCGGGCCACTTGAAAGTGCAAAAGCGTGATTTATTCAAGGCTTTCTCGACGCGTTTCGCAGTAGATCTGCTTTTTCACGAGACCGAAACCAACCAGGAAGTGCAAGTTATAAACAGTCACATGGTACAGTCACATGGTATTCAAATCATACGCATGGAAAACGCTTTTGCACTTTCAAGTGGCCCGGATTTCTTTTCCTTACTGGAGAGGGTTTTTGGTTGGATATATATATATATATATATATATATATATATATATATATATATATATATATATATATATATATATATATATATAAATATATTCACTGAAGAAAACATAGGTTTCAGGGGTGTTATAGGTAGATGGACATTTCACTCGTACAAAACCATAGAAATTCCTCCGTTATAGTTAGTTCTGCGTTCTGCTAAGTATAACTCGCGCGCCTGTAATGCACTGCTGATGATGGCGCATATTACATCATTCATGACATGGTCAGTGAAATCACCGATGACATCTCAAATGACATCACTGATGACATCACTGATGACATCACTGATGACATCATCCATGTGACAATCTGATTCACCTCATCACACAGTAGTATAACCTTTGTTCAGTCAATGTAAAATAAAGTACAATTTTTGAAACCGATGACACACTAATACCAATAACTATAACGTCCCTGAAACCTATGGTTTTTTCAGTGAATTTCAAAGGTTTTTTAAATGCTAATTTCTAAGTATAACGTTCCTGAAACCTATGGTTTTTTCAGTGAATTTCAAAGGTTTTTTAAATGCTAATTTCTAACTATAACGTGCCTAAAACCTACGTTTTTTTCAGTTAATTTCAAAGGTTTTTCAAATGCTAGTTTCTAACTATGCCTTCAGAGGTAGGACATGTGATGAAAGAAGAAAAAACACAAAGAAAGAAGCAAAATAAATGCAGAAAGAAGCAACAGAAGTCCACAAAAACGAAGAAAAGTGCAGGAAGAAGCAAGACATGTGCATAAAGAACCAACAGAGGAGCAGAAACAGGCCTTGTTCCAAAATCATCCTGTGCCCACAACTTTTTCAGTCGGGTACTGGTGGTAACTGACTCTGACTAACCGGGCCTAGAGCCAGTGCTATGCTAAAAGACACTTAGAATACAGTGAATACACCTACATACACTAGGGAACACTATGCGTTGGGGTACCCCTGTAATTAGCATGACCTCCTCTGTAAGGCCCTAGTGCATAATAGGGCAGGGGGAATAAAACTACTTCTTAAAATGCACTACGGACGCTTGACGTGACATGTGTGCAAACACGCCCTGTGGCCGTTTTAAGTTGGGAGATTAAGTCCCCTTGAATCCTGACAGGCCCTGGGGTCCACCTAGCCAACCAGGTACCACAAGTAAGCGCCACAGAGCTGTGTTGCAGAGAGGTGTAAAAAGGGGC
This sequence comes from Lissotriton vulgaris, assembly GCF_964263255.1. Taxonomy (NCBI): domain Eukaryota; kingdom Metazoa; phylum Chordata; class Amphibia; order Caudata; family Salamandridae; genus Lissotriton; species Lissotriton vulgaris. The sequence continues at coordinate 172,590 of NW_028242410.1, forward strand.
GTGGCCTAGCCTGGCCCACCTCTCTGCAATGCAGCTCTATGGCGTTTACTGGAGGTACCTGGTGGGGTTGTTGGCCCCGGGGACCCTCAGAATTTAGGAGGAATTAATTCTCCAACTTAAAACGCACCACAGGGCGTGTTTGCACACATGTCACCACAGGCCCTGCCCCCTCCCTTCACCACTGTGCAAACGCACCCTGTGGCCTAGTTTAAGTTGAGAGATTAAGTCCCCTTGAATCCTGAGGGTCGCTGGGGTCCAACTAGCCCATGAGATACCCACAGTAAGCGCCACAGAGCTGCGTTGCAGAAAGGTGTAAAAAAGGGCAAGGCCTCTGTACACCACTCTGCAACGCAGCTCTCTGGCGCATACTGGAGGTCCCTGGTGGGCTAGTTGGACCCCAGAGACCCTCAGGATTGAAGAAGAATTAATTTCCCAACTTAAAACGCGCCGCAGGGTGTGTTTACAGACATGTCAACTTAGGCCCCGCCCCCTCCCTTCACCACTGTACAAACACACCCCGTGGCGCGTTTTAAGTTGGGGGATAAAGTCCCCTTGAATCCTGAGGGTCCCTGGGGTCCAACTAGCCCACCAGGTACCTCCAGTAAGCATCACAGAGCTGGGTTGCAGAGAGGTGTAAAAAGGGGCGTGGCCTCTGATGACCTTTCTGCAATGCAGCTCCCTGGTGCATACTGGAGGTTCTTGGTGGGCTAGTAGGCCCTCAGGGACCCCCAGTACTCAAGAGGAATTAGTTCCCCATCTTACAACGTGCCAGGGGGCGTGTTTGCAGAGTGCTACAGGGAGGGGCGGGACCTCCGGCACGATGCTGGTCTTTTTTAAAATGTATTTATTTAAGAAGGGGGCTGTGTGGCCCCCCTTCCTTTCCTATTTCATTGGCCCTGGGGACCCCATCCCCCAGGACCTGACCCCTATTTTTTCCTTTTTCTTTTTCTTAATGGAAGGGGGCCGTGTGGCCTGCTCTCTCTTCCAAAAAACCAAACCAGAGTTTGCAATGACTGTCATTGCAAACAGCAGTGTCCCGGGTATGGGCACACCGGGACACTGCAGGAGCTGGGCCTGGGGGGTGGCGGTCCCCAGAGCCATCATTGGCTCCAGGAGGGGGCCCCCTCCCACCTTTGGTACAGCCCTGGGGAGGTTGTGGTCCCCGGGGCCTAGGGCTCCGTAATTTGTAAATTAGTGCCCCGGGGGTGCTGGTCCCCGGGGCGTGTGGGGGGGCAGTATGCCCCCGCAAATTTAGTTAATGAGAGCCCCGGGGTGGCTGTCCCCGGGACTTGGGGGGGCCGAAGAGGCCCCCCAAACTATAAAAAAACAAGCCCCAGGGGGTGGTGGTCCCAGAGACTGCAGGGGGGCTTGTGACCCCGTAAATATTCATACAAAGCTCCGGGGGGTGGCATTCCCGGGGCAGTGTGGGGGTAATCGGGCCCCGCCACACATTTTACACTACCTCCGGGACCTGGCCCACCCGGGGCTTAAATTAAACAAAGCACGGGAGCCCGGGCTTCGTTTATTTTTATTTTCTTAGCCAGATTTGCGCACCCACCGCGAATTCGGACGATTTAAAAAAAAAATACTGACCTGAGCAGGCCTAGGGGGTGTCAGAACCCTACCAATAACTGTTCTTCAAAATATTTGCACAGGAACAGACGATGCTTGCTCCCAACTCCCTCTCCAGGATTCCTCAGAGTCAGAATTAAATCATGACCCTAATTAACCCCAGAAGGGGGAATGGGGAATTGGATAAAATAACAAAGAACAAAGAAGAGACTGGTCCTGGACCTTCAGGTTCCCTGTCTGGTTCTTCTGCCAATCGACGTGCGACCAACTTGCTGAAGAAACCTAAGGAGACGAACATATAACAATGAATAACTCCCTATTCTTCCTACTCTGTACCTTTTCTATTGACTATTCTTTCTCTGTTACCCTACCCTCGGTCCTCTTGTAACCTGCCTCTCTTCTATCTCCTGATGTAGGTTTACTTGTCTCGGGTCAGGAAATTTCTATATCTGCAAGGTAGCATAATTGGTTAGTATCACTCCAAACTTTAACCTATTTACTATTATCTTTGAATGCTGTCAACCTACCTAATTCTGTGTTACGTGTGTTTTCTATATTTCCACTAGAGGTCTTTTAGTTCTGCGGCTACCTCTATTTCTTCTCTCCTCTGATAAGTATTGTTTTAATATTCAACTATTTATCTTCTAATTATGTTTTGTGTGGTACAATAACATTCCTTTAGTCCTTTGTACCTTCTTTATCATTACAGGTCAAGCCTTAGTCACTAACATAGGTAAGCTATATTTTTGCTGTTTAACTATTTACAATTTCCTTATTCACATCTTGCTTTTCACTCGACATTCCTATGTATCATTTACATTTAGCTTTTGTCTTCTTATTCTTGTCCGTTAGGTGGCGCTGTGGTATCAGGAACTCCGAGTTGAAGCTGCGGACTGGAAAAGAAGACTGCTCGAAGATAAGGAGCGAAGCTCAACTTCTTCGTGTTTTTTTTTGTATTTCTCTCGTGTTTCTATGACTGCCAAAAGGAGTTATATCCCTCACTACTCCAGACGAAGATATAGGGCGGAAAACCAGACGACTTCCCAACGTTTTGAACTGTCAAATTGTATTTACTCTGGAACTCTGATTTCTTAGATGCATACTGGGAATTTGCTTCAGTGAAGTGTGCAGTCACAGAGGAGCGCGAGCATCACATCAGACTCGGGCCAACGTTTTCTCCAAACACTAGACTGTAACCTGAAATGCCCGTGGCGGTCATCTTGGAATTCCGCGCTTGCAGCAATTCCGTCCAGGTAGGTTTTCTCATTCTCCTTTGCCAACAGGTGCTTGTCAAAGAGCAGGCTGAACTAATCTCTGGCTCTACATGACCAGCGGTTCTGACAGGGGGTCAGGGTGTTTTCTACTCTGTCCCCTTTTCACATTTGGCACGGTTCTTTTACTGCTTTCTTGTGCCTCGGTTCTACTGAGGCTACAAGATGGCTGCCAACACTTCCTGGTTTGAAGTGTTGACAGCCAATTAGAATGCAGCTCATGATCGGCAGGGTGGGCGGATCCTCTGTGCCTCTATTTAAAAAAAAATATATCTTTATTGGTCTTTTTCATATTATTCCATTCCCTTACGATACATGGCAAAGCAAAATTGTGGAGAACACATGCAATCATCATCAGAACAACATTATAATAAAACAGCTGCTCCTACTATCGCAGCACAATCTCATGTGAGCTTAAGTCTAATAAACAGTTTCTCATACATTGTTGCAATTGCCTGCCTATCACATATCTCAACAGCCTCCAAGTGCCTACACTAGAATAAAGTTTAAAAAAAAGAACAATGGAACATGCCGCTAACTTCACTTGTTAGTATTATCCACATTATTTAAGTCCTTTGGGTCTAATGGACATGACGTTATCAGGTGCTTGAGATCCAAACATGTGGCCTGTTCAATATTACAACGGAGCGGGCTTTGCCAAACAGGAAAAGTGTTTATGAATGAATATAACAACAGACACAATAAGCATTTTTTATCTAAGTTAACTTACTGAACAACAAAACTAAAGGGCTGCTATCTAGAAAAAGTTTGTTAACCATTGCCGTACTGAGTGTGGGACCGGATATGGCATGAATAGCTACTCGGGGACTCATTGGGACTCAACTCGGACTCATGTGAATGTGGAAGGCCAATATCGCAGCACTAGGCATCAGGACAGGAAAGAACAGGGCCCCCAGTATATCAGACTGTCCCCAAGGGGTATCGTCCAGTGTTCTGCGACAGATATCCGCCACCATCCCTCTCCCCGCCACCCGGGAACTTCAAGTAATATACCATATAGTCATCAACTAAGTGCCACTGCCCTCCTAGCTTACTTCATTACCGAAGGCCATAAGGATGGCATCCTATTGTTGCGCTATGGGGTCCTTGCGGATCCCTGCCGTTTCCTCCCATCCTCCGCGCCTCTATATATCGATATTTTTAATTTTTGATTTTCTCAGCAATGGATTTACACCATTTAAGAAAAAGAGTTCTTTCTGAGTGAAGGGCTACCTTTATTCTAAATTTGGTGTAATTCTGTTCAGCAGTTCGAACTGTAGTCGTGCTTACATTTTCCTATGGGAAATTGATTTTGTCACCTCTTTTACTTGAATTTTTCAGGAACCACTGAACGGATTTACACCATTTAGCAAAAAGAGTTCTTTCTGAACCAAGGGCTACCTTTTTGCCAAATTTGGTGTAATTCCGTTCAGCAGTTCGGGCTGTAGCCGTGTCTAAATTTTCCTATGGGAACTAACATGGAGATAACACGTTTTGGGGCCCACTTTTTTTCATCCCACACTTGCCGGACCGGAGCAGGCCATAAGTTTTGAAAATTTCACGAAGATTCGTCAACCGGCGGAAAAGTTATTGGGGGGAAAAAAAGTAATATATATATATTACCTACTGGCGGTCGCCAGTAGGTAGTTATAGTTAGGACCTAGTTTCCATAGGAAATCCTCAACATTCTATTTAGAATAACTTTGGCCCTGGTTGAAGAATCTTAGCGAATTTCTCAAAGAAGATGGCTCGGTCCGCTGCGCTCCTTCCCTTATTTTCCATAGGACCTTTAGACTCGGCTACAGGTCGAACGGGTGAATGGATTTATAAGAAATTTGGCAAAACTGTACAGTCCGGCTCGCAGATTACGCTTTTTTTGGAATGGTGTAAATCCGTTCAGTAGTTGCTGAGGAAATTAAAGTTAAAGTCAATTATATATCTATACGCGCGCACACGTGCGCGCACCCAAACGGCTGCGCGCGCGAGCGGAATTTTGTTGCGTGACGTCTGTTAACGTTCGATTAGAAGGAAATCAGGAAGTGTTGACCGCCATTTTGTCATTGCGAGTAAATATATTGTTGATTTCAAAGCGTTGGAATATGGAAAGGGGAGAAGGTAGAGATTGTTTTGCTGCGTAGGTTTTCTCAGGGTGTGCAGTAAGGCCCTTAAAGGCGAAAATATATATATATATATTTTTTTTGAAGTTGCGTGGTGCGCGCACTCGGTCACGCACACCTTTTTACAAGAGTGTGAAAATGGAGATAAATCAGAAGTTTGAGTGCTTAGATATAAGGTGGCTCTGAAAAGAGCCATTGTGTTAATTGAGTGTTTTCTGCATTTATAAGTAAGTACCGATGCAGAGCCTGATGTTGCAGAGGAAGATTCTGTTTCCCTCATTCGTGAAATGAACACCGTCTCTCCTATAGACGTCTTGCATGTGGTAACGCAAGTTGTTGTGGTAAATAGAACCCATGCTATAATCTCTGAGGAACGCAGAAACAGATTTATTTACATGTCTCCTTGCTTTCTCAAATTGTGCACAATGGTGATTGGACCAATTCCATTTCTGTCTTTGGCATATATTGGAATATACCAAGGCAGATCGAGGAAAAAGTGTCATCAATTGTCGAAAGGTGTCTTTTAGAAGCATTTCCAGACCTACCCCAGTGATTGTGCCTAGATTGTTTCCACCACAGTGCACAATTATAAGGCCTGGTTCTGGGAGATGCATAAAAGTTTTCACCAATGGAATCAATTGGTGACATTTCAATCCTCTTTTGGAAATCCATGTTATGTGTACATTTGGTAAGCTGAGGTTGCAAATTCGTCTGCTTACTGCATATTTTTCACTCCAGTGAATATAACTGTGTCCTATTAGCCAGACCTTCATTTTCAAGGGATTTGTAGTCGTCCTCCGATCGGTTCTGGAAGTGGAATGGTAGTTAGAAGTTGAAATTCTAAATAAAGAAAAAGGAAGAGGCTGGGTGTGGTTTAAAAAATAAAAATTATTGGTTGATTGTAAGAAGTGGAGATTGAACAGTACGTTGCATGTTAATGTTTATGTTAAACGAAAAGTACTATTGGGTGTGAAAAAAAAAGACATGTAACAGAGCTGTGGATTGGCAGGTGTTTCTGGAGGGAAAACAGTGTTGTTACTTTGCTGTAGAACGTTGAGATATGAACTTTTGACCTGTGCCTTCAGCCAGGTGCAGAATGAGGTGTTACCATGGAAACAGCCAGAGATGGCAGTGGGTGATGGGTGAGTTTTATGTGACATTGAAAATATTGTGAGGGAGAACCAACTGAAATGTAATTGCTTACGTTACGAGCTCCGCATTGCTTCCGGGAAGCTGCGCTTCGCGCCTCGCGCACCGGAGCACTTCCGGGTGCGCTAACGTGGCGCGTCATATGACGGATTACGCAAGAACGCGATACGTCGTTGGGGCTCCACCGGAACTGATCGAATTGGTAGTCTACAGTGTTTCTGGATGTTTCAGACTGAAGCTGGCGTCAGCATGAGAGCACCTCGTGGCTACGTCGTGGCCATTCCGTGAGCAATCATGGCAGTCGCTCCCCACCGGAAGTCTGCAGGAGTTGGGGGCCTCGGTGACTCTTGTAGAATCTTCAAGGCTGACGGGACGCTTTTGGGAATGGGGCTCATGCCCTAGCAGTCAAGCGTCCGAGTTCCAGGGTTGCCCAGAGCCATCCTTGCAGGCCAGGCCCAAGTCTGTGGAGCCGACCGCCATTTCCTGAGCTCCGTGGCAGCCGCCTGTCGCTGTATCGGAAGAGTGGGTGCAATTCAGCCGGATGGCGGGTGAGACGGTGTAAATGTGATGGTTGGACCAGGGCACCGCAGGACGTGTCTTCAGGTCAAACGGATTGTGGGACAAGGTCCAGAATGGAAGAGGCATCAAAAGGCAAGAAGTTCCGCCTGACCCCGGGAGCCGGCCGCCTATGTCGTGGGCGATCTCAGGCCATACCAGGGGAACAAGACTTGGGGAGGGGGCAGGAGCCAAGCGCCCCTCCAAGTCCGCGTTTCTTGGACCCTGAAGTATGGCACTCAACATTCAGAACTTATGACATTTGTGCAAGGCAGGGACATCGAAGCCTCTCAGGGACCAAGTATATCCAGAGTCCTTCCTACAGAAGGTGGTGGGGGTGGCGGCATTAGCAAGGCATCCCCCCACACAACTTGTCGGACCCTGAAGTATGGCTCTCAACATCCAGAACTTATGACATTTGTGCAAGGCAGGGATATCCAGAGTCCTTCCTACAGAAGGTGGTGGGGGTGGCGGCATTAGCAAGGCATCCCCCCACACAACTTGTCGGACATGACCTCTGGATGTACTGGGTGTTAAATTTCAGAATTGAAACTACTAAGAAGGAATTAGAAGTGTTGTTTTCATGTTGCATTAGGTTCCATGTAAATAGTTATTTAATACAACGTTTTATCCTGTTACTTTGCTGGTGTGTTGTATATATTTATAATATTTGCATAGTGTTTGTCGTTATTTTGGGCGGGGAGGGTGGCGAAGCCGAGCTGTCTTGCAGCCATCATGGCGTCGAGCTCGGTTCCTCTCTCTATATTCATGTTTTTTCTAACGATTTATATGTTATAGTTTGCTAGCACGATACAGCGGATAGTCCGCATTTTATATATATATGTCCTTTTTAATAGGGGCGTCCTCCGGTGGAGTCGGACGATCTACCTCTAATAAACGGTCCGGGTTGAACCAACTAGCATCAAACGGGGCAGAGATAGGCATGACGGGTTACAAAGGGGACAAAAGTGTGCACTACCTATCCTTCACTATCTGCAAAAACTAAATAGAGTATTGCGACTTTATGCTTATTTGTGAACAGAGAATGACCCAAAGAGAACCAATTTTGAACAAACATAGGCTATTGGCAGTGGGCAGAGAGGCCATGACACAGAAAATGGCTGTTACTTACGTGCATGATGGGGCCTAAAAGGGACTAGATGGCGTGGCCACTGTTTCACGACTTTCACTTTACTTTTAACAATGGCTGTGGTGAACATAAATGAACGCCGCTTATGTATACCTAATTGTAGTCATTTTCCACAAAAAAGCTTTTGATATTTGCTATTAAAAAACAAAGAAAAACACTGAAAAAACCATAGGTTATAGACCATATATAGTTAAATATCTGAAGTCCATCTCTGCACTGCATGGAGATACAGGTCGTCGATCAGAAGATGTGCTGGCCACCTCTAATGGTAATAGCGTGGCCAGGGCTCTTGTCGTTGCCTCTGCAAATTGCAGAGGGTGCACTTGTTTGACATGCCGCACCATGGTATGTATGGAAAAGAAATATTTTTTTGCTGGATTTCTTCTTAAGAGAACCTTAGTCACATATCGTGCAGGTTACTTTTGGTGCATTCACTTTCTTTTGATCTTCAGGATAAGTGAAAAATTGCCAGATGAAAGATTTATTTTTTCTTATTAAAGGTAGTCGATCATTTTGGTCAGATTCGGAAGATGAATGAGATACGGTAGCCATTTCACCAAAGTCTTCCAAAAGATGTAGGACGTTGTTGTCTCTTGAGAGTAGAAAAGATAGTGAGGGAAGTGGGTGGAGTGCTGCGTGTAAATTCCAGAATTGAAACTATTAAGAACCAATTGAAAGTGTTGTTTTCATGTTGCAGTAGGCTGCCATGTAAATAGTTATTTAATAAAACGTTTTACCCTGTTTCTTTGCTGGTGTGTTGTGTATCTTTATAATATTTGTCGTTATTTTGGGTGGGGTGGACGGCGGAGCCGAACTGTCTTGCAGCCATCATGGCGTTGAGCTCGGTTTCTCTCACTAGTTTCATATTTCTCATGAGGGGTTGTTCCTAATTTTTCTATTTTAGCGAGGTCAAAAAAAGATCTCTTCAGTGGCCTACTGATTTTGCTCGATTCCTTTTGTTTTTTCTAACGATTTATATGTTATAGTTTGCTAGCACGATACAGCGGCTAGTCCGCATTTTATATATATGTCCTTTTTATTAGGGGTGTCTTCCGGTGGAGTCTGACGATCTACCTCTAATAAACGGTCCGGGTTGAACCAACTACCATCATGATTTTGTATATCTTCTGAGCTGGATTTAAGCGCACAATTGTTAAAGTATGAAACGTTTTATATTTCTAAAAAAAATACCAAGGTGTGTACATCCGGTAACGCACGAAAGTTTAAAAAGACATTCGGCTCCATTTACTGAAAAGTTTCATAAGAATAAAAAAGAAGTCTAGGTACAGTCTCTTTGACGTACTATAAGTTCTTTGAGGGGTGTATGAAGAATTTCAATAAGTTCAAATCGCAACGTTTTTACGAAATATATAGGCCTGTGCGCGCACTCGGTCGCGCACGAAAGCCTGGAAATGCGATATCCATTTTATTGACAACTGTTGCCGAGAGTGCGCACACCGGGTCGCGCACCAAAGTTTAGTAAGGCTATTTTTATTTACAGACAAATTTTAATGTGTTTAAAAAAAGGCAAGGTACAGACTTTCGAATTCTGTATTGCTTTACAAGGAGTCTCTATGGAACTTGAACAGTGAAGAAAACGGCTTGTTTTCGAAAAAAATATTGCCAGAACTTTATTGCCAAAAGTATAGGTTGCATACACGACATTTTTCTGAATTAGCATTTTAAAAACCAATGAAATTCACAGAAAAAACCATAGGTTTTACACACGTTATAGTTAGGAAGTAGCATTTAAAAAACCTATGAAATTCACTGAAAAAACCATAGGTTTGACACATGTTATAGTTAGCTGGAAATTTTACTGACATAAAACCAATGAAATTCCACGTTATAGTTAGTTGGACTCACTATAACTTGCGCGTTGTTATGGCTGGATTTTCTGAGTAGGTGGGATCAGCCCCCAGGGGCCCCTCCAACCCAGCCAGAACGTACTCACCTTCCCTCCCCAGGACCCCTCTATATCCAGGCACCTGGTACCTACCTGAGGATGGGGAACTCGCAATATACAAGCTCATATTATTAAAAACACCACTAAATCTATAGGGATACTAAGAATACTCACTGATTACTAGGGATATCCATACCCTACACCACACTTATTTACATCAGTTGGTCTCGCGGCCACTCAGACCCAGACCGGTCTACCCTAGGGCAGATATTGCGCACAATCCGGTGCGACTACACATGGGCCTGCAGAACCCAATGCTCCCTTTTCCAAACTGTTCGCAATCCTGCGAAACTAAGCGTCAGTATCCTCCCTGGCGTTCTCACTTATTCAAGCCACAATCCAGTGGGTATACACACTGGTTCGACCCCCCAGTGCTCTCACTAACGCCGCATATCAACGACGACCACATTCCTATGAACACCTATACACATATATATATATTGGGAAGTCTCTTCACTAAGGGTCTGCTACTACAATAATATTAATATCTCAGTTGTCTACTCGGGATGAAACTACAATAATAACTTTGAATATAGTTCCAGATTATAGTGTACTCCCTGCTCTTGGCATCAAAGGTCCACTCACTCCCTATTTATGTGATCACCACTTACCTGATTGGGATTACTCATCCATTCACGTGCCTAGCAAACACCTAGGAGCTATATTTACCTTCAGTGAACAAGAATAGGGGCTACACACCAGTTTGTTATAAACTGGGCGTTGTTTTATTACAGCAATATAAACATTTATACAAATCTAACAAAGACTATAGGTAGAACACACCGCTTGAAAGAGAAAAGATTAAACATAACAGGAACACTCCGCTGAAAGGGAAAAGATTAGACATAAAGTGTAAGTGTAGCTAATGTGATGAAAACAATATCACCTGATTAGTGTGAAGTCTTGTTCTAGCTGTCATCTGGGTTCCTCTCTCGTCTGTGCCTTGGCTCATCTCAGACTCTCTCTCTCTCCTGCACTCTTGGGTACACCTCTGCGCTGATCACTCTGTCTCTGGACTCCTCTCCCCCACACGAACTGTCTCTCCACCTTCCGTCTTCAATCTTAATGGTTCCTGCCGCTCTGATCACCGTTCATTCCACTAGCTTATTCACTCTGTCTCTGCGCCAATGTCCAATTAACTCCATCTGCTTCCATAGGTTAGTCCACGAGCTCTCCTCTATCTCTTTTAAAAGGCATTACTTCAGACTCCAGCTATTCACACCTCCTCCTGATAAGCAACTGCTTCTGACTGCTTCCTTCAGTTCCAGCTCACTATTCAACTCAGCTCTTCTCCAGATTGAACCCTCTCTCTCTCTCTGCCAACTCCACTCCACTGCTCGACTCTCTGCTGGACTCTCTGGCTGACTCTCTCCTCGACTCCCTCTCTCCTCGACTGACTGACTCCGCCTCTGCACTTCACTGATATAGAATGCTGTTTCCTCATGGAAAGTTCCAGCCATCAGCCCGCCGCCTACCAGGTCTCTGCATCACCTCGCATCAAGGACACACACCCAACCGGCCGGCCTTTTGTTGTGTCTTCTACACAGAGAATAATACAGCCTACCGATAAGGGCTGGCCCAGACCGGTTCTCTCCAAGTGAAAAACAGCCTTAACTATAAACATTGCCTTTGCCCTGAAAAATCTCCCAGTTTCATCAAGATGGAGTCCCTCTAGCTCTAAGCCTGTAGGCCTGAAAGGGGTGAAATGCTCCTTAGCTCTGTCAAAACACCTACATAAACCATACCAATATGTCTAATATGTCAAAGCCAATAGGCAATAGACAGGTTAAAGTCAAGAATAAAGGCATATTAAGCAGCTATCCTCTTCTAGATCTGGAAAAAAGGGCTTAAAAGGGCCAACACAGGCTAAGAATACCTATACTAGATGCGAGCAAGATTAATGATCTATATCACTGCTAAATAAAGCCAAAAACTCTGCCATTACATTGCACCCTAGATCCTTATCTTGCGAGCATCTTATAAACAACAACAACCATCAAAACAAACATCAACATAATCTATCCAACATAGGCTAAGAATACCTATCCTAGATGTGAGCAAGATTAAGATCTATATCACTGCTAAATATCTCTGCCATCCACCCTTAGATCCTTATCTTGCGAACATCTGACAAACAAAAACATCTAAATAAACAAACATCAACACAATCTATCAACAAATCAAAACCTAAAAAACTCCCTAAAAACAATGACAACTCAAGAAAATTCCACCTGAAACTCAATTGTAGTGAATAGAAACCTAAAAACAAATCAAAGCACCCTTGACTTGAATGCTGAAACATATCTGAGATTGGATCTGATAACAACAGAAACTAACCAAAGCATCCTCAAACTAAATATGCCTCAACTTCTAATGATAACTGGTGAAATCTAGTGATGTAGGGACTTATGTGTTGAATGAAAACAGCAAGGGGCCTAAATGGGCCTACTTCGGACAACTTAAAGCTAAATGAGGCCTACCTACTATTGTCAACTTAAGAACTAAATGTGTTTCAACTCCTAATGAGAGAACAAGAAAGGGCCTAAATGAGCCCTACGTACTATAGGCAACTTAAGCTAATGATGACTCATGAAACTATTGGTGTAGGGGCTTGTTTGTGGGATGAAAATAACAATAGGCCTGAATGAGGCCTACCTGCTGACATTTGTCAATTTAAAGTGAAATCTGAGAAATAAACATGATAAACTGTGTCAAAGTTTGGGCAAACATTAATACATAATCATACTAAAAGACACACCACCCAGAACAATCCAAATTTTAAGGTAACCACCCTTTGATCAATCAAGGTGAAAATGTAAGAACAGTAAAAAAAAAAAACAACAACAACAACAACCCCATTTAAGAACACATGTGGGCACCGCCATTCAAAAAAGTCCTTCATTGAAATCACGCAAAAACTGTTTTGAAGAAAACAGAAAAACTATAATAGGTGACATGTTTTTTTGCTTTAAAAAGTGGGGCCTGCTTGTCCAAGGGATCATGCATCAAATTCTTTTATAATACTGTTACAAATAAAACATGTTTTAGTTTTTTGTTTTTTTAAAAGTGGGGCCTGCTCGTAGTGATGACAAGAAAAAATTGCAGGCCAAGCCATAATGTCCAAATTCTTCAGTGTAGGCCACCACCCTGCATCCTCGGTATCCGGACACTTCCTCCAATGCGGCCATCCATCACCCGGTCTGGTCTGGTCCGGTCTGGTTCCATCATCCAAAAATAATAAACTAAAATAAAAACATGAAAGTAAAAAGCTAAAACAATAAAGGGAGTGGGAGGGGTGTGGGCCGACGCACCAACAACACCACCACCCAGCAACCTAGGAACAAGAGAACAAGTATCATTATTCTTGTAAAATAAAATTTTCCATTTAAAAAGCACCCCGGGTGCCTTTCATTATTGAAAAGAAAATATCCTAATTAATTAAAAACATTCAAAATTTAACTTTTAATAACTTTGCGCAGGGCCTAACATACCCTAATCCTTCCTAAGCCAGTCCCACCCTTCAGGGCAGGAGCCATGCTACAGTGGGAAGCTACTTTAAACACTGCAATATGATGAGCCTCTCTAAACCAACCCCTCCCTTCAGAGCAGGAGCCAGGCTACAGTGTGAAAAAAAAATTTGGATTACCGCCAAATGATGAGCTCACAGCCTCAGCAGGGCACTGCAAGCCTCCCAGTTTCCCTGACCAGAGAAGCCCGCCCAGGCCCATCACGACTAACTAACTCCAAGGGAAGAGCCAGGTCACCCCGCCCTTAAATAAACAAGCCGTTCGCGGAAGAAAATTGAACTGTAGCCAATCACAACAAACTGGGACGTGATCGAAACTTGCAGAATGAAAAAACTCGTCTGCACAGACCAGCTGGTCTGCCAAGGTCGAAAAACAAATTTCTCATGCCTTATTTTCTAACTAACGGAAGCTAGAATTTAACAAAAAACAATTCTGTTACAGTGTACTGCCAAATAAAAAAGCTCCAGTTTTGAAAAAGACTTTTGTCCAACTAATTCAGCTAAAGGCAAGACATTTAAAATATGGGTACTTATTTAGAAAGGGGCAACTAGCTTTAGCACACAAGATTATACATTCTGCATTTGGGAAAAAAAAACGAATTAACATGGTCCATTTGTCAAAGAGAAATAATTTGTAAAACAACATAAGATGCAGATACATTTCAACATTAGATTTAATTTAACGTTTTGGTGACACATTTATAAAAGCATACATTTTAATTCATATTTGGGAAAATAATAATGTTACATTTTAACATTTTTTTTTTTGTCTTTCAAAGGCACATGGTTGCATTCCACTAATTAAAAGCACATGTTACCATGCACTGTCGGGCAAGATTCATTATTCTGAATTTATGATCATTGCAACCAGCACATTCCTGTCTAGATGGAAACCCCTCACAGAAATAATTAATGAAAACAGCTCGTAGCATGCATTCTAACGGGCTATCTTTTTAACATTTCACTCATTTTAAAAGAACACAGCTTTCTCCGTAAGCAGACTGGTTGATTTATAACCACATCAGTTCCAAGGCAAACCCACACAAAAATTCGTAGACGCATTTCAAAAGGAATGTGAAATGAACAGAACCCTTCTCAAAACACAAGATGTTACCTTCCCGTCAAGAAACTGACAAAGCACATAGGCAGACCAAGGAATCAAAAAAAGTCAAAATCAAACCATCAAATAGTCCACTGACTTTTATAGTCAGGTCAGATAACCATGCATGTTGACAGCATGTAAAAAAAAAAAAATAAAGACTGCCATCTCAACTCAAGATATTAACCCTTTGGCAGCTCAAGCAGAATCATTTCCCAACGTCCATGGATACATGGGAAAATCATTAGCACATTTCTTCACGTTTACAGATGACACGTACACATATTTTCAAAACGTTATCCCCAAGCACCCGAGAGAGATCCAGCTCCCTCCTGCCAAACGTAATGATAACATGCCCTGTCCAAGCCATGACCACATGGCGCTATTCACAAGCCATATTTACAAGACAAACTCTTCACAAACAATATATCCAAGGCGCAATGCACAAGGAACACAGCAGATCAACATGAGAACCTGCACCTCACAAGCCACATTAACATGGCGCTATTCACAAGCCATATTTACAAGGAGCTATATTCAAAGAACTCCACAGATCATAATACAATGAACACATTACACATTGCACAGCATAAGCAGATGCAGCAAGCAATTGAATGGGCAATTTAAAAGCATTTTTTACACACATTTATACAATTGGACCATCACATAGATGTAACTGGCTTCCTCATGTAATGCCATCCTTCAACTCTGACAGTTTAAACACCAAGATGAAAACCATTCCTTCCACCCTGAATAAGCCAAATGCCATGATGTAATGCACTCTCCTCACGCTGCAACTGTTCAAGCCCATAGGTCTAACAGGCTACATAAACTGCAACATTACGCCAGATGGAACCAGCGTTCAGGGCACTCCCTCAGAACACATGAGAAACTCTCTAAGCACATGGCCAGGACACACAGGATAGGTAAACAGTTCGTGACGCCAGATGTTATGGCTGGATTTTCTGAGTAGGTGGGATCAGCCCCCAGGGGCCCCTCCAACCCAGCCAGAACGTACTCACCTTCCCTCCCCAGGACCCCTCTATATCCAGGCACCTGGTACCTACCTGAGGATGGGGAACTCGCAATATACAAGCTCATATTATTAAAAACACCACTAAATCTATAGGGATACTAAGAATACTCACTGATTACTAGGGATATCCATACCCTACACCACACTTATTTACATCAGTTGGTCTCGCGGCCACTCAGACCCAGACCGGTCTACCCTAGGGCAGATATTGCGCACAATCCGGTGCGACTACACATGGGCCTGCAGAACCCAATGCTCCCTTTTCCAAACTGTTCGCAATCCTGCGAAACTAAGCGTCAGTATCCTCCCTGGCGTTCTCACTTATTCAAGCCACAATCCAGTGGGTATACACACTGGTTCGACCCCCCAGTGCTCTCACTAACGCCGCATATCAACGACGACCACATTCCTATGAACACCTATACACATATATATATATTGGGAAGTCTCTTCACTAAGGGTCTGCTACTACAATAATATTAATATCTCAGTTGTCTACTCGGGATGAAACTACAATAATAACTTTGAATATAGTTCCAGATTATAGTGTACTCCCTGCTCTTGGCATCAAAGGTCCACTCACTCCCTATTTATGTGATCACCACTTACCTGATTGGGATTACTCATCCATTCACGTGCCTAGCAAACACCTAGGAGCTATATTTACCTTCAGTGAACAAGAATAGGGGTTACACACCAGTTTGTTATAAACTGGGGGTTGTTTTATTACAGCAATATAAACATTTATACAAATCTAACAAAGACTATAGGTAGAACACACCGCTTGAAAGAGAAAAGATTAAACATAACAGGAACACTCCGCTGAAAGGGAAAAGATTAGACATAAAGTGTAAGTGTAGCTAATGTGATGAAAACAATATCACCTGATTAGTGTGAAGTCTTGTTCTAGCTGTCATCTGGGTTCCTCTCTCGTCTGTGCCTTGGCTCATCTCAGACTCTCTCTCTCTCCTGCACTCTTGGGTACACCTCTGCGCTGATCACTCTGTCTCTGGACTCCTCTCCCCCACACGAACTGTCTCTCCACCTTCCGTCTTCAATCTTAATGGTTCCTGCCGCTCTGATCACCGTTCATTCCACTAGCTTATTCACTCTGTCTCTGCGCCAATGTCCAATTAACTCCATCTGCTTCCATAGGTTAGTCCACGAGCTCTCCTCTATCTCTTTTAAAAGGCATTACTTCAGACTCCAGCTATTCACACCTCCTCCTGATAAGCAACTGCTTCTGACTGCTTCCTTCAGTTCCAGCTCACTATTCAACCCAGCTCTTCTCCAGATTGAACCCTCTCTCTCTCTCTGCCAACTCCACTCCACTGCTCGACTCTCTGCTGGACTCTCTGGCTGACTCTCTCCTCGACTCCCTCTCTCCTCGACTGACTGACTCCGCCTCTGCACTTCACTGATATAGAATGCTGTTTCCTCATGGAAAGTTCCAGCCATCAGCCCGCCGCCTACCAGGTCTCTGCATCACCTCGCATCAAGGACACACACCCAGCCGGCCGGCCTTTTGTTGTGTCTTCTACACAGAGAATAATACAGCCTACCGATAAGGGCTGGCCCAGACCGGTTCTCTCCAAGTGAAAAACAGCCTTAACTATAAACATTGCCTTTGCCCTGAAAAATCTCCCAGTTTCATCAAGATGGAGTCCCTCTAGCTCTAAGCCTGTAGGCCTGAAAGGGGTGAAATGCTCCTTAGCTCTGTCAAAACACCTACATAAACCATACCAATATGTCTAATATGTCAAAGCCAATAGGCAATAGACAGGTTAAAGTCAAGAATAAAGGCATATTAAGCAGCTATCCTCTTCTAGATCTGGAAAAAAGGGCTTAAAAGGGCCAACACAGGCTAAGAATACCTATACTAGATGCGAGCAAGATTAATGATCTATATCACTGCTAAATAAAGCCAAAAACTCTGCCATTACACGCGTGCAATGCACTGCTGATGACGTCACATATTACATCACTCATGACATGGTCAGTGACATCACTCATGACATCACTGATGACACCATCCAGTGAATATGTGTCTTTCTGAAAAATAAATATTAGTGAGTAATGTTTAAATATTTAAATATATATATTAGTGTTTCACTTTGTGTATAAGTGGCTACATGTGTTGGTAAGTAGCTACATGCGTATGTATATGGGTTATTAGATGTTTCTCTTAGTATCAGTATGAGTGTCTATATGGTTTGGTGGGGGTATTACTTAGCACACAGATGCATGAGTGACTGACTCTCTGTTTGTATGTGTTTTGAAGACAGCATATGTGCAGGACTGTATGGGTGGATGAGTGTGTATATGTGTTTGTTAGTGAGTGAATGACTGTCTCACTAGTGTCTTTATCAGTAACGACATATGTTTTAATCTAGTATATGTGAATATTGATGTATATAAGTGAGTATATGTGAGAGTAAGAGATTGAAAGAGTTCCTGTTTAAATAAGTATGTGTTTCTATAAGTGATTGTTTAAGAGAATAAATATGTGTAATTTTCAATAGAAGTAAGGTGGAAGTGTGTGTATAACTCTATATTCAAATAAATGGATGTTCAATAGTTTATTTGCACGTGTGAGTATGTCTGTGAGTAACTTTTCGATGATTGTCGGTGTGTAACAGGATGTATAGGTGTATCATTTCATATGATGAGTGAGTATATGTATGAGTGGATGTGTATATAGATGGTGGAATTACTTGTTGTAACTGATATGGGTATCTGCCTTTTTTTTTAAATTTCAGTTTCTATTTTTGAATATGTGTTTCAAGGATTACATTACAGTGAAAGGAGGTCTGTCACTATGTCACAAGGATGGTGTCATCAGTGATGTCATGAGTGATGTCACTGACCATGTCATGAGTGATGTAATATGTGACGTCATCAGCAGTGCATTGTACGCGCAAGTTATAGTGAGTCCAACTAACTATAACGTGGAATTTCATTGGTTTTATGTCAGTAAAATTTCCAGCTAACTATAACATGTGTCAAACCTATGGTTTTTCCAGTGAATATATATATATATAAAAACAATGGCAGAGGCTGTATTTTCGGTGTGATCAAGGGCAAAGAGTGCTGGAAACGCGTCACAGAGGGAAAGGATGAATAAATAAAACATCTACCTGCAAGTGCCGTCTGGGTCTGTTTCTCTCATTTCGCTGCAGTGGAAGTAGTGAGAGTTTGCTATATATATATATATATATATATATATATATATATATATATATATATATATATATATATGTATGTATGTATGTATATATTACCTACTGGCAGTCGCCAGTAGGTAGTTATAGTTAGGATTGTTTTCTATAGGAAATCCGCAACATTCTATTGGGAATAACTTTGGCGCCGGTTGAGGAATCTGCCTGTAATTTTCTTTAAATTTACCTTGCTGCGCTCCCCTCCTTCCCTTAAAAATTGGGGGGGATTCGTCAAGCGTGGGCCGAGATAAAAGGGGGGTCCCAAAACATGTTTTCCCCATGTTAATTTCCATAGGGCGGTTGGACTCACTTTTAGCCCGAACGGCTGAATGGATTTCCACAAAACTTGGCGAAATTGTAGGGACTGGTAGCCCGATGTGCCTTTGCTATGTCTCAAGATATGTGCTCCAGTGGATTTTGAGTAATTTAGGTTAAAAAAAACATATATATCTGGGCGGAGCCTAACCACAAATCTGATCTGATTGGCTGTCAGCACTTCATCCAAGAAGTGTTGGCAGCCATCTTGGGACCAATATACATGATAGCACCTCATTAAAAAGCATTGTAGTTAATAGAGGGTTTTAGGACTTTAGTTACATTATAAATCATTTGTTGATGGTACCATACTCATTTTAGGAATTGTGGTGTGTTCTAAGGTGATTTTACCATGTGAAAAGCCTTCTGCTGTGATATCATGAATCATGTTTGAAAGAAAACTAATATCTCATGATTTTCCCACAGTAGTTTGGAAGGGGATCTATAAGCTAAACCGAAAGCATATTTTCTGTAAATTCACATTATCTTTCTCAGTCATGTGAGAATGAAGTCTGACATTCTCAGTAAAACATGTACATCCAACAAGGACAGAGACTGACAGTTGATTCCTTTGTGTTCTACTGCAGCCTCCTAGAGTGTTCTAAAGAACAACTAGAGCGCTAACAGTCCTACTTGTTACAAAGGTATAGCACACCTGAAGCCATTGTGATGGGAATAAAGTGGTAACTCTTAAAACATTTAATTTAAAAAGGAACAAAATGAGGGGGTATATTATGCCATAGAAAGTATTATTAGTGCTGCAGAAAGAAAAATTAGGGCACATTTTGAGTGACTTCTCAAATCCTCTTCTATTTTATTAAACAATTCTGACATGCAGTCTCCCAAGATGGCCACCAGAGACAAAAGAGCCCAAATGTAGCCCAAATATCACCCAGATGTAGCCCAAGTATAGCCCAATGACAGAATGTCCCAGAGTGTTCAAAAGAACTACTAGAGCGCTAACAGTCCTACTTATTACAAAGGTATGGCACACCTGAAGCCATCTTGATTGGAATAAAGTGGTAACTCTTGAAACATTTAATTTGAAAAGGAACAAAATGAGGGGGTATATTTTGCCATAGAAAGTATGATTAGTGCTGCAGAAAGAAAAGTTAGGGCACATTTTGAGTGACTTCTCAAATCCTCTTCAATTTCATAAAAAAATTCTGACATACAGTCTCCCAAGATGGCCACCAGACACAAAAGAGCCTAAATGTAGCCCAAATATCACCCAGATGTAGCCCAAGTATAGCCCAATGACAGAATGTCCCAGAGTGTTCTAAAGAACAACTAGAGCGCTAACAGTCTTACTTATGACAAAAGTATGGCACACCAGAAGCCATCTTGATTGGAATGAAGTGGTAAGTCTGAAAACATTTAATTTAAAAAGGAACAAAATGAGGGGGTTCATTTTGCCATAGAAAGTATGATTAGTGCTTCAGAAAGAAAAATTAGGGATCATTTTGAGTGACTTCTCAAATCCTCTTCTATTTCATTAAAAAAATTCTGACATGCAGACTGAAACATGCACTTTGAATACCAGCAGCAGACTTCCCTGGTGAGCAGTAGCTTTACTACAGTGATCTAATGAGCAACTAGAGTGCTAACATTCAGAATTTATGGCAAATGTGTGACACATCTGAATGCCTTCTTGATGGAACCAAAGTAAACAAGCATTGAAAATGCAATAGATCTCGCCCTCGTTTAAGTTAAAGCCATTCTTTTTGTAATGAGGTGGCTTTTTAGCTTTGCTTTTATTAGTGTTTTTTAAACTTTCATGTAAATAACATGCATCTGTATGCATATATGTATATGTATGCATGCATTTATATTTGTATTTATATAGATATACAGATTATATATGTTTATATATGTATGTATGTATATATTACCTACTGGCGGTCGCCAGTAGGTATATATAGTTAGGATTTTTTCTCTATGGGATTTTTGAAAATTCTATGTCTAATAACTTTGGCGTTTGTGGACGGAATTGGCTGAAATTTTCAGGAAAATGGAACATTTTGTTTCTGAGCAGCCCCTGACAATTCTGGGGGGTTTCATCAAGGGGGGGCCGAGAAAAAAGGGGGGTCCCAAAACGCGTTTTTCCCATGTTAATTTCCATAGGGCGGTTGGCCTCACTTTTAGCTCGAACGGCTGAATGGATTTGCACAAAACTTGGCAAAATTGTAGGGACTGTTAGCCCGATGTGCCTTTGCTAGGTCTCAATATATGTGCTCCAGTGGATTTTGAGTAATTTAGGTTAAAAAAAAGATATATATCTGGGCGGAGCCTAACCACACATCTGATCTGATTGGCTGTCAGCACTTCATCCAAGAAGTGTTGGCAGCCATCTTGGGACCAATATACATGATAGCACCTCATTAAAAAGCATTGTAGTTAATAGAGGGTTTTAGGACTTTAGTTACATTATAAATCATTTGTTGATGGTACCATACTCGTTTTAGGAATTGTGGTGGGTTCTAAGGTGATTTTACCATGTGAAAAAACCTTCTGCTGTGATATCATGAATATTGTTTGAAAGAAAACTAATATCTCATGATTTTCCCACAGTGGTTTGGAAGGGGATCTATAAGCTAAACTGAAAGCATATTTTCTGTAAATTCACATTATCTTTCTCAGTCATGTGAAAATGAAGTCTGACATTCTCAGTAAAACATGTACATCCAACAAGGACAGAGACTGTCAGTTGATTCCTTTGTGTTCTACTGCAGCCTCCTAGAGTGTTCTAAAGAACAACTAGAGCGCTAACAGTCCTACTTATTACAAAGGTATGGCACACCTGAAGCCATCTTGATTGGAATAAAGTGGTAACTCTTAAAACATTTAATTTAAAAAGAAACAACATGAGGGGGTATATTTTGCCATAGAAAGTATGATTAGTGCTGCAGAATGAAAAATTAGGGCACATTTTGAGTGACTTCTCAAATCCTTTTCTATTTCATTAAAACATTCTGACATGCAGTCTCCCAAAATGGCCACCAGAGACAAAAGAGCCCAAATGTAGCCCAAATATCACCCAGATGTAGCCCAAGTATAGCCCAATGACAGAATGTCCCAGAGTGTTCTAAAGAACAACTAGAGCGCTAACAGTCCTACTTATTACAAAGGTATGGCACACCTGAAGCCATCTTGATTGGAATAAAGTGGTAACTCTTAAAACATTTAATTTAAAAAGAAACAACATGAGGGGGTATATTTTGCCATAGAAAGTATGATTAGTGCTGCAGAATGAAAAATTAGGGCACATTTTGAGTGACTTCTCAAATCCTTTTCTATTTCATTAAAACATTCTGACATGCAGTCTCTCAAAATGGCCACCAGAGACAAAAGAGCCCAAATGTAGCCCAAATATCACCCAGATGTAGCCCAAGTATAGCCCAATGACAGAATGCCCCAGAGTGTTCTAAAGAACAACTAGAGCGCTAACAGTCCTACTTATTACAAAGGTATAGCACACCTGGAGCCATCGTGATGGGAATAAAGTGGTAACTCTTAAAACATTTAATTTAAAAAGGAACAAAATGAGGGGGTATATTATGCAATAGAAGGTATTATTAGTGCTGCAGAAAGAAAAATTAGGGCACATTTTGAGTGACTTTTCAAATCCTCTTCTATTTCATTAAAAAATTCTGACATGCAGTCTCCCAAAATGGCCACCAGAGACAAAAGAGCCCAAATGTAGCCCAAATATCACCCAGATGTAGCCCAAGTATAGCCCAATGACAGAATGTCCCAGAGTGTTCTAAAGAACAACTAGAGCGCTAACAGTCCTACTTATTACAAAGGTATGGCACACCTGAAGCCATCTTGATTGGAATAAAGTGGTAACTCTTAAAACGTTTAATTTAAAAAGGAACAAAATGAGGGGGTATATTTTGCCATATGAATTATGATTAGTGCTGCAGAAAGAAAAATTAGGGCACATTTTGAGTGACTTCTCAAACCCTCTTCAATTTCATTAAAAAATTCTGACATACAGTCTCCCAAGATGGCCACCAGAGACAAAAGAGCCTAAATGTAGCCCAAATATCACCCAGATGTACCCCAAGTATAGCCCAATGACAGAATGTCCCAGAGTGTTCTAAAGAACAACTAGAGCGCTAACAGTCTTACTTATGACAAAAGTATGGCACACCAGAAGCCATCTTGATTGGAATGAAGTGGTAAGTCTGAAAACACTCAATTTAAAAAGGAACAACATGAGGGGGTTAATTTTGCCATAGAAAGTATGATTAGTGCTTCAGAAAGAAAAATTAGGGATCATTTTGAGTGACTTCTCAAATCCTCTTCTATTTCATTAAAAGAATTCTGACATGCAGACCGAAACATTCACTTTGAATACCAGCAGCAGACGTCCCTGGTGAGCAGTAGCTTTACTACAGTGATCTAATGTGCAACTAGAGTGCTAACATTCAGAATTTATGGCAAATGTGTGACACATCTGAATGCCTTCTTGATGGAACCAAAGTAAACAAGCATTAAAAATGCAATAGATCTCGCCCTCGTTTAAGTTAAAGCCATTCTGTTTGTAATGAGGTGGCTTTTTAGCTTTGCTTTTATTAGTGTTTTTTCAACTTTCATGTAAATAACATGCATCTGTATGCATATAAGTATATGTATGCATGCATTTATGTTTGTATTTATATAGATATACAGATGATATATGTTTATATATGTATGTATATATATATATATTCACTGAAAAAACCATAGGCTATAGACCATATATAGTTAGGAATTAGCATTTACAAAACCTTGAAAATTCACTGAAAAAACCATAGGTTATAGACCATATATAGTTAGGAATTAGCATTTACAAAACCTTGAAAATTCACTGAAAAAATCATAGGTTATAGACCATAAATAGTTAGGAATTCGCATTTACAAAACCTTATTTTACTCACACAAAACCATTGAAATTCCATATATAGTTAGTTGCACTAACTATATATCGCGCACCCGCAATCCACTGCTGATGATGTCACATATTACATCATTCATGACATGGTCAGTGACATCACTGATGACATCACGGATGACATCTCAAATGACATCACTGATGACATCTCAAATGACATCACTGATGACATCACTGATGACATCTCATTTGACATTACTGATCACATCACTGATGATATCAATCATGTGATAATACGATGAACCTCTTCAGACTCTAATATAACCTTAGATACAATCATTGTAAACAGACACTCACAGACTGTCACTCATCCATGGAGTTACTCACACACCTAGTCAGTCATGCAAAGAATCAATCACACCTCCATTTCCATGGTTTTTTCAGTGAATATATATATATATATGAGGTACGTTCAGTTCTCAGCAAATGTAGCGCAGCGCAGTAAGCCACACCAACAAGCAGGAACAGGCGAGACCCAGAAGTGGTGCAATACGATTTTATTTAAAGTTTAGCCCAGCACCAATCCGCCATGACGCGTTTCGGGTAGAGATACCCTTGTTCACATGACAACGTCACGAGGGATGACCAACCCTTTTAAAGTGCAAGTAGTGCCATCACACGTCATAGAAAGTGAAAACATACTCAACTTTCAAAACCTACAAACATTTGTAGAATTACTGCATAAATGCAAGTTTGCACAGAGAAAACAAATATTTTTTGTGAAATGGAATTCCAACATCAAACACACGGCATTGGCTAATTCATAAAACTTCATAATATACAAAAGATTTAAAAGCCAATAAATAATTATAAATAATTATAATACCATTAAAATTCTCTTAGAGGGTACTCGCTTGTATATATTCTTCAAGTATATAATGATGAATAATGAGTACACAACACTTTTATATAACAGACCAAAAATGTCATGGTTACCCTTAAAGTGCAAACTTAATAAGAGGTTATCCTGCCCAAGTGGGCTATCATATAAGAAATTCCACATTCATCAATTGTTTGTGCAAAATACGCAATAATTCATGCATCTACATGTAGATGGCTGTAAAGTGCTACAGTAAAGTGAAAAGTGCGTTAAGAAAAGATAAATCATTGTTCTTAAATAATGTTATAAAGATAGGTCAAAAAACGAGGTTCCAGGGTTCATATTATTTACATGGCTGATAAAGTTCTGGTTGATAGATGGTATTACAGGACTGAACCATATTTAATAAGGACAATGTACAGATTTGTGGGACAGCAGGGGTATTCAAATGTTATAGGTAAGTGTAGCAATCCTCTCCCATATTGAGACCCTGAGGTGCTTTGGTGTCGAGAGATATTATATAACGGGTCTCCAACTTTCTTAGTAAAGCCTCTCTGTCGCCACCTCTTCTTTGGGGGGGGATGCAGTCTATAACAAAATATTTTAGAGTAGAGGCATCTTTCCCATGCATTAACTCAAAATGCCTAGCTACTGGATATGTAGGATCAGCATGTGCTATTGCATGTAGATGTTGTAAGATCCGCTTATGGACCTGCGGTCTTGTGCTGCCTACATATCTGAGCCCGCATGGGCATTCCAAAACATAGACCGCAAACTCTGTTTTGCAGTTTAGTTTTTGTTTGATTTTGATGGGGGTAGGGGATAAAGGTGTAACTACCTCACACTTACTCACCCCATGTTTACATGCCTTGCATGTGGAACATCGTAAGAATCCCTTGCTGTCATCTAACCATGTGGATGTGATTACTTCTGGGCTGCTGGATACCAAACTATCCTTCATAGATCGAGCCTTACGGTATGTAATGCTAGGGTATTTGGGCATAGTGGCACCTAATATAGGATCATTCGAAATCAATGACCAATTTTCCTTAATGATTTTTTGAATCATCCTATGCTGGTTACTGAACCCGATAATCAATCTAGTTTCCTCATCCGGTCCACTAGTAGAAACAACAGGTTGATTAGAATCTCCTAAGCCTAGGAGTTTTAGCCTGTTCAATTTGTTGGCCCTAGCAATGGCATTATCTACAATAGCTGGTTTATAGCCACGTTGAAGGAAACGTTCCCTACATTGTGACTGAGCCACACAGCATTGCTCTTCACTGCTGCAAATCCTTCTGACACGCAGCATCTCCCCGTAGGGGATGCTGCGTATCAGATGTGCAGGATGATGGCTATCCGCATGCAGCAGTGTGTTCCCTGCCGTGGGTTTGCGGTACAGTTTCGTTTGGAGAGTATCTCCCTGAACGTATATTTCAACATCCAGGAATACGACTGATTGAGCACTGATAGAGCTGGTGAGCTGGATATTGAGATTATTGTTGTTAAGCATTTGTATGAAATCTCTCACCTCAGTCTCAGTCCCATCCCAAACAAAAAACAAATCATCAATGTATCTAGACCAGAGTTTCACCTTTGTATTCATGATGACAGCATGTTCCCCCATCAGGACCTGCTCCTCCCAGTACCCCATGTGCAAACATGCGTAACTGGGAGAGAAGCAGGCCCCCATAGCTACTCCTCTGGTCTGAAGAAACAATTGTTTGGCAAACAAAAAGATATTGTTCTCTAAGCACATTGAAATCATTTCTATCAGCATTTGCGAGTGTTCATTGAAGCAAGCTTCCCTTTTTCCCAGGAAGTGTCTGATAGTTTTCAATCCATCTTGATGGAATATGCTGGTGTAAAGCGAGGTGACATCCATAGACACCAGCATATAGGTCGAATTCCATCTGAAATCAATGAGCTTTTTAATGAGATCAGTTGTATCTAGGACAAAGGAGGGCAAACTTCTCACATGGTCTTGTAGAAAGAAGTCAATGTATTTACTCACATTCTCCAATAGACTGTTGCATGCAGAGATAATGGGTCTGCCCGGTGGTTGATCATAGTTCTTGTGGACCTTGGGGATGAAATATATCACCGGAGTGACAGGATGTTCATTTTTCAAAAATGTATATTCCTCCATGGTCAGCAACCCTTTACTACGCCAGGCAGACAATTTACTATATATTGCATTTTTCGCTGCAACAGCATCCTGCATGTTTACACGTTTGTAACAGTCCTTATCATTTAATTGTTTGTGAGCTTCTTCCAGATACATTTTCCGTGGCCACAATACCACATTGCCCCCCTTGTCTGATTGTCTGATAACTAGATGTTTGTTTGCCTTTAGTTTCTTGATTAACTTGTGGTATTCAACATCCTTATGATTGTACCGTTTCTTGGAATGTGAGATTGTTATTTGTAGATCCTTCAATTGGGAATTCACACGTTCATGGAAAATGTCAACATTGTCCTTAGCCATGAGCGGACAAAACTTCGATTTCGGTTTGAACGGTGTCTGACAAATCCTAGGAAGAGGTTCACCTCCCAGCGCATTTTGACTTTCTGTTGAGGCTAGATCTTCTTCCTCTTGTAATGATAGCAGTTCTTGGGTTAACGCTGCTCCTAACACCACTGTTTCTTCCAAACCAGAATTCGCTGTGAGGTCTGAGATTGACCCTTGGGTGCCCACAGCGTTGTTAGGGGCAACTCCCATGCGATTAGCAAAATGTTTGCGTAGTTTAAGTTTACGCGTGAATTTGAACATATCAATTCTGGTTGTGGCATAGTCAAAATCTCCTCGGGGCTATATGATAGTCCCAAGGATAAGGATAGGATTGATGTTTCTTTGGGCGTTAATTCAATATCGGTCAGATTGATTACCGAGTGTGTGCTGCTATCAGGAATGGAAGTCAAATTTATTGCTGTGGTTGAGGTGCTGGCGTTTTGTTCCATTGCCATCTGGATCTCGGCTTCCTTTGCTTTCCTCCGGTTGGTGCGGCGTTTGTGGCTTTTGCGCCTCTCGGCGCGTTTCCTGTTTGCACGCTTGCGCCGGCAGCTGCTGTCCCAGACCGCAGAGTTGATTTGCGGTCCTGTTGTACTACTTCCATTTCTTCCCCCGGGGTATAGTTGCGAAACCCCGACCTCAGTATATATACATACACATACATATATATAAATGCATATGCATATATATGCATATATATATGTGTATATGTGTGCGTGTAGAGAGAGGCAGAGAGGTAGAGGTGAGAGGTAGAGAGGTAGAGAGGTAGAGACTAGTAGAGAGAGAAGTAGAGAGAGGTAGAGAGGCAGAGAGTAGAGAGTGAGTAATAAAGAGTAGAGAGTGAGTAGTAGAGAGTAGTAGAGAGCAGTAGAGAGAGTAGCAGAGAGTGAGTAGTAGAGAGTAGTAGAGTGAATAGTAGAGTGAGTAGTAGAGAGTAGTAGAGAGTGAGTAGTAGAGAGTGAGTAGTAGAGAATAGTAGAGAGTAAGTAGTAGAGTGAGTAGTAGAGAGCAGTAGAGAGTGAGTAGTAGAGAGTGAGTAGTAGAGATTAGTAGAGAGTGAGTAGCAGAGAGAGAGAATAGTAGAGAGTAGTAGAGAGTGAGTAGTAGAGTGAGTAGTAGAGACTAGTAGAGAGAGAGAGTAGTAGAGAGTGAGTAGTAGAGAGTAGTAGAGAGTGAGTAGTAGAGTGAGTAGTAGAGAGTGAGTAGTAGAGAGAGAGTAGTAGAGAGTGAGTAGTAGAGAGTGAGTAGTAGAGAGTAGTAGAGAGTGAGTAGTAAAAAATGAGTAGTAGAGAGAGTAGTAGAGAGTGAGTAGTAGAGAGTAGTAGATAGTGAGTAGTATGGAGTGAGTAGTAGAGAGAGAGTAGTAGAGTGTAGTAGAGTAGTAGAGAATGAGTAGTAGAGAGTGAGTATTTGAGAGTAGTGGAGTAGGAGAGAGTAAGTAGTAGAGAGTAGTGGAGAATATTCCAAAGTTTGGCACAGCACCACTTGCACAATAAGTCCAATCAAATCATATCACTTAGAGTCCTTATTGAAGCGCTGAATCTTGGTGTATATTCAAATGCTTTTATTTTCCTTAAGTTTATGTACCACAGCCAGCCGAAACGTTTCGTTCTGTACAACAGAACTTCTTCAGGGCGTTCTTATTTCCTTCAAGTTATGTCGGTATCCTGTTGTCATATAACTAGATATTTCTTCCAAATGTTAGACGAGACGTAAGTACATTCTTATTCGAAGTGACGAAGGTATCAATTTTACCCACACAATTCGGGCAGACTTGAGTAATTTATAGCATTCTCAAAGTCAGTCTTTCAAAAATTCCAAAGTATAGGACATGATAATCCAAATCCAAATGTTTCTCAAGGC
Source organism: Lissotriton vulgaris (assembly GCF_964263255.1). Taxonomy (NCBI): domain Eukaryota; kingdom Metazoa; phylum Chordata; class Amphibia; order Caudata; family Salamandridae; genus Lissotriton; species Lissotriton vulgaris. The sequence goes on from NW_028242410.1 coordinate 201,698, forward strand.
AAGTCATTTTCAATCGTTCGGAATATCGGTGTTTGGGCAGATATGACCCAGGGACCCCCAGTATGCAAGGGGAATTAGTCCCCCCTCTGCAAACGTGCCAGTGGCCTGTGTTGCAGAGAGATGTAAAAAGGGGCATAGCCTCATTACACTTCTGTGCAATGCAGCCCCCTGGCACATACTGGAGGTTCCAGGTGGGCTAGTTGGCCCCCAGGAACCCCTAGTATGCAAGGGGAACTAGTTCCCCCTCTTCAAACATGCACGGGGGCTGCGTTGCAGAGAGGTGTAAAAAAGGGTGTGGCCTCATTACATCTCTCTGCAATGCAGCCCCCTGGCGCATACTGGAGGCTCCTAGTGGGCTAGTTGGCCCCCAAGGACCCCTAGTATGCAAGGGGAATTAGTTCCCCCTCTGCAAACGCGGCAGGGGGCTGCATTGCAGAGAGGTGTAACAAGGGGCATAGCCTCATTACACATCTGCAATGCAGCCCCCTGGTGCATACTGGAAGTTCCAGGTGGGCTAGTTAGCCCCCAGGGGCCCCCAGTATGCAAGGGGAATTAGTTCCCCCTCTTCAAACATGCACGGGGGCTGCGTTGCAGAGAGGTGTAAAAAGGGGCGTGGCTTCATTACACCGCTCTGCAATGCAGTTCTCTCCCTGACGCATACTGGAGATTCCTGGTGGGCTTTCAGGTCTTATATAGTTAGGAATTAGCATTAAAAAAACCTTTGAAATTCACTGAAAAAAACATAGATTTCAGGCCTTATATAGTTAGGAATTATCATTTCAAAAACCTTGCAAATTCACTGAAAAAACCATAGGTTTGAGTCACTATATATAGTTAGGAATTAGCATTTACAAAACATATGAAATTCACAGAAAAAAACGTAGGTTTCACACCAGTTATAGTTAGGAATTAGCATTTTAAAAAAACTATTAAATTCACTGAAAAAAACATAGGTTTGACACCAGTTATAGTTAGCTGGAAATTTTACTGACATAAAACTATTGAAATTCCCACGTTATAGTTAGTTGGACTCACTATAACTTGCGCGCCTGCAATGCACTGCTGATGACGTCACATATTACATCACTCATGACATGTCCTAGTCCTAGTTGGTGGTTAATCGATGTATAAAGTGATACTACATCTATTGTAGCTAGAAGATATGTTGGTTGCCATTCCGTGTCCATTATGATTCGTAGAAAGTCTCCAGTGTCCTTGATGAAGGAGTTTAGCGTTGGCACTATGGGAGCTAAGAAATGATCAACATATGAGGCAATGTTTTCGTATAGCGAACCACAGCTATAAGCAATTGCTTATTTTCTTAGGCAGAGACCAATAGGGGAACTCAAACATTCGGCTATGTTGTTAGACATGATACACATATGCCTTACAAACAATGTGTTTCTCTTTAATAATGGAATTTATTCCCAGAACCGTGGAACTGCCATGGGCGTTTCATTCTCTCCAAGCTATGCTAATCTCACCATGGGATGGTGGGAGAAACACATAGCTTGGAGAGAAGAAAACGAACCATACACTGCCAAGATAATTCTCTGGCTGAGATTTATCGACGATCTCTTCCTAGTGTGGAAAGGAACAAGGGAAGAGTTGTTTGAATATATACTGATCTTGAACACAAATGATGTTGGTCTACAATTCACGTTTAACATCCAAGAGAAAGAAATTGATTTCCTTGACACAAAGGTATACATTAAAGAGAACAAAATACATACGACCCTTTTTCGGAAAAAAACCTCTACTAACAGCATCCTCCATGGAACTAGTTTTCATCCGATATCTTTGAAACAGAATGTACCTTATGGAGAGTTTCTAAGGATGAAACGGAATTGTTCTGAACCCTTGGAAATGGAACAAAAATTTGCAGAAACGGCACATCGATTCTCCCAAAGAGGATATAGTATGAAAACAATAAAATTGGGAGAAACAAGAGCACGACAAAAGACAAGAACTGAGACATTGATAGTTAAGAAAAAAGTGGCCAACACAACAACAATTGAGGAGAAGCCACGTTTAATCTTGACATATTCAAAAGAAAGTGCGAAAATCAGAAAAGTGGTCACTAAATACTGGAGTGTATTGAAAAAAGATCCGGATATTGGAAACGTGATAGGAGATGCACCATTGATCTCCTTCAGAAAGGCACCATCAATTGGTGACACTTTAGTCAACAGCCATTTCATAAACAAGAGAGAAGAAACTTGGCTGGAAAAAAGACAGAAAGGTTTTACCAAATGTATATCGTGCAAGGCATGTAAGATTGGTAAAAACCTTAAATCCATAACGGATCCGAAAGGCCAACCATTTGAAATCCGGAACAAGATCACATGTGAGTCCCATTATGTTGTCTATCTTCTCGAATGTGATTGTGGAAAGAGATATATTGGATCGACAACATGCGCCCTTAAAAAGAGAATGTTAGAACATATTAGGGCTATTCAAAACAAGGACCAAACATATGCGATGGCCGAACACCTCATGACTCACAAAAACAAAACCTGGTTAAATGTAAGATATTCGGGGATAGCAATGATACCTGAAAATGAAAGAGGAGGCAATCGCTTACAAAGACTCAGATGTTTGGAATCCAAACTAATAATAAAATTCAAGACAAAGACCCCCCAGGGATTGAATGGGGACGAGGAATTATATGTACATTTATGAACAAACTGAGATAAATAATCCAAAGACAATCACACAAAAGTAAAATGAAAGTCTCCATTGATCAAGACATCTATCTCATAAGACAAGTGTTGGATGATAGAAATATCGATAGATATGCGATATGTTAATTTGTAGCCGAAACCAGACGCATTAGTTTCTTTGAGTACATATTGTCTAGATTTTTGAAATGTAAAAGAGGTCAATTAAGAATATAAGGAGAAATTTAAGTTTGTTGTTTGCAGTATTCGTTGTTTTAAAGCATGTCAAGTTCCTGGACTTAGGCACAAGCCAATGACTTTGGGTTATAGCACTCAGCTATCACCCCACATTATGTACATACAAAATTGTACATAATTTTGCAAGGGAGTTGAGATACTCAGCTTGCCTTAGAGTAATTAATTCCTCTAAGCCATATGGCACTCAGCCCACATAAGTGAGACCATTATACTGTCACCAAACACATGGCTTGCCACCTGGGAAAAGGAACCTGACACTGGTTTTACAACCTAAAACTACCCCTCCCACAATGCATCCTAATTGCTAAGTGGACTGGAGGGTATAAATATTGAAAAGTAAAAACGGACTTGTTACTACCGTGATCAAGAACAGTAGTTTGTTCGAAACGCGTAGGTGAGGAAGTTTTTCCAAGATGGAATAAAGAAGCTTGAAAAAATCAGAGAAGAGTGCGGTGTTTTTTTGAATTGCTCGAAAGTTACAACGAGTCTTGTCCTTGACTTGTCACCGGCACCAGCTGATCAGCCGCTCCTCCTCCAGCAAGGGACAATTGTTTTGAAAAAAAAAAAAAAAAAAAAAAATATATATATATATATATATATATATATATATATATATATATATATATATATATATATATATATATATATATATATATATATATATATATATATATATATTCACTGAAAAACACATAGGTTTTACACATGTTATAGTTAGCTGGATGTTTCACTCATACAAAACCATTGAAATTCCACCGTTATAGTTAGTTCAGCTAACTATAACTCGCGCGCCCGCAATGCACTGCTGATGACGTCACATATTACATCACTCATGACATGGTCAGTGGCATCACTCATGACATCACTCATGACATCTCATTTGACATCACTGATGACATCATCCTTGTCAATATATCCTTGTGAATATATATATGCATATATATATATATATATGCACTGGAAAACGAAACACCCACTTCCCTTACAAAGAAATGGAAAGTTTGCATCTCTGCAACCTCTCTTATTTTTCACCTTATTCATTTTCCTCTCAATCAACATATCATCCACAAATACACACACCTACCTACTGCCTTTCTTGGCTGGGCTTATCAATTATTCTTCTTGAATTCAAATTCAAAGTGCAGGCCCTTTATTCAGCCTTCTTCGTAACTACTACCCATCAATAGCAGTGGGCAATTTCCACACTTCCATCCTTTCTTGCGTCCTTACTACCGCACACTATGTGTACTTTATGCACTAGCTTGCTTCCTTAGATGTGCTACTCATTTCTCTTGCTCACTGTGGAATTCAACACCCTATCTGTGTAATGAGCTGGAAATCCAAAGATTCTCTTCACTGACAAGGCAGTGGGTAGTTTGTGTGTCTCCAACCTTTCTTATTTTTCACCTTTTTCATCTTCCACTCAATCAACACATCATCCACACATACACACAAATACTTGCTGCATACCTTATCTGTGATTATCAACTATTCTTCTATTTCATATTCCTATTCAAAGTGCAGGCCTTTATCGAACATTTTTATTGTAACAAGTACCCCAGCGAAAGAAATTGTAAATTTGCACACTTGCTCCATTTCTTGGCTGGGATTATCAATTATTCTTCAATTTCATATTCTGATTCAACTCAAGGCCCTTTATCAAGCCTTTTTGTTGTAACTACTGTTGCAGGAATTCTGCTCCTACACAGAACTGTGCATAAAGACTTACGACCTCAATGAATTACGGTGTACTAAAACCCACCTTAGTACCCAAACCCCCTACCAGACTAGCAATCAGTGACTCATTGGTTCTTCGTCCTATAGCAAAAACACCAATGACTAGTCAACTCAGAACATGCGACTTAGATTACCTCAAGTAAGGTAGATAAAAAGAGCACTCTTTCGTTATAGTCTTACAACAGTCCAAAACAAGGAGTAAATAAAGACACGTGCAAGTTTGAAATGGTTATTTCTAACGCTGTAATCTCATGCTCAGTACCTTAGATAATACAACCAAACTATTATCAGAAACAAGGTTGTTAGCATTGTTACTATTCCATAAAGGGACAAAGCATCTTATATTGCTAACGGGAAACAGGTTTAAAATATACCTACATTTCACTCTCCCTACTTATCAGGTTAGTTTATAACTACAGAAGGTCTCATAGGATTACATGGACGGCCCCATACCTCTGGTACTCAGCAGTAGTGGATCACATTGAGTTTTGCACAAAATGTCAGGATACCAATGTTCTCAAACTGTGTCTAATTATGCCTCCACAATACATTATTAAACACGCCAGTATCAGACGTGGCCACAGCTGCATATGTGTTATAGGTCGAACGTGCGAGGATCATTCCGAATAACAGACACAGTAGATAACCTTGATGTTCCATGCTCTCACTATACACACTAAACTAGCGAGGCAGTCTAGAAATGTAGCATAACAAATTATTCTCATGTGAAACAAAATACTCAGCCTTCTCTAAACAATATCAAAATTGCGTGTCGAGTGCAAAGCAGAGCAGGAAAGCAAAAATGGCATTTAAGCTTCTAATAAACCCATGCTAACTTAACACTGTGTGAGTGCAAGGCTCAGCCCACGACACCCTCCCTCGATAGAACCACGTAATATAAACGTGGGCGAACTAGGATCGCAGAGTATAAGCCTGAAAAGCAGAGTCAAGTTCAAATTTGCATAAAAAATTATTTGCTGTTTGATAGAAAACAGTAACTAAATAATAAAGAATAGGTAGAAAAATCAAAGAATCTTAATCCAACAGCGTATAAGCACAGTATGTAGCAACAGCCTCCAAGAGGAAGTCATTGTTCTCATCTGAAAACATTTCAGCCATCCAATTCAATAGTGGGAATGAACATACATGTTCCTCAACGACCGGAGCCTCTATCACAATCGGAGGAAAACTCGGGTCATCTTCAATGTAACTGCGTGCCAAGAAGTCATGAGCAGCTGCAAAAACATTCCAAAGTCCCATTATTCCATGTATCGCTGCTAAGGCCATAATCCCGCCGCCAGAACAGAGCAAGTCATGAACCACTAAGGGGCTCATCCGCTGTTCATAATCCACGTTGGGAGACACTGTACTGCAGAGACACAAATCCAGGTCCCAGTCGAAATCTCAGCTCAGGCAATGGAAGACAGTTTGAACGCATGTGAAAAAGGAAAATCGAAACGATAATCCATAAATTGCCCTCAATGTAGCCAGAGGCAGCGCTCCGTAATAACTAAGCATTCGGTTGCGGAGCAGCAACAGCCAGGACATATTGTCGTGTGCTGCAGGATGTGCATCCATATTGAAGCAAACAAACTAATAAAAGCACACCAGCAACCAATGCGAGTATTAAGCGGAATTCATCAAAGATGCTGGAAAACATCGAATGAAAAAATGCTGAGAACACACAAAATATACTTTGAAAAGTAGTCACAAGACCACTGCTTCTAACTTTAAAAAAGTAAGGTAACCCTGTAGTCAAGGACGCATTAAAGATACTCTGAATTAACTCCCCAAAATACAGAGGCACGTTTGTATTTAATAAATCATGCACTTCTGTGCGGGTGTTTGCTACATGAAGGACAAATGTTTCTCTAGCAGATGTAAGAGCGACCACTTTTTGAGACGGTAAACAGTCATAATATCGATTCCAAAATATAGAATGGACATAATATCGAAGTAAAAATATAGAATGGACAAAATATCGAATGGACACAATATAGTGGTTAAAGATATCGAATTTAAGGTAAGTAATATCGATTTTCAAAATATAGAAGTCAAAATATCGAAGTATACAATATAGGCATTAAATATATCGATTTTTTAATAATATCAATTTTTTTAAAGTGTTTTGTATGCTAGTATATGTGTGAAAAGTGTATATTAATTTTTGTAATGTATGTTTAATGTATTTTAAGTAATGAATTTTATGTTATTTAATTTTTGGGTAATTTAATTCTGTAGCGGGTTGTGCGTTTATAGGGGAATAGGGTGGGAAGTAATTTAATTATATTAAATTAAATATTAATTTTTAGCAATTATTATTCATTTTTAATTAAATTTTGCTTTTTAGTTCTGTAGCGGGTTGTGGGTTTATAGGGGAATAGGGTGGGAAGTAATTTAATTGTAATTAATGAAATATTTTCATTTATTTATTGGTATTAATTTTGAATTTATTGTTATTTTTTAATTGGTAATTACTTTTTATTAATTGCCAATTAATTTGTATTAATTGATTAATTGTTAATTATGTTAATTTTCCCAATTTATTTTCTGCAGCGGGTTGTGGGTTTATAGGGGAATAGGGTGGGAAGTAATTTAATTGTAATTAAGTAAATCATTTTTTTCATTCATTGGTATGGATTTTAAATGTATTTTTAATTAATTTTTAATTGGTAATTAATTTCTATTAATTGGCAATTAATTTTTATTAATTGGTAATATTTTGGATTAATTAAATATTTGATAATTATGATAATTGTATTAATGTATTTTCTGTAGTGGGATGTGGGTTTATAGGGGAATAGGGTGGGAAGTAATGTAATAGTAAATAATTACAAGTTAAAAATACTTTTTGTGTATTGATAATTAATTTACTGTTAATTTTTAATTGGTATTAATTTGTATTATTAATTAGTTTTTGTTATTGAAAATTCATTAGTTGTTAAATAATTATGAATAGGTTATTAATTTTTAATAACTAATATGTAGTTGTATTTCTAATTAATTATTCCATAATATTAAATTGGTTATTAATTTCAATTCATGTTTTATTGGGATTGATATTTAATTTATTTTTAATAATATATTAAATCATTACTTTCCCTACTGTTAAACTCACTGGAGTGGGAATAGTAATTTTCACCCTCCCGCTATCCAACGCTTTCCCTACTGTTGCACTCTCTGGAGTGGGAATAGTATTTTTTACCCCTACGCTATCCAACGCTTTCCCTACTGTTGCACTCTCTGGAGTGGGGATAGTAATATTTACCCCTACGCTATCCAAAGCTTTCCCTACTGTTGCACTATCTGGAGTGGGAATAGTAATTTTCACACTCCCGCTATCCAACGCTTTCCCTACTGCTGCACTCTCTGGAGTGGGAATAGTATTTTTTACCCCTACGCTATCCAACGCTTTCCTTACTGTTGCACTCTCTGGAGTGGGAATAGTAATTTTTACCCCTACGCTATCCAATGCATTCCCTACTGTTGTACTCTCTGGAGTGGAAATAGTCATTTTTACCCTTCGAATATCCAACGCTTTCCCTACTGTTGCACTCTCTGGAGTGGGAATAGTCATTTTTACCCCTACGCTATCCAACGCTTTCCCTACTGTTGCACGCTCTGGAGTTGGAATAGTAATTTTTACCCTCCCGCTATCCAACGCTTTCCCTACTGTTGCACTCTCTGGAGTGGGAATAGTAATTTTTACCCTTATGCTATCCAACGCTTTCCCTACTGTTGTACTCACTGGAGTGGGAATAGTATTTTTTACCCCTACGCTATCCAACTCTTTCCCTACTGTTGCACTCTCTGGAGTGGGAATATTAATTTTTACCTCTACGCTATCCAACGCATTCCTTACTGTTGCACTTTCTGGAGTGGGAATAGTATTTTTTACCCCTACGCTATCCAACGCTTTCCCTACTGTTGCACTCTCTGGAGTGGGAATAGTAATTTTTACCCTTACGCTATCCAACGCTTTCCCTACTGTTACACTCACTGGAGTGGGAACAGCATTTTTTACCCCTACGCTATCCAATGCTTTCCCTACTGTTGCACTCTCTTGAGTGGGAATAGTAATTTTTACCCCTACGCTATCCAACGCTTTCCCTACTGGTTCACTCTCTGGAGTGGGAAGAGTATTTTTTACCCTTATGCTATCCAACGCTTTCCCTACTATTGTACTCACTGGAGTGGGAATAGTATTTTTTACCCCTACACTATCCAACGCTTTCCCTACTGTTGCACTCTATGGAGTGGGAATATTAATTTTTACCTCTACGCTATCCAACGCATTCCTTACTGTTGCACTTTCTGGAGTGGGAATAGTATTTTTCACCCCTACTCTATCCAACGCTTTCCCTACTGTTGCACTCTCTGGAGTGGGAATAGTAATTTTTACCCTTACGCTATCCAACGCTTTCCCTACTGTTACACTCACTGGAGTGGGAATAGCATTTTTTACCCCTACGCTATCCAACGCTTTCCCTACTGTTGCACTCTCTTGAATGGGAATAGTCATTTTTACCCCTACGCTATCCAACGCTTTCCCTACTGTTTCACTCTCTGGAGTGGGAAGAGTATTTTTTACCCCTACGCTATCCAACGCTTTCCCTACTGTTGCACTCACTGGAGGGGGAATAGTATTTTTTTACCCCTACGCTATCCAACGCTTTCCCTACTGTTGCACTCACTGGAGTGGTAATATTAAATGTTACCCTCCTGCTATCCTACGGTAAAATATTGTACATTTTTTTACTTTTAAGACATTTAAAAAAATTGATATTTTGACTGACTATATTTTTTACAGACTATATTTTGGATTCGATATTTTTGTACTTACCTGTTTGTAGATAGGAATTCGATATTTTGGCATTCTATATTTTGGTGACTATATTTTGGTAAGTCTATATTTTGTCATTCTATATTATGTCAGTGATCCTTTTGAGACAATAGCGCTCTTATACGGCTCACTTGGTTGACTCTTCTTTCAAGGTCGGAATCGATGGCCAGATGGAAACATCTAGCTTCCCATGCAGAGGAGTAAACGCAACTTTTTTATAGCAAACCACACGCTCAGTTACCGTAATCATGTAACCGATGCCTGGTAACATTGCACAACAATCTGCATTATTTCAAATTAAATAACTCACGTTTCCAGTAAACTGAACGTTGGTATGATAGCAGGTGTTGCAGTGCCTTTCAAAACTCACACCAAATTAGGCACATCTTGATTACAAGAGCCATGCAATTGTATGTGTCTACAAATTAAGGAGTGATGTGGTGCTATTGTGCAATCCTCGCCATTCACATAGACTTCTTTTCCCTCCCTCAGACACTTATATGTACATGATAATAACCAAGCTTCATGGAGTTAAGCGCTGCCTAAACATCCATATCTGCCTATAGCATAGTATTACATGCAAACCTCAAACTTAAACAGGCTAAAAAGTAACGTTATGATACAGTGGATAAGCCATACTGCTGAATCGGATTTCCAATGAGTGACCACTTGTAACCATTCTCATAGTGTGCCGTGTGCTCTGATTTTGACAGTGAGAGAGTGATCGCACCATAGTTTGTACTGCTAATCATTCTCAGCATACGCTACGAATATAACGTCGCATCGAAGCTTCCGTGTGACGTCATGTACGGCGCCCCATATGCAAAGACGAAAATGTTTTTAACAGTTTAAAAACATATATTTACGTATTTATTGAACATACTAACAGAACACATTATCTCAGATAATTATGAAAAAAACTTTTTTAAGTTCCAATAATCCTATATTACGTTTAAAAGCAATTACATCAATCGCGATGAAACGTCATGCGCACTCGCATCCTAAGAACACCGCAATAACAGCCTAACCGTACGCAAAGCCACGTGACTTTAAAAGAAGAGATTTGATTGGTTCATAACACTTCCTATTACAATTGTTGAAACTTCTGTCCCATTTTAATAATTCTACTTTGACTTTCTAAAAAGAAGCATCTCTTCTGAGAATCTTGTCAAATAGAACAAAGTTTACCATAATGACAGCAATGGACTCATCTTCCAGCCATTCTTCAGAGGAATATTTCATTCCTAAAGAACCTCCAAAGAAGAGGAAAGAAGCTCTAATTTGGTAGTTTTGTACTTTTCCAGAAGGGCAAAAAAAGGTTTATGCTTCAAAAGTAACCTGTAAAATTTTCCAAACTCTTTCTTTTTTTTTTTTTACAACTCTTTATTCATAGCTGTGCAAGTCAGGAGAAAAACATTTACATTTCAACATATGTGTACATCAGCCACCTTTTCCGTTTTTCTCCCCAATCATATCTTCCTACAGCCTCAGGGTAACCCTCGAGACACGTACAGTGTGATGTGTAATATATTGTCCGTGAATGTCTTTAACATGTTACCTCTTTCCACCTCTTATTACAAATCAGCACTATACCTGCTACCTTATCCGATAATACATTAGGAAGAAAACAAAATGACACACCCAACTTCCCGCCTCCTCCCCCAACCCCCTCCCACAGTCAATCCCTCCATCCTCCTGATGGCAACGGGATCCTCCTTGAGTTGACCCCAATCCACTCTATCTCATATGTACACTGTCATGTGCTGAATCTTTAGTAAGTCGTGTGGTTACTCGGGAGCTACCAGATCTCACCAGATTGACCTCCATAATGTTCACTGTCCCTGCGATCCGTGCCCGGGTGCCGGTACTAGGTCTATTTCTTCCAGCGCCATTAACATAATCTCCCAATCTTGTGATATGGGATATTTCCATTGACCCCGCGTCTCCTCCCTCCAAAGAGCTATCCCCTCTGCTCGTCCCCATTTCACTACTTCCGCCTGCCACAAGGGTGTCCCCGGTGGTCTGGGGGATTTCCACTTCATCGTTAGTGCTCTGACCGCCAGTAGGAGTGCCAGATCAAGGAATTTCAACTGGGCCTTCAGTGACTTAGGTCGCCTACGAAACCCCGTTAGGCAGGGCAATGCTTCTTCTGGCACTGGCAAATGTGTGACCGTCCGTATTGTCCGGCACACCTCCGACCAATACCCTCATATTCGTGTACAGGACCAGACCATACGGAGGAACCAAACATCGTCCTCTCCACAACGTGGGCAACAGTGGGGGGAGTTCGGAAACATTTTGTGTAGCCTTTTGGGGGTCAAATATGCTCTATGCAGGACCATCACCTGTATAAATCTGAACTTAACGTTCCGTGAAACCCGCCTAAGGTGTTCCAGGATCAGCTGCCACTCTTTATCTGTTAGCAGTGTGTCCGTGTCTTGGACCCAGGTGTTCTTAAGTGTCGTGATCGAGACTGCTGCATGCGTTCTGATCCCCGTATGTAGCCAGCGGACCAAATGTCCCCCTGCTCCCATGTAGTATAATAAATGAATCAGTTCATGTTGTGCAGGCTGGAGTCGTTGTGGCGCCCAGGTGGTTCTAATGTAGTGCGTGACAGTGGCATGTAATACTTAGAGTCTAGGGGGGCACCCGTGACCTGCAAAAAGGTGTTGTGATCTAGTAGGTTATCGTCACCAAAAAAGGCACCCACTCCTGTTATGCCAGCCATTTCCCAGGGGCGCAATACTCTGTCCGTGAGCCTACCCTGTGGTGTTGGGATTCCCAGTAGGGGGATGTTTGCTGCATATGTTACAGTCGATGAAGTGTATGCCAGGGCTTTCCGCCAGCACATCAAAGCCGTGTGCAGAAGCGGATGACACTCTGTGGGAATTCGGCTTCTCTGGAGTAGGAGGGCGTGTAGTTCTCCCCGTCTCAGCCTCTCCGGTGTGTAGTCAATTTTGTAGAGATTCCGACCTGCCGTCCAGTAGGACAACCACTGGAGTTGGCTAGCATAATAATAGCCTCGGAAATCTGGGGCCCCCAGTCCCCCTGATCTAGTCCCCAGCTGCAGCTTTCGTAGGCTAATCCATCTTCTACCGACACCCCAGATGAGGCTAACTAAGAGTGCGTTGAGTGTATCAAACATTTGTTGAGGTAGGATGACAGGGAGATTAACAAAGAAATACAGCATGCGGGGAGCATTACCATCTTGGATATCGTAATTCTGCCCATTACAGATAAGGGCAAAGTAGTCCAGAAGCCCACAGAATTGCGAAGACGAGTAACAGCTCGTTTAATGTTCCCGTCTATTTGGTCGTCTTGCGACCTATATACCTGGATCCCCAGGTACTTAAATGTAGTCTGTGCCACCGGGATTAGGTAAGCTCCAAAAGGGATGGAGACAGGGCTTGGCGTGTCCCTGAAATAGAAGCCATGCAATTTTTCTGGGTTAATGGCCAAACCCAAAATCCTCTCAAAGCGGTTAAAGATCTCGTATATAGCAGTGTAGTCCGCCTCCAGGTCTTTGAAGTATAGTAAAATATTGTCTGTGTAGATCGATATCAGATTATGTGTACCTCTAATCGGGATGCCCATCTGCTCACCCCGGGCACGCAAGGCTATAGCCAGGGGCTCAAGGGCGAGGACAAATAAGAGGGGGGATAGGGGGCAGACTTGTTGGGTGCCTCGATGTACTGAATAACTATCGGAGACATGCCGTCCTGTGCGTGCCCTAGCCGAAGGATCTGTATAAAGCAGTTTGATCCACGCCAAGAAGGAATCTGGGAGCCCAAACCTCTCCAAGGTTGCAAACATAAATGACCAAGACAGAGAGTCAAATGCCTGTCTGAGATCCAATGCTATACAGCCAGGCCTGGGAAATTCCCGCGGCGTAGTCGCCATGAGTGCATGCAACCTTCATGTATTCAAGGAGGTGCTCCGTCCCGGGAGGAACCCACACTGGTCACGATGGACAAGGGTAGGAAGGTAAGTTTGCAGCCTCAAGGCAATTGCCTTGCTAAGTAGTGTATACTCCGTGGAGAACATCGACAGGGGCCTATAATTTGTCATATCCAAGGTATCCCTGCCAGGTTTTGGTATGGAGATAACTAATGCCTGCATCGTCGATTCGGGTAAGTGTCCCTCCTTGAGCGCCGTATACTTTTTCCAGGACAGGCACCAGGGTGTCAGAGTAGGCCGCATAGAACTCCACCAGGAGCCCGTCTATACCTGGTGTTTTATTGCAGTTAAGGGATTTGATGGCAGTCCGTATTTCACACTGTGTGATGGGCCCTTCTAGTTCCCGCTGGGCGTCAGCCGTCAAAGTCGGGAAGGGGAGGTCACTAAGGAAGTCGGACACTCGGTCCTGATCTTCCCGGCCAGAGGGGGCGTATAGCGTTTTCAGATGGTCATGGAACGCTTTGTGGATCTCTAATTGCATATGAACCAAGTCACCCGATTGTGCACCTATTCGGGTTATCACCGGAGGGTCGGGTTGGTCCCGCACCAGGCGGGCCAGTAACACCCCTGATCTGTCCGCTTCCGTATGTTGTTGGCGTATATATTCTTTGTGGTCTATGACTCTCAATGTTTCCAACATGTCGGCATGATCTATATTCTCTTTTTGCAACTCCACTCTCTTCACAGGGTCTACGCTCGCTTCCCTTTCAAGTGTCTTTAACCGATCTTCTATCCCGCAGAGTTTCTGGTGAATTTCCTGTCGAGCTCCCACCAGCTGGCCTATTGCTGCACCTATAATGTAATGTATGTAATGTATAGGCATTTATATAGCGCACTACTTACCCGGAGGGTCCCAAGGCGCTTCGACTGCTGCGAAACCCTTCCTGGCTTCCCTGAGAGATGGTCCCTTAATGGGTATCTCCAGGGTGAGACCACGCATCCCCGGCGGTCTGGTGGGGCCGTTAGTGAAGATGAGGCAAGCTAATGCCCAGAGTTGCCGAGTGTAATCGCTGATCACAGTGGGCACCGAGGCGAGAGAATTATCGAGTCCACTGACCCTGGTCCAGAAACCTGCCGCGCCGGGAATCGAACCCTGGTCCCGGGCCGTCCTCTGCTCTCGGGTCTGCCGCCTCTAACCAGTGAGCCACACTACTTCACCTCGCACTACGACCTTCATGGCGTCCCACACCACCAGATTGGAGGTGGCAGAGTCCCAATTTTCCATAAAGTATTTACTCATGGTATCGGACAAGGTCATCCGGAAGGGGCCGTCCTCTAGGAGGAGCGGGTTCAATCGCCAAGTAGGGACCGGGGTCGGAACTCCGCCCCCAGAGGAGGCTGAACGGCAGAGTTCTGTGATCTGAAAAGGTTTTGGCTAAATACTCAGGGTTCCCTACCTTCAAAACCAGTGACACGGAGCACATGAACCTGTCAATCCTAGTGTGCAACAAGTGTAAATGCGAATAATAAGAATATTCCTTTAGCTCTGGGTGTAATGCACGCCAGATGTCTGTCAGGCCCCAACCTGCCGCCCACGTCCGGAACAACTCTGTCAGTCGGGAGACCCCGGCCATTTGTAGGGGGGTGCGATCTGTCCCGGCCTAAATCCAGGACCATGTTCCAGTCACCTCCCAAGACCCAGGAGATTCCCGCCCAGTCTGCAAACGCCAGGCTAACTGACGTTAAAAATGTATCCTGATCAAAGTTTGAGGCATAAGTACAGCCAATCACTATCAGTGTACCATCTAGGGTGCCCTTCACCAGTATGAAGCGGCCCTGCTTATCCACCCTTCGCTCTAGCTCTTTAAACGGTGTACCGTGTCTGACCCAAATTGTCGCCCCTCTGGAAAAGGCAGAGTATGTCGTAGAGTAAATAGTACCGCTCTATTTTTTCCACAGCTTTAGAGCTTCTGATGCAGTAAGGTGGGATTCGTGAAGGAAAGCGATCTGCGTGTCGTGTCTAAGTAGGAAGGAATGTATTCTGTGTCGCTTCTGTATTGCCCCAAGTCCCTGCACATTCCAAGAAGTAAATCTATAGGATCCTACAGTGTCAGCCATACTCATTCGTATTCCAACTCAGGAGTAGCCGGAGGTTCCAAACTCTTTCAAGGGGTGATCCATCTCAAAAATACTCCTTTAGCACAGAAAATATGGAGCGACACATGAAGAACTTACACCCCAACAACTTTGCTTGAGCTGCAACACAGAGGTTGAAGGACAACCCACCTGCGCACCAAGCACATCACCTGCTGCACCAGCATTTTCAACAAACAGTCCACACACACAAATTCATCCTGATTTTGCTCAAGTTAAAATTCTATACATTTATTGCAATAATGTTTTGTGTTATGGGAAACAGTCTATTGACCTGATAAAACGCAGGAAACAAGAGCATCACTGTCCTCAACATTACTTTTTTTTTCATTCTTTTCTTCCTGTTGGACACTTCCAAACCCCCATTATAAAATAAAATTGCCCCCGGGAGCTAATTAGGAATAAAACGAACTTCGATTTTTTTTTTCCTTTTCCACCGCGTACGAGTACAATACGCATACAACGTGTTTTTTTTATTTAAAAAAAAATGTTTGCGCCTAAACATCCATGTGAGACCCCCTGAGCAGGCCTAGAGGGTCACTATGTTTCTACCCTAAACCCTTTCCTTATTTTTCAACTTTGTTTTACTGTTTTCTTGTGACTCGGTGCTACCGAGGCACAAGATGGCTGCCAACACTTCCTGGTTTGGAGTGTTGACAGACAGTTGATATCCAATCAGCATGCAGCTCGTGCTTGTAACTGTACGTATTTCCATACGTGTGCTGTATTTGTCTCTAGATATCGCTATGATTTTACTTTTGATTTTTTCAGGAACTACTGAACGGATTTACACCATTTAACAAAAAGCCCAATCTGCGAACCGAACTCTACATTTCTGCCAAATTTGGTGTAATTCCGTTCAGCCGTTCGGGTTGTAGCCCTGGCTAAAGGTCCCTATGGACAATTGCATGGGGAAAACATGTTTTGGGACCCCCCTTTTTTCCCAGCCCCCACTTGACAAATCACCCCCAAACTTTCAGGGAAGGAACGGGGCGGAGCAGGCCATTTTCTTGGAGAAATTCGCGAAGATTCATGCACAGGCGCCAAAGTTATTACAAATAGAATGTTGTGGATTTCCTATGGAAACTAGGTCCTAACTATAACTACCTACTGGTGACCGCCAGTAGGTTATATATATATATATATATATATATATATATATATATATATATATATATATATATATGTATATATATATATATATATATATATATATATATATATATATATATATATTGCGCTGTGGAATGGTCTGTACCTGGTGATTTCGTTGTTGCTGATTGGATCTTGGTCCTTGTTTGAGGCAGCGGAACAGGACTGTGAATTGTATATATATATATATTTATATATATATATATATCTCAGCAAAGCAAACCCTACAAACTTCCTTCGCTGCGAAAAGAGAGAAACATACGTAAACGGCTAAGGCAGGAAAATGTTTATTGTTCTTTCCCTCTGCGACGCGTTTCGATTATGCTGTGCCCTTGATCACACTAGAAAACTAGCGTCCGCCATTGTTTTTATGTTTGCTAGGTGTCCAATCCATTTGTGACAAAACGTGATGTGGGGAGGGTCACCTGCCCACCAAAAATGTGCGCACAATATATCTTGAAACTCTCAGGTTTCTTCACAAAGTTCAATTTCATTCAGTTCAACATTTGTAATCCAATCAAAGAACTTGATTCAGTTCAACGTTCAAATTCAGGCATAATCATCATCGTATGGTGCAGTGGTTAATGCTGTTCACAGTGTTTCAAAAATACCCAATGCATTTCGGGTCAACAAAGCAGGACCCAGGACCTGATAACGTACTCCACTAAACAATGAGTGACAACAATACAAACTATGTTCATGCCCAAAGTGAATAATGTGACAACCTTGCCGAAACTAGTCGCGTGAATAAGTAAGTGCAAACTCATCAGGCAGTGATTTACTCTGTTGATTTAGTGAATCGCTTAAATGAATACGATCAATATGCTCCGGAGGGACGTGGTGCGGTGACTATCATGCACAAACCAATATGGTCAAATACGAGACATGCGGGATTACAAACATTTACAGGCGAGCGTCAATTTAAATTAATCACTACGACATGCTATAGTGCACTAGGTCTATAACGATACAAGTACACTGACTACAATGACTTACATCGCACTGGAACATATTCCATTGAATCAAGCAGGATAAAACGAATCATTAATAACAACTGGCCATTGATTCAATTAGAACCTGACCTCATCAGTTTGTATAATGACAAAGTCACATTTGCGTTTCAAAGATCAAGAAATTTAAAAGAACTTCTTAATGCACCTAAAAAAGAGGATGTAAAATGGCGAGGCATGTTAAGATGTCAAAACTGCACTCATTGCAGTAATGTTATAACTGGCAACAAACTAACACATCCAACGAAAGGTCACCGAATTGAACTATATCATACAAGCACTTGTGACACTACCAATTGCATCTATATGATCAAATGCCCCTGTGGCAAAACATATGTGGGTCAAAAGGAACGTAAATTGAAAGTACTTATAACGGAACACAAGAGTAATATAAGACTAGCTAATAAAAAATCCACAGTAGCCAACCATTGGAATGAAGCAAGACACCAAATTTCTCAATTACGCTTCATAGTTTTGGAGACTCTACTGCAGTACCGTGACAGGGATCCTGTCAAACAAAGACTAAGAGCCGAATATTTTTGGATCAAAAAATTGAATTCTACCCTTTCCATGGGGTTAAATGATCGGATAGAATATTCTTGTTTTCTTTAATAAAAGGTCACTTGAACCTTACATTGACTTAAGACTGATTCTGTGTTCCTCATCAGCACACTATAACCTACCATAAACACATTGATGTCATGCTTACTGAACTCGAGCTGTTTTGATCGTACTTTGTTTTTTCTATGTATATGGAATCACTTTTATGTTTGTTGGTTTTATTGTTTTCAATGATGAACACCTTTGCCATTACACGTTGTCATATTGCGCATCAATATAACTTTATTAACATACTAGTGTTCATTTCCGCATGAATCCAATACACCCTCATCACATGACAAGTGTATTTCGCGTCCCTCGTGTCCCTATTGGTAGTTACTCCGGTCAGGTGATTGCTTGCAGTCCGTCTTTCTTTATTTTTTAACTTGCGCGTAAACCAACTTCCTGTATGCCATTATTTTCGAGAGGAGTAGAGACACAGCTTGTTCCAGTTCGATGTAAGTCATTGTAGTCAGTGTACTTGTATCGTTATAGACCTCGTGCACTATAGCATGTCGTAGTGATTAATTTAAATTGACGCTCGACTGTAAATTTTTGTAATCCTGCATGTCTCGTATTTGACCATATTGGTTTGTGCATGATAGTCACCGCACCACGTCCCTCCCGAGCACGTTGATCGTATTCATTTAAGCGATTCACTAAATCAACAGAGTAAATCACTGCCTGATGAGTTTGCACCTACTTATTCACTCAACTAGTTTCGGCAAGGTTGTCACATTATTCACTTTGGGCATGAACATAGTTTGTATTGTTGTCACTCATTGTTTAGTGGAGTACGTTATCAGGTCCTGTTTCATTTCTTCACAGACCCTTGACGAAGGGTCCTGCTTTGTTGACCCGAAATGCATTGGGTATTTTTGAAAAACTGTGAACAGCATTAACCACTGCACTATAAGATGATGATTATGCCTGCATATGACGTTGAATTTGAACGTTGAACTGAATCACGTTCTTTGATTGGATTACAAATGTTGAACTGAATAAAATTGAACTTTGTGAAGAAACCTGAGAGTTTCAAGATATATTGTGCGCACATTTTTGGTGGGCAGGTGACCCTCCCCACATCACGTTTTGATACTGAAGGCACGGCCAGACGACGTGTGACAAATGAAGCGCCAAACTTAAACAGATTTAACCATTTGAATAACCGAAGAGCAAAATGAGTGCACGGGGATAACACTTATTTCTCAATCCATTTGTGAGTCACATGACCACTTGCATAAACATAGAAGAAATATTTCGTACACAGGCATGTCATTTGGATCAACCTTGTAAAAAATAGCAAGACAGATGCATCATTGTCAACAGCTCAAATGCTTGATATGAAAGTGACAATGCAAAGAATAAATATATAAATAAATATATAAATGTAGGATATATTACATGTTCTATAATCATTGTGGAACGAATGGCTTACCCAAATACATAAATAAATCCATCTATAAATAGATAAATTAATAAATATGTATAACATCATTGTGCAAAACATCGCAGTTTGTGCAAATTTGCAGAAATGTGGGTTTCTTGCATGGCGGAATAATTGTACTCAAGTTTGTTGAAGCCAACTATCCATTGCTATAACATAGTTAGTCACTTTGCTCACATATATATATGCTCCCAGGTTACCCACCAATTGAAGACGCACTCCGGCATCCGACTCATGCCATTTATTAAGGTAAAAGCCGGAAAGTCAAGCAGATAAAAAATGGAGCATGGATATATTTATTTATGTTTAATAATTATGCAATCTTCAATAATAAATATGCTAGTATAATTGATAATTTAGAAATTATACTTACATTAGTTTTGGTTTACTTTTCTTGATGCTATGTTTTGATGGTCGGTTGTTGTTTATTCACTGTTATATTTTCTGTGGGTATGAAAACAAATGGGTCCATTAGGATGGCGGGCGGTGGCACCACTGTGGTGCTGGCGGGGCAGAAAAACGCCTTTTTCTGCCTGCGAGCAGTGGTCCTCGCGTCCGCCATATTAGTATAGCAAAACATAGGTCAGTTTTCGTCCGCCGCAGAGCGCCACGCACTGCCATCAAAGTGCGCCCGCCACCGTGGCGGTGGGAGCCAATGGAGACTCACTGGCGTGCAGAATGACGTCCCCCTCGCTCCACAAATTGGGATGGCCCAAACAGGCAGACACACCACAGCGGAGACAACGCCCAACCAGAGACGGCGGAAACTCGACGGCGGAGCGCGATAGCAGAGACCCGGTCCACACCACCCGGTCACGACCGCCATGGACCCAGCTCTACATGTGTTTCCGGTGCTGTACCTGATACATCACTATCATGTAATGGGCCGACGCGGCGGCGCCGCCGGTACGCAAATACACAATTACAACACACAACACACGGGTTGAAATAGGGTCCAAAACCATAACAGACACCCTGCTGGGGGCAACAACACATCCACAAGGGCACCCACACATGACCCACCTGCCACCATGTCACCCCACTGCATCCTGGACACACATCGACCGCGAACATGCAGCAACGTCCTGGTCCCGGTCACATCACCGCAGCGGTCAACACATGCGCACAATGCAGAAGGCAGGGCCAGTCCAAGGCATGGGCAGGGAACAAAGACCACAGGGACACACCTACCCCAACCACACATTAACACACTCCATCAAGTCACAGGCCAGGTGCCCATCCTGAGCACCCCCATGCACAGCAACAAGCACAGCAACAAGCAAGCACAATCCACACTCTGCACCACACAACAAACAACCAGGGAGACAGCCACTGCAGGAGTTGCTGACAAGGAACACACAAAACCAGTGCCTCACACACTGAAGGCTGCCAATACCTGCCAACACATACACACACAAACAAACACACACCCTGGGTGTAGCCACAAACAGAACACACACACACACAGGGATGCCTGAACAGATTACTACCCAAAAACCACACACAAACACTACAGGAACATACACAGAACCACATCAGAAACAGGCATGCCCTGTCAGCCAAATTGTGGAAAGGCAATGGGAGCACAGACACAACAGGAGTGCACAACCTCATCACACAGGAACAAAACACACACAACATACTACAAATCACACAAGAAGAGCACCATCACAGAACTACACTGCCACATGAAACCAACCACAGATGCACATGAAATAAAAAATGAACAAACACCACAAGACATCAGGGGATGAACATCAGGCAATGCCAATGCCACATACACACAGCACTGTATGCACAACAAGCAGTGTGTGCACAACAAGCAGAACAGTCACACACAGACATGACTGACACAACTCAACACACACAACACTAATCAGCACAGCACAAACACAACAGCACACCCAGGAAGTGAAGCAATACCACAGCCAACACACATACATCCAACACAACAACAACAGATGCACCACTCTGGGACACAAGAGCAGAACCATCTTGACCAGAGCACTGGGCAGCACACACAGCTGAAGTGCACATGAGCAATCCTCACTGATTAATAGCACAAGAACACCACACATAAACCATTGGGGAAATGTCCAGAGTTGAACATTTGCCTTGGCCCAAGAATGGCAACACAAAGCACAGTGTCACAAATGAAGTGAGGGGGAGGCACACACACATGTAAACCAAGGGGACAGCTGACATCAAAGTGAACTCACCTGCTTGTCAGTAGTAGACATGGAAGGGGTGTACCATACAGAAAAAGAGGGAGTGCAGACCCACAATGGGTAGCCATAAGTGTCACACATAGGGGATGGCATCACACCACACACAACATGCCACACAGGAGGAGAAAAGGCACCATGTGCATGCAATGCATGAGAAACACAACCACAATGGCAGTGTGGATCAGCAGGGCCACACAAACACACTCAGGACACATTGATGAGCAAACAAACACAACACTGATGTGCAAGTCACACACTTTGCACACTCATAGGTGACCAAAACAACAAGGAGGAGTCACACAGAACAGCACGGACACACCAACACAATGCACAGTGCACAACAGACAACTCACACATGCGCATACCACCATATCCACAGGGCACAACAATACAAACAACAGGCACATAACTCCTGGGTGACACATGTGTGTCTTTCACAATCCAGGGGCACACACACATCCACACCCACTACAAAGTCACACCCTTCACCCTGCACACCTCTTGACTACCAAGAGAAAACATCTCATGTAGGCCATGGGCCCAGGACTAAGGGCCAATACAGGATGACCATACACATACACAGCTGGGCACACATAAAGGAATAGCACACATACATCATGACAGTACCCAGCCTGCATGCAAACCTGTGCACAGCATCACAACCTGTGCTGGCAGTGTACCCCAACCTGACATGTAAACAATGTACCCAACAATAGCAAACCACTAAAAAGAGAACTGCATGACAGGTAAAAGAGCCATTACAGATAACACTAGTATTAGCGTCTGAATGGCCTGAAGACCCTGTCACCCTTGTATAAAAATGTGATGCGGGCAAAGATCTTGGCAGTGTTGAAGTGACACATAGAGCATGGGGCACAGGCAACCAAATGCATACAGGCGAGAGTCCAACACAGCAGAGCAACAGGGCCAGTGTCCAGGGCAGGTGGCACAGCAGGTACATGAGAGGCTGCACAGGGGAGAGTACAACACAGCAGAGCAACAGGGCCAGTGTCCATGGCACAGGTGAGAGTCCAACACAGCAGAGCAACAGGGCCAGTGTGCAGAGAGAAGTGCAGAGTCAGGACATGAGACGCTGCACAGGCAAGGCCAGAACAGGAAGGCCAGTGAGCATGGCAAAGTGCAGAGTCAGGACATGAGGAGCTGCACAGGCAAGGCCAGAACAGCAGTGAATGACAAGGCCAGTGTGCAGGGAGATGTGCAGAGTCAGGACATGAGAAGCTGCACAATGAGTGTGACGGACTGTATCCTTCCATGGCCAGCAACACATCCAGGTTGTAATCAATGGACAGGACTAGCACACTTGTATGAGCGACAGGTGTGTGAAGGGGACTAACACTCACTCTTGGCTGTCAGGCGGACTTGGAGCTGGCTGTGTGTGCAGGACAGCGGGACAACTTGACTGGGGAGACAGAGGCCCAGGTGATGTAGGGCTATCAGTGGCTTTGCAAGCTGGAGGGCTATTTGGTCCAGGTAGTGTAGTGGCACGTGGAAGCGGAGTCATGCAGACCTGTGACACAGAGTGGGTGGGAGAGGTTGGAGGGGTGCCTTTCCACTTTTTGGGAATGTGAAATGGCTTTCCTGTACTGGGGTTAATGGGAACTGGTTGGGACACAACATGCACACACACCAACAGAGAAGCTTCAGGTGCAGACGCTGGTGCTCCCTCTGGTGACGGGCTGGATCCTGCGGCACGCTTTGTCTGGCTACGCCTCTGGACCACCTTCCTCTGTTTGCCAGGAGTCCCCCCTACAGTGCCCTCCTTTGCATGTTTGTCAGGGGTAGCCCCTACTGTGCCCTTCTTTACCTGCCTCACTGGGCTTGGAGTTGGAGTTGATGTGGCAGGGGAATGTGGATTTAAGCCCTTTCTAGGTGTACCCTTGCCAGACAACACCCCCTCAGTAGGCATAGACACTGCATGCCTAGCTGTGCGTGAAGTTTTAGTGCCTGGAGAGTCCTTGGCTGGTTATGCCTCTGAGGCATAGGAGCCTGATGCCTGCTTCCTTGATTTTTCTGCCTTGCTCTTCCCTGATGGGCTCTTGTCTTTGCATTCTGGACTGGCTCTGCTCTTCTGTGGGGATGGTGTCTGTGGGCAGGAACGCTTGAGTTGCTTCTGCTGGGTGCTTCTTGTGCTGTATCGTGACTGGGAACTGTGGTAACTATCATCTGATGTGGCCACTGACTAGGAGTTGGACAAAGGCACTGGAGCAGGAATGGGAGTATATGCCTGTTTAAGGGCAGACGTCACTGTGGACGACAAAGCCTGGACTGTACAGTGTAGCCCACCCACGTCAGAGTGTATGCCCTCCATGTAGGCAACCTCCTGGCCTAATTTTTTGTCATGGTCACTGAAGGCATTGAGCAGGGTTGTCTGGCCCACACAAAGCTGGGGCAGGAACTCTACAGACTCAGCACTGAGGGCAGCAGGGGGGACAGGTACAGGCTCAGCGGTGCCAGGTGTGAATCTAACTCGTCCTCTCTTACTGACACGGGCAGCACCAGAGGAAGTGGATGGGAGGGTGGGCACTGGCCGCTGTGTGGTAGTAGATGATGCAAAGTCCCCATTCCCTGTTCCTTCCAACATGGATGCATCCCCGCTGGCATCAGATGATGCTGTACTCTGTGTCTCAGGCAGGGATTCCTCCTGCATACTCCGGTCCCCCTCAGATGCACTGGTGGGTTCTGTGTCACTGGCCTCCGGTACAGCTGTAGTGCTACCCTAGCCACCACTGGTTTCCGGCTCCTGTTCCTCCATGTCCACTGTCGATTCTCTACACACTACATAGACCACAGCAGTGCCTGTAACTCTTAATATCTGCCATGTTGAGGCCACACAGCACAACACCCTGCCCGTGGATGAAGTGTACCAGACACACAACTTGCTCTGCACACACCTAGGGACATGATGTGGGGACACCACTTATTGATTTGATTTGATTATTGGATTTATAGAACGCTCGATTGCCCGAGGGTGTCTTGGCGCTAAATGACTATGCTGCAGAAGTGGAAAGAGCTGTGCGACAGCCAAACAGGACTTTGCTGAAAAAAGCCAGGTCTTCAGATTCTTACGAAAAGACAACAGTGAAGGGCTGTTTTTTAGTTCTACAGGTAACTTTTTCCAGGTTTTTGCTGTATTCAGTAGGAAACCTCCCCCCCCTCATCTTAGTTGTTTAAATCTGGGAGTTTTGAGAAGCTTGGCACTACTTGAACTTAGAGTCCTAGGAGGTTCATAATGTAGTAAGTTTCTTTTTAGAAAGTGAGGGCCTGATCCATGCAAAGTTTTGTAAGCCAGGCACGCTGACTTGAATTGAATTCTTTTTTCTACGGGGAGCCAGTGGAGACTTCTTATTTTATGGGCCACTGGTTCAAACTTGGGAATATCCAGTACCAGCCTGGCTGCTGCATTCTGGAGCCGCTGTAATTTTAATAGTAGCTGTTTTTACAGCCCTACATACAGTGCATTCCCATAATCTATTTTTGTTAGAGCCAGCAAGGTTACTAGAGTATTGCAGGTGTCAGGAGGGATATATGGCATCAGTTTTCTAATCAGTTTTAGCGTGTTCCATACAGAGGAGGCAAGTTTATTTATTTGCGCTTTAAACGTGTTTGGAGTCAAATATGACCCCCAGGTTCCTTACGTTGTCCAACAGAGAAGGACATCTGCCGAGACTCTCGGGCATCAGTTGCTTGACCAGATGTTAGGTTCAGCCCCCAGTAGCAGTACCTCTGACTTATCGCCATTCAACTTTAAGCAGTTTGCCTGTATCCATTGACTGACTTGGTCCATGCAGTGCCTGAATCTATCCGCTGTCTCTGCAGTGTTGTTTGAAATTGGCACCACTATTTGGGTGTCATCAGCATAGGAAACTGGGAAGAAGCCGCAGTTTCTGATGATGTTGGCTAAAGGGGCAACATAAAAATTAAAGAGGGAGGGACTTAATGAAGAACCCTGGGGAACCCCCCAGGGCAAGCTGAAATACTTTGATAAAAATTCCCCAAGCTGGACCGAAAAAGATTTGTCACCAAGAAAAGAGGCCAGCAATGCGATTGCCGATGCATGTAGGCCTATTTCCTCAAGCCGGGTTAGGAGTATATCATGGTTGACGGTGTCGAAGGCTGCTGACTGGTCTAACAATATGAGGGCAGCCTTCCCCCGCGTCCAGTATACTCCTAATTTCCTCCGCTGCCATAACAAGAGCGGTTTCAGTCTCATGTTCCTCCTGGAACCCATATTGGGAATTATCTAAGACATGGGAGTCCCTCACGAACCCAGCAAGTTGAGAGTTCAGCAGCTTTTCTAAGATCTTGGCCGGGAATGGGATTCTCGATATCGGCCTATAGTTGGCTGGGATAGAAGGGTCAAGGTTAAGCTTCTTAAGGAGAGGTAGAACGGAGGCCGCCTTCCAAGCCTTTGGGAAGCAATCGGACTGTATTATGTTAGCGAGGAGCAGCTGAAGTTGATTGCTGAGCATCTCAGGGAACATATGCAGGACTTTGGGGGGGCAAGGGCCCAGGGGGCCCCCTGACTTGGTTGACATAACGAGATGATTAATCTGTTCTACTGACGGGACTGAGAACTTTAATTTTTGGGAACTTGAAACTGAGGGCTTTCCCAGAATAGGCTGGAGATTACCCCTTGCATGTGAGTCGCAGTGCAGAGAAACAAAGGATTCGTAGATGAGTCTCACTTTGTCAGTGAAAAATATCCCCAGTTTGTTACACAGATCCAAACTACCTTCTATCTGTTTGGCAGTAGGCTCAGTGAGTTTTTTTACAGTGGCAAACAGTTCTTTACTAGAGTTTTTTGACTCATTGCTTTTTTTTACGAAAAAGGCAGATTTTTCTTCAGCTATCAGTTTCAGTTTCTTATAGGTAGCTAATGATTTGCAGTAAGTTTCTTTCTCCCTAACCTTATAATTGGCTCTCCATCTCCTTTCTGCCCGCCTGCATGTCTGTTTTTGTAATCTTAATTTCTCTGAGAAAGAAGGCTCCGAGAAGTTTTTCCTCTTACGGTTTTTAATTTTAATGGGAGCTACTGAGAGAACCGCTGATTTGATCCATTTATCTACTTGTTTTGTAGCAACATTGCAGTCTTGATCTAAGCCTGATATAGTAGCGCCAAGCTGTGCATGCAGTTCGGCTATGTCAATCTTGTCCCATTATTACCACTGACAGACCTTGAGGGAACAGGAGGGGACAACACACACACCTATTATGACATGACAGTCCACATTGGCAAGTAGGCCATACCAAAGACCATGTGGTACTCTGGGGCACATTCTTGTCTGATGTGTGTGCCTCACCGAACATGGTACATGCAAAGTAGGCATACATGCAGTCATACTCAGATAGTGGACACTGCTGTTCACCCCCTAATAGATTCCCCACACCATCCCAATGCTGAATGACCATGTAGATGCTAACACATATGGCAATGGGAAAGCACAGCAGGGAGGCTCACCCTTGTAAGGGCAGTTTGGGCCAATGCATGACACTGGCACCCATCCCAGCAGCCACTCACATGACACAGCACAGCACCACCCCACAAACATCACATGGGCCACCGCTGCCACAGGCCATGTACACAAGCATCGCTCTCAGGCAAAGTCACCCTCCCCAAATACTCACCCCTGCCTTACTGCCGGTGCTCCTTCATACGTGCATCCAGCTCAGGATGAGTCACTGCCAATATGTGGCCCATCAGTGGTGTCATGTTGAGCCGTGCCAAACGCCCAGTGCATGGTAGCAACCCCAATGCCATCTCTGCCATGTTCTTAGCCAGCTGGCTGATGTCGTCCCACCTCTTGTGGCATAGGGTGCGCCGTCAGTTGGATACCGCCAGGGCTCGCACCTTTGCTGCAATGGCCCTCCACACGGCCTTACGCGGGAGTACCTTGAGCTGCAGGCATAGGAGAAGAGAGGGGGAAATGATCAGTGAGACAGTGTCATGGATCAACATCTATCAGGACAGTAGCAAGACACAGATTCATTACCAATTGTAATCTCCTTCCATCCCAAACTGGGGTACACCTCACAAGGGCACTCTGCATGGGCCAAACAGATGTGATCGCATGCATTTATGAGGGCGTACAGGGTACGGGATAATATCACACACATGCAGGATGACTGCACTGAACCCCCTCAGTGGCATGCACACATCTTCAGTCCTATGCAAGTCTGGACACTACATACATCACATATCTACCTGTGTCTGTTTGTAGAATCACTGTTTTCATGACTGGGCAGCATTCAATGAGCATGGCCTGTGTACATATGTGTATGTAATGTGTGTGGCATCGGGGTACATGGACTCACCAACAAATAGCCATCTACACAAGTGTGGTCGTGTGCAATTATACAGGGCTGCGATGGTGCATATCTTTATTTCAGTGTGAATGAACAAGAGTAAGGACACAGTAAGTACAGTGATGTCATCTCGTCTTGGTGGGTGGGCACTGGGAATAGTCTCTGGGTTCACGATGAGTTGGACAACAGGGGCACACAGAGACAATCACCCAAGCAATTATTGTCCTGGCACCTGCAAGTCCAACATCCTGTGGCTCTGTGTGGCTGACAATGTAACACACTCCACTCAGACATAGAACTGCAGGCAGGGTAAACCGTGACTTTGGGACACAACCCCACACCCTCAGGTATATACTGCAGCAGTACAACTACATCTCTGACCCCCCTGCCATACTCCTCCCTTTATGATGACTTAACACAACATTGGGTGCCCCATACAGCCTTGGGTATTGTGCCAGCACCTCGTCCACAAGTACCTACGGCTCCTCGCTTGTGAATGGCCTGCACAGATCTTCTCTGTCCTTGCCATCCCTGTGGACATGGAACACCTGGGGTGGAAGTGGGTGGTGAGGGGTCCCAGGCAGCAGGCTCTGGAGGCAGCAGCAGGAGAGGGACCCAGGCAGCACACTCTGGAGGAAGCAGCAGGAGAGAGTCCCAGGCAGCACACTCTGGAGGCAGCAGGAGTAGAGGGTCCAAGGCAGCACGCTCTGGAGGCAGCAGCAGGAGAGGGTCCGAGGCAGCAAGCTCGATGAGCAGTGGAAATGTGAGGCTCACTCCCACAGATTTATAGTCCTCCGGGATAGTTTCTTAGGTGCCAAGCTGCAACAATTGGTTGTCCAGGTCTGCCTTTTTCAAACCCATCCAATGACCGCCTCCGCGGTGACGGAGCACGCCTTCCCCGACTTTCAAAACTGCATCATGCCACCGCAATCATTGCTCCCATTGGCTGTAGGCAATGCTCCATGGCAGTGAAGCACCGCAGGGGCCTGGGGTGCGCTACCACGATGGTGTATCTTTCAAACCCATCCAATGACCGCCTCCTCGGTGGCGGTGCACGCCTTCCGTGATTTTTGAAACTGCACCGTCACCACAATCATCTCTCCCATTGGCTGTGGGCAATGCTCTATGGCAGTGAAGCACCGCAGGGGCCCGGGGTGCGCTACCGCGATGGTGCATCTTTCAAACCCATCCAGTGACCGCCTCCGCAGTGGCAAAGCACACCTTCCACGATTTTCAAAACTGCATCCTGCCACCACAATCATCGCTCCTATTGGCTGTAGGCAATGCCCCATGGCGGTGTCACACTGCCGTGGCCAGGCAGTAGCTACCGTGATTTGGGTGACGGAGCATGCCCACCACCATCTACCCATGTCTCCATGCCACTGACTACCGCACTTATGAAGTGGGTGGTGCTGGTGTCACACCGCCGGGACTAAGTAGTAGCTACTGCGATTTGGGTGGCGGAGCATGCCCACCGCCATCTACCCATGTCTCCATGCCAATGATTACCCCGCGTGTGAAGGTGGTGGTGCTGGTGTCACACTGCCGGGGCCAGGCGGTAGCTACCGCGATTTCGGTGGCGGAGCCTGCCCACCGCCATCTACCCATGTCTCCATGCCAATGACTACCGCACTTGTGAAGGGGGTGGTGCTGGTGTCACTCCGCCGGGGCCAGGTGGTAGCTACCGTGATTTGGGTGGCGGAGCATGCCCACCGCCATCTACCCATGTCTCCATGCTAATGACTACCGCGCTGGTGAAGGGGGTGGTGCTGGTGTCACACGGCTGGGGCCAGGCGGTAGCTGCCGTGATTTGGGTGGCGGAGCATGCCCACCACCATCTACCCATGTCTCCATGCCAATGACTGCCGCACTTGTGAAGGGGGTGGTGCTGGTGTCACACCGCCGGGGCCAGGCGATAGCTACTGCGATTTGGATCAAATGCAATGGCAATGTCCATAGTGAACACTTCTACAGTACACAGCGGAGACATGGTTAAGGGCACATCATCGTTCACACAATGCCATTATTCCATCGAATCCACCGGTGGACGCACGTGCCATGGTTGGCTATGTGTGACGTACATTGGTCTGTGCTCCCTGTCATGTCAATTATGCATTTGATGGTTGGTGATGTGTGACAGTGTTGTAGTGGACTCAGCAATATCTAACTGTTAGATTTGGGGGTCTCTGGTTGGCGCAAGTATTTACTTGTGACAAGCAGGGACCCTCTCCTCTAAGTCAGGGCGAAGAATGACCCCTTCAGAATTACCCCTGCTCACCCTCTAGGTGCGTGGCGCGAGCAGCAAAGGCTAATCTTCAGGCGTTTGTCTGGTTAAGCATTTGTAAGTACACACAGTAAATACATCAATCCCCCCACAAATGGACACCAGGCGGTATTTCTATAAAAATACGTACTTTATGTAAAATGTATATATATGTATGCAGGCAAATTAGTACAAGACCTTCTATAACGTTTCTTAGCTTGGGCCACAAGATATCAAATAACGGCAAGTGTTCTTTTTGGTTGCAAGTTGCTTCTTTTAGTCCTTATTATCTTAAAACAGTTCTGTTACTCTCTGGGCACCGGGCACTGGGGCACGGGCCGTGCAGGCTGTTCACTTCACTGCACTTCTCTGCATGTCGTACGGGCAGGGAAGCGGAGTCCTGCCGACGGCGCTGCTGATCTCAAGGCGGGGTGCGAGTCATACTGTTCTGGTGCGACTCGTACTCCGATGCGAAGGGGAAGCTTTTCAGGCCGGGTACGCGCGGAACGCTGTCAGCGGTCCAGGCGGGCAGATAGGAGCGTACCTGGCACGTTTGAGGCACACAGTGATCACGGGGAAAGAAAACATTGTGGGCCCGAGCCCGTTGTGTGCAGGTTCGTGCTTGAGCGCGACATCCGCTCTTCACTCAGTCTACCGGGCAGGCAGATGTGACGTAGGAGGTTGTTGCGCTTCGAAGCACGGGACGTCCCTTGGGGTCTTTAAAACAGCGGGCGGGTTCCAGAAGGCGTGGCGCAGCACGGGGGCCTCCGGTACGGTCCATACTGGGGGCGGATTCCTTTGTTGTGCGGCGCAGCCTCACCCCAGGTCAGAGGGCACGGCGAGGCGGCCGGGTGCATTTGCAGCACACGGGCGGCCGTCCAGGCTTTCAGAGTGCACTCAGGAGACCAGGATTCCGGCGGGAGGGGGGAAGAAAGCACTCCAAGCACTCCAATGAGGAGCGCAGTGGCAAAGGAGCAGGCGGCCTGACCCGAGGGGCAGAGAGCGGCTCTTGGCAGAGCGAGGCTCTCAACGGGCAGAAGGGCGGGCCGCTCCCGAGTGTCATGGCTCTAGGAGGGGGCGAGGGGGGCGCAGTCTTGCCTCCGGCGGGAGGAAACACACGACTCAGTTGCAGACGAGCCAAGGCATAGAGAACCCACTAGTCCTGGGGTTCTGTTCAGGGGGCAAGCTCAATCAAGCCCTTGGAGAAAGTTTCAAGCACAATTCAGCAAAGTCCTTTTCTGGTCTTTTTCTCTCCTTCCTCAGCAAGGCAAACTGCAGGCCAGTCCTTCCAGCTTCTTCTTAGTCCTTCTAGTTGGGCAGAGGTTCGTTGTGGGAAACAGGATCTGTTTTCTTGGGAGCAGGGCTCCTATACTTATACTCAGTTTCTTTTGTTCTTTCAGGCCAGGGGGGCCTTTGCATAGCCCACTTCAGTTTTGAAGTACTCTGTTGTGCTGTTCCTGGCTTTTCCTTTCAGTGTGAGGGGCAGGGATATCAGACACTCCACAGGAGGTGGAGCCGGCATTGTGGGGACAAGGGCAGCCAGTAGTACTTTGTTGACAGGCTTCCCTCTTCCTGGGCCAGGTGTCGGGCTGAGTCATCAGTCGCTCCCCAGGAGGTGG
Organism: Lissotriton vulgaris; assembly: GCF_964263255.1. Lineage (NCBI taxonomy): Eukaryota > Metazoa > Chordata > Amphibia > Caudata > Salamandridae > Lissotriton > Lissotriton vulgaris. The sequence goes on from NW_028242410.1 coordinate 233,890, forward strand.
AGCCAGCAGTGTGGTAGGAGAGCACAGCCCTATTCAGAGTCCAGGGGCACTCCCACCACCCACCTAGGTGTAATCCTCGCATTCACCACCTGTCATCCCCCAGCCCTGTCACTCACACAACCCAGACAGCAGATACACATCCTTGCAGAGGCGGGCTGAAATGGTTAGGCAAGCAAATGCTAACTTTCTAAAAGTAGCATTTGCAAACACAGGATATTAAAATAAACTTTACTAAAAGAAGTATTTTATTATTCTGAGTTCAGGCATACTACATTTGACCCTCTACCATGTTCCCTAAGCCTGCTGAGATTATAGTGTTTAATAATTCCAGCAGCCCATCTTGGCCTATGAGAACAGGTAGCCTTACAATAGTGAAAACGAAATTGGCTGTAATTCAATATTAGGACATGCCACACACATCAGGGCTTGTCCTACCTTACACTTACAATGCACCCTGCCCTAGGGCCTACCATAGGGGTGACTCATATGAAGTAAAGGGAATGTTTAGCGGCTGGCAAGTGTGTGCACTTGCCCAACCATAATGACAGTACCATACTGCACGCAGGTTCTGCAATGACAGACCTAGACACATTTTAAAAGGCTGCTTCTGTGGGTGGCGCAACCAGCGCTGCAGGCCCACTAGCAGTATTGGCATTCACAAGCCCTGGCACTCCTGGTGCACTTTACTGGGGACTGACAGTAAATCCAATGAACCTATCATGGACATCAATCACATATACATTTTGTACAGGGAGAGCATATGCACTTTAGAACTGGTCAGCAGTGGTAAAGTGCCCAGAGTCATTAAACCAACAAAAATAGGTCAGAGAGAATATTGGAGGAAGGCAAAAAGTTCAGGGATGACCCTGCCAAGAGGGCCAAGTCCAACAGTAACAAATCAATGTGTTGTGTATCATTGCTGACCTTGGCAAGGCTTGTCTCACTGTACGGTGTGGTTACTTACTTGTGCTTTCATATCTGATCATGCACACAAATGACAGTTCCCCGACTACTGTGATCATTGTGTTGTGGATGTGTGCCAAGTTTACATGATGCATTGAGGTGTGACAGGTACAGCAGATGAATATGAGTCAGTCATGTTAATTTTACACACATTGGCTGTATGGTACACTACAAGGCGTGCACATGTGAAATGTGGGGTTCAGTATCTGTGCATTCACATTGAGCTCTTGGAAAAGAGCGATGGTGATCCCCCTCCTAAAGAAACCGGGTCTCGACGTCGAGGTTCTGGCCAATTATAGGCCAATTTCACTTCTTCCGGCCCTCACGAAGATCACGGAAAAACATGTCCACGGTGTCCTGTCGCGTTTTTGTGGAAGCTAACAATCTGCTCCATCCGTCTCAATCCGGTTTCCGTCCTAATTTCAGTACGGAAACGGCATTGCTAGAGGTCACTGAGATCATCAGGGAGACTCTTGATGTCGGCGGGAGGGCCATGCTGGTCATGTTAGATCTATCGGCGGCCTTCGACACCGTCCCCCATAGGGCGCTCTTAGCGAGGCTTTATGACATCGGCCTTAGGGGGACGGCGCTCAGGTGGTTTACATCCTTCCTTGAAGGCCACCGCCAGACGGTCTGGGTTTCCCAGAGCTCTGCCGAGATGCCGCCATTGGGAGTTGGGGTTCCACAGGGATCTGTGTTGAGCCCCACGTTGTTTAACATCTTTATGTCCCCTTTGGCGGCCTTGGTGGAGACATATGGGGCCCAGATCGTCTCTTACGCCGACGACACGCAACTCCTCTTCACATGCGGGAAAGACCAGGAGTTTGATGGAGGAAGAATTCGGGACTGTCTTACATTGGTCTTTGACTGGTTCCAACGGAACAGTCTAAGGGCCAACTCGAGCAAGTCCGAGGTTCTATTCTTCGGTTGCGGTGTCGATCCGGAGTGGCAGCACTGGTGGCCGTCCGACATGAGCCCTCCTGCACAGTCTTCCTTGGTGGCAAAAAACCTGGGTGTCAAGCTGGACAACCAGCTATCGCTGCAAACACATATTCTGGGTCTGGCTGGCACCTGTTATGGAAATCTGAAAATGCTCCGTAAATTCCTGCCCCTGCTGTCTGAGGAGCACAGGCGTATTACTGTGCAGGCTCTCGTCGGTTCTAGGCTTGACTATGCTAATGCCCTCTTCCTTGGCCTCCCTGATTACCTAGTTCAGCGCCTACAGGTGGTACAGAACTCTGCCGCCCGGGCTATCTTTAGCCTGCGTAGACGTGCCCGAGCTTCCGGGCTGCTACATGCGCTACATTGGCTGCCTGTCCGGAAGCGGATCCAGTTTAAATCCCTGACTCTGATGCACAAAGCCCTGTTTGGATCAGGGGCTGGATACCTGCGGCCGAGACTAGCCTTCTATCGACCAGTCCGCTCCTTGCGCTCGGAATCCCTCTACAAAGCGGTGGTCCCTCGGGTGAGGAAGGCCCGCACGGGAGGGCGCTCTTTCAGCTGCAAAGCCCCACAGCTGTGGAACTCGCTTCCTCTTTCGCTGCGCAGCACTGCCAATTTGTTCCAGTTCAGGAAGAGCCTGAAGACCTGGCTTTTTATTCTTTAGGTTGTTCTTATTGTTTCAGTTTCAGTTCTCTCTCTCATTTTTTTTTTTGTTGTGTTGTGTTATTTTTATTCTGAGATGCAGGTGGAAAGCGCCGGGACACTCTTTTCGAGTAGCCGTGCGCTATACAAGAACGCTGTAACATAACATAACATAACATAACATAACATTGAGCTACGCGTTGTTTGCGGCACTTGTGCATGGTAAATGGAGAGGTGTGCCCTCTGTGTTTCTCAAATGTACACCTTGTGGGGATCTCATGAAGGTTGTCATTGACATGTGACCATGTTCTTCTCAACTAGGAGGAGGCCTAATCTCCTACGTCCCTTGACACTGCTGGAGGACATGGAGGATGTTGCGATCATTCGGAAATTCCGCCTCGTTAGATCCACCGTAAAGACCCTTTGTGTTCTGTTGGAGACCCACCTGCAGCCTCGTCGCCACTACCCAACTGCTTTCACACCAGCTTACAAAGTAATGGCAGCCCTCCATTTTTTGGAACTGTTTCCTTCCAGGAGACTGTGGCCAGCGCTGCAGGGATGTCACAACCCATGTTCAGCCTGGTGCTGAGGGATGTACTTGCAGTCATGATGATCTATAAGGATAGATACATACATTTCCCCAGGGGAGCAGAATTGGCCATTGTGAAGGGAGACTTCTATCCACTTGGGAACATCCCCCATGTTGTTGGTGCAATCGATTGCACCCATGTTGGTCTGGTGCCACCACAGGCGAGTGAGCACATTTTTAGGTATCAAAAACATTATCACTCGATCAATGTGCAGGTAGTGTGCCTTGCGAACATGACCATGTTGCATGTGTGTTCCAGATTCTCCGGCTCAGCCCATGACTCCTTCATCCTGAGGAACAGCATTGTGCCCAGGCTGATGGCTAATCTGCTTCCCGAACGTGCTTGGATTATGGGTGGGTATTCCTAGTGATATGGCGTGCTGTGTGTTTCCCCCGCTGCCCTCTGCAACATTGCAATGTGTGTTTGTCATTCCTAGGTAACTCTGCATATCCCAGCCATCCATGGCTGCTGAGCCCACTATGGAACCCCAGGACCCAGGTTGACGTCAGGTACAATGAGGCCCATGGCAGGACCTGTTGTGTCATTGAGCGGACTTTTGGCCTCCTCAAGTCAAGATTCTGCTGCCTTGACAGGACTGGAGGTGCACTGTCATACTCGCCTGGGAAGGTCTGCAAGATCATTGTGGCATGCTGTATGCTCCACAACATGGCCATTCACAAGGGGATTCCCCTGCTCCTGGATGATGGTGAGGACCCGAGGCACCCGCCTGTTCAGGGACCTAAGGACACTGATGAGGACAGTGGAGAGGAGGAAGGAGTTGACATGCGTCAACAGCTCATCACCCGCTACTTCACTTGAAGGTGGGTGACGAGGTATGACTTGTACATTGTCTGGTGTGATTGCTGTTGTTGTGAAGGGCTATGTGCGGATGGTACAGACAGGCACATGTTGAGTCACCTGTGTGTGGAAATGTGGCAGTGACATTCACATGTGAACGTATACAGAACTCTGTTTGTTGATACTTGTTGCACATTGTGTTGTCTGCCTGTTGACTTATGTGGATGGTTGGTGTAGTGTTATGTCTGTGATGCCACACTAACGCCAGTGACTGTTGTTCTGTTGTGTCTCCATAGGTGCCTCAAAATTATACAGGCCTACATACTGTGCATCTTTTGGATACATCATGGACATTTTGAATACTGAAAATATTGCACTAAAGACAAAGCTGCACCAATTGAAGTGTGTAAGGTATTTTATTTACAAAGTTGACATGTGAGGGGTGCGGGCATATTTACATGTAGGTGGTGATGTAGCAGTGAGTTGACAGTAATGGTAAATGAGATGCAAGAGTAGACACCACATTGATGTGGTGACCCAGTCCAACAGACAGGTGCCATTCACAAGGCAGTGTGGGGAGGGACAGTCCAAACAGTCAATACAGTGGGGGAGAGGGTTGCCATCAGGGCTGGCTCTGTGACTGTCGTGTGGCTGGTGCTCTGCCTCCATAGACTCCCAGGCTCTTCTTTGGACGCCCCCTTGATCACTTTGGCGGGGGAGGCTGTTGCATGGCCAGCGGCGTCTGAGGACTCACCTCTCTCTGTGGACGCAGGGGAGGATAGTGCTCTGTCATCCTGCAGCACAACAGAGAGGGCGGAGGTGTTGTTTGGGACACAGGCCTGTCCCTCAGTAACGTCACTTGCTGGGCCATGAGGTCCATCATTTGTCCAATGCGTGTGTTGATGGACCTCATCAGCAGGATGAGCTCACGTAATAGTTCGTCAGACCGGCCACTTTGTCCCTGGACCTGGTTATATGCCCCGATGACTCTGATGAAGTGGTCCAGGGATGGTGTGCCAACCTCCTGAGGTCTGGGGTGACCCTCCCCCCTGCTGCCACAGACCTGTTGCCTTGCCACTGTGGGCCCCCACACACTCTCCCTGCCGTCTACAGTTGTTGGTGTGGCCTGGTCATCCCCTGGGACAGGGAGGGTGCAGCAGGTGGTACTGGTGTGGGTGGTGGAGGTGGCAGAGGTGGAGGCACAGGCCGTGACTGCAGGGGTCTGCTGTGCTGTTGTTGTTGCAGCAGATGTGGTGGTGGGGAAGATGGGGGCCTGGGACCTGTTGGTCCCTGGCACACCAGATAGCCTGGCCTGGAGCTCATCGTCCAAACTATACTGGGAGTCAACATCCGAGAGTCCATGTACCGGGGGTGGAGACTGGCTCTGCTGGTCGTTGTTGTTATCCTCAGCAGTGTGTTCTTCATCACCTGTGGATTAGATGGGGAATGGTCAGTGTTGGGCACTGTGCAAGTATTCTGTTAGCTGTGTGTCATCCACTGTCTGTACACTACACAATTTAGAGATCTTCACTATTATTATTAAGTGCAATACTGTGCCTCATTACATGGTGCAGGGGTACATGAATTACTCGTACATGTCAGGTATTGATGCATTGCATGCAATTGGTGCTGTGTGTAGTGATGCAGGTCCCCCACCCACACACTGCCAGCCCAGTGAAGATGGCTACCTACCTGTAAGTTTGTTTGGTGACCAATGCAATGGCTTCCATGTGCTCCCGGGTGGTGTGGGGGAGGGCTCTATCCTACTCAGGTATGGGACAGAGGGCATAGTAGGAGTAGGAGTACAGGCCTCCCTCCCCCAAACAGGCCTCCCAAACAAGGTGGCTACCTACCAGTAAGGTGAGGGTGAAGAATACAATGACTTCCATGTGCTCCTTGGTGGTGTAGGGGAGGGCTCCATCTTGCTGGGGTGTGGTACGGGGGAAGGGTGGGAGTAGTAGTGCAAGCCTCCCTCCCCCAAACAGGCCTCCCAAACTAGATGACTACCTACCTGTAAGTTTGTTTGATGAAGAATGCAATGGCTTCCATGTGCTCCTGGGTGGTGTGGGAGGAGGGCTCTATCCTACTCAGGTGTGGGACAGAGGGCATAGTGGGAGTAGGAGTACAGGCCTCCCTCCCCCAAACACTCCTCCCAAACAAGATGGCTACCTACCTGTAAGGTGAGGGTGAAGAATACAATGGCTTCCATGTGCTCCTAGGTGGTGTGGGGGAGGGCTCCATCTTGCTGGGGTATGGGACAGGGGGCATGGTGGGAGTAGTAGTGCAAGCCTCCCTCCCCCAAACAGGCCTCCCAAACAAGATGGCTACCTGCCTGTAAGTTTGTTTGATGAAGAATGCAATGGCTTCCATGTGCTCCTGGGTGGTGTCGGAGGAGGGCTCTATCCTACTCAGGTGTGGGACAGAGGGCATGGTGGGAGTAGGAGTACAGGCCTCCCTTACCCATATATGCCTCCAAAGAAAGATGGCTGCCTACCTGTAAGTTTGTTTGGTGAAGAATGCAATGGCTTCCATGTGCTCCTGGGTGGTGTGGGGAGAGGGCTCAATCCTACTCAGGTGAGGGACAGAGGGCATGGTGGGAGTAGTAGTGCAGGCCCCCCTCCCACATACAGGCCTCCCAGGGAAGATGGCTACCTACCTGTAAGTTTGATGAGGGTGACGCAATGGCTGCCACATGCTTATGGGTGGGAGGGAGTGCTCCATCCTGCTGGGGTGTGGGAGAGGGGGCACGGTGGGAGTAGTAGTGCAGGCCTCCCTCCCATATACAGGCCTCCCAAGCAAGATGGCTACCTACCTGTAAGGTGAGGGTGGAGAATGCAATGGCTTCCAAGTGCTCCCGGGAGGGCTCTGTCCTGCTGGGGTGTGGGACAGAGGGCATGGTGGGAGTAGCAGTGCAGGCCACCCTCCCCTAACAGGCCTCCAAGACAAGATTGCTACCTACCTGTAAGTTTGTTTGGTGAACAATGCAATGGCTTCATGTGCTCCTGGGTGGTGTGGGGGGAGGGCTCCATCTTGCTGGGGTGTGGGACAAGGGGCATGGTTGGAGTAGGAGTTCAGGCCTCCCTCCCACATACAGGCCTCCCAGGGAAGATGGCTACCTACCTGTAAGTTTTATGAGGGTGACGCAATGGCTGCCACATGCTTGTGGGTGGGAGGGAGGGCTCCATCCTGCTGAGGTGTGGGACAGAGGGCATGGTGGGAGTAGTAGTGCAGGCCTCCCTCCCCATACAGGACTACCAGAAAAGATGGCTACCTACCTGTAAGTTTGATGAGGGTGACGCAATGGCTGCCACATGTTTGTGGGTGGGAGGGAGTGCTCTATCATGCTGGGGTATGGGACAGGGGGCATGGTGGTACAGGCCTCCCTCCCACATACAAGCCTCCCAAGCAAGATGACTACCTACCTGTAAGGTGAGGGTGGACAATGCAATGGCTTCCAAGTGCTCCTGGGAGGGAAAGGCTCTATCCTGCTGGGGTGTGGGACAGAGGGCATGGTGGGAGTAGAAGTGCGGGCCTCCCTCCCACATACAGACCTCCCAGGAAAAATGGCTACCTACCTGTTAGGAGAGGGTGAACACTGCAATGGCTTCCTACTGCTTGTGGGTGGGGTAGTGCTCGTTCTTGCTGGGGTGTGGGCCAGGGAGTATGGTGGGAGTAGTGGTACTGGCTACCTGTGCTCATGGTAATATTGCTGGCTATGTTTAGGGTTAATGGGAGTGAGTGAAGGTTGGATCGGTGAGACAGGTTTTTGGTGGGTGTGTGGTGGGATTTGTCTTGGATGGTGTGGGTTTTTTTCTGTGCAAGACAGTACATATCGATGTGTTGGTTAACATTTGTTTGTACTTACCAGCCTCCACTCCCCCGGATACTCCTGTGAGACTCTCAGGATGCAGTATGGCAAGCACCTTCTCCTCCCATGGTGTGAATGTTTTCTGTGGGATGGGTGAACCACTGCCAGTCCGGTTAGCCAGATCCCAGTTCTTGCTCCTCCTCTCTTTGACAACCCTCTTCAGATCATGCCACCGCTTCATGATCTCCTTCTTGGATCGCGGTGTGGTCCCTACTGTATTGACCCTTTGTACTATCCTTTCCCACATTCGTGTCCTTGTGGCTACTGGTGTCCGTTGGACCAGGCTACCAAACAGTTGTGGTTCCACTCTCACTATCTCATTTAATATGACTGTCAACTCACTCTCTGTGAATTTGGGCATTTTCTGTGATGCCATGGTGTGTGGTGTTTGAAGTGTTTGTGGGTGCAGGGGTGTAGGTGGTGGGTGAGGTGTTTTTGTGTGAGGTGTGTTATGTGCTGGTGGATTGTTGGTGCTGGTGTGGTGGTGGTGGTGTTGGTGGGTGTTCTGTGTTGTCTTGCCTCTCCTGTCAGATCTGGTGTGTGCTCTTCGCTTCAGTAGTGTTGCAAAGGTTTGTGGTCACTGAAGGGGCTGGTTTTATACTCAGCTGTGTGGGTGTGTTATAATGGGGTATTGATGTCAGGTGTGTTGCGGGAGTTGTCCTGGAATGTTTATGTTTTTGGTTGGCATTTAGAGATTTTTTTCATTTGGAAGTGTTTTGTGTATTTGGGGGGCATGGCTAAATTTTTTGTGTGCACTGTTGGCCTTTGTTGTGGTGTTTTTGCATCGCCCGCCATGTTTTATGAGGATTGCCCACAGCGGTGGCCATGCTGCAGCTCTCCCGCTGGCTCTCCCATTCACTGCAGTGTGCGACTGCAGTGGTCGGAAACAGCAGTTCATACCGTCGGACCATCGGGCAGTGTCTCCGCTTTGCTTGCAGCGGGTTGTAGCTTTTTCGACCGCCGGAGTTGGTTTTTGGACGGCACCACCTCGTAGGGCGGTTTTTGTTGGCCTGCTACCGCCGCGGTCGGTCTTTTTTAGCGGTTGTTCCTAATTTGACCGCCGGCTTATCCGCGGGCCCGGCGGGTGGTTGTTTCCCGCCTCCATGGCGGTCGGGGTGGTTTTCTGCCCGCCATCCTAATGGGGCCCAGAGTGTTTGTTATTAAAATGTTACATATATTTTTAATTAGGTTGTATTCTTTTGTGTTTAGTAGTAAAACAATTCATACTTACTGGTTGGGTTTGATGAATTTAATTGTGTGGATGTTTTTTGTTGGTATAGTTTGCAAAAGCTGAGAAGAGAAAAGAAGTTATTAGTTTATTTATTGTTTATTATTTTGTTCTACTTGATAGTTCCTTTATATATATTTACTTTGCTTGATATTTTTCTTTAGTATACATTTTGTAGCTTTCTTCAAAGTTGTCTGTTGTACCCTTTTTTGGTGCAGGTGTATTGAAGTGTAAACTGTGAAGTAAAAGAGAAAACGTTATATTTTTAGTTCATTAGATTGTTTACATAATTTATGAACACATGCATGAAGCTAAATAATTGCGAAAATGTGATAGCCATTTTAAAGGAATTGCTATTTAAGAGTTGCAATTTTTTAATGTTTGTAGGAATTGCAAAATAAATTGCATAATATGTTGATATTAATTCCTATGGGTGTAGATGGTCATAGTAATTAATTGGAAACTATTTATAGTTTGATATTCATTATTTTGCTATTGCTTTTTCAGTTGATTTATTTAACAAAATACTTGTATTGGTTATATATAACGACATTTCGATAATTGGCTTGTTTGTGACCGGTAATAACATTTGTGCATTTGCTAATTTTCTTTTAGTTTAAAACAATATGTAATACAAATTATATACTTACTGATTTTAGTTGATGTGGTTTTTGTTGATGTTTAGTTGAATGTTGTGGTAGCTGTAAAAAGAAAAGTATTTGTTAGCTAAGTTTTGTTTTTGTTGTATGTTTTAAAAATCAAATTAATTTAATTGATTTGTAGGTTAATTTCTATATTTAGTTTGCTACATTTTTAATGATGTTGAGTTAAATATTGTAGGGACTAAAATATTTCTCCTATATCTTCTAGGTGTATTTGTAAAGAAGTTTAATCTGTGATATTTAAAGAAAAACATGTAATGATTTTACTAAATTAAATTAAAAAAGGTGAAGTGTTTATAATTTGTCATAAAGTTTTGTTCTTACCCGTGTAGTTGAAAATTCTATTCAGTTGTTTATGTAGTTCTTCTTTCTTCCCTGTTCTCTCTCTTGCAAAGTAACGCTCTTCCTCCTTGTTTGGCCAATATACAGTAAAATTGCGTTAATTATTTCCTTGTTTTTATAGTGTTCATTTAATTAGTTAACATTTTCTATTGGTTTGTTTTTGTTTAGTTTAAATCTACTGGCCAAGATACCTTTTTTATATTTTAGCAGTTACCTTTTAATTAGTTTAACATATATGTAATGTTTATAAATTGTTTGTACTCATGTTATTTATTGTTGTTATTTAAATATATATATAAATAAATGTAATTTAAAATATTTATTGTTGATATATATTAACTTTTGTTCATTTTCTGTTTGTTGGATATTTATTTAATGTTGTATATTTAATTTCTTTATTTATTTGTGTTAGTATTATAATAGTATTTGTTTTAAATATTTAAATATATTTTATATATCTTGTTATAGTTTATTTTAAGTAATTGGGATATGTAAGTTAATTTTATAATTGTAGAGTGTTTTTTAAATTTTAAACGTTCTTTTGGATGTTGTTTATATGTATAATATTGATATTTGTGTTATCAATATTATTGATATTTTTAGTGTATGTGTTTTATTTTTAATTTTTTTTTTTTTTTAAATATATTTTTATTGCAGGAATTAGTAAATCGTTACAGTATCGACCAGCTTTGTATCATAGGCAGTATCAACAGTAGAAAAACCCCTTGGCCCCCCACCTTCAATCCCAAACACAGCCATCCGGCCCACAACCCTGGGGTCGGGCGGCGAAAAAACAGAGGGGGGTCCTTAGGATGCTTGAGCTGGTCCGGATGATACACTGTCCGTCATCTGCTTTTCTAAACAAGCCTATAAACCCAAAAGAAAGGAAAGAAAACCCCCACCCACAAAATTCTAAGCAAAGAAACCCCACCCCACCCCGCCACCAGCGCTAGGGAGCCACCTATATAGGATCTGCCTTGGGACCCACGGGGAAAGCAATAGGACCATCAGTACAATCGTTTACTGGGACTCGGGGCGAGTCGCTTCTTCACTTTCCGAGTCGCTGGGGGCACAATAATCCCTGAGGGCCTGAACCAACATTTCCCATTCCAACGCGGCCTCCTGCGCCTTCTCATTACGCTGCCTCCAAGCTAGTTGATACCTCAGCGCGCTCTCCCCCGCCGCCCATTTCAAAAGCTCACTGTGCCATCTGCTGCCTGTCGGACCAACCCGTGCCTTCCAGTTCCTGGTCACCTCTCGCTTAGCCAGGAGAAGCCCTAGGTCGATAAATTTACTAGAAATTTTATTTCTGGGGGTATGGGGGAACCAGTGCAGGAGCCCCACCGCCGCATCGAATGACAAGGCTCTCCCCGTCACCTCCTCCAGGGTCGTCTCCACTTCCCGCCAGTAAGATGACAGACCCGGACAGGCCCATAACATATGTAGGAGGTCCGCTTCCGGCGCCGGACACCTAGGGCATGCCGCCGAATTCGTGGCAAAATATCGCCGGATTTTCGCCGGAGTTAGGTACGCTCTATGGAGAACGTAATAGTGCACCAGCTGGAAACGGGCGTTGCGAGTGCCCTTCCAGGCTCGTCTCACCAACTGGGACCAAGTCGTCTCTGGGATCTCCCTACCAATGTCCTCCTCCCAGCGGTGTCTGAGAGTGGTGAGAGGGGCTAACCCTTCGTTGATCAACCTGCCGTAGAGGCAAGTGACCGCCTTCACCGTGCCCGCCGACATCATCACATACTGACACACCTGAGATAAGGGGGGTTCCTCCTGCCCGTTCTTCCAGTGGGACTGGATCGCTCTCGTAATGGCCGAGTGTAGCAGAAAGTCACCACGGGGGATCTCGAAGCGGTCAATAAGATCTTGAAAGGATAAGAGCGCTCCGTCCTCGTATAAATCCCCAACCAGCTGTAAGCCGGCATCCTCCCAGGCCGCCAAGCGCGACCAATCCCCGCCGTGGGGGAGGGCCGTCAACATCCCCAACGGTATTTCAGGCGCGTACGGGATCCTCAATTGGCCCCGGGCGTGGGCCCGGTTCCAACACAGGCGGACAGTCCGTTCCTCCATCGACAAGTCCCGAAGGGCCAGTCGCTGTCGCAGCGCTATAAAGGATAGAACATGCCTGGCCATGCCCGTTCCCCTCCCATCCTCCGGGCCCCGGAATTCCCTGGCGACCTCCTGGGTGAAGGTCTGGAGCTGTGCCGCCAGATAGTACTTTTCGAAGTCCGGCACCGCGAGCCCCCCCTCGTCTTTCGGTCTCATCAGGGTCTTGAGGGCCACCCGCCGGCGGCCCGATCCCCAGAGGAATCCGACCACCATGGAGCGTAGCAGTTGAAACGTGGCCGGTGGGACCCAGATCGGTAGAGTCCGGAAATAGTACAATAGCCGAGGAAGCGCCACCATTTTAAGCAGGGCGATCCGTCCCGCCACCGAAAGCGGCAGCGTGGCCCAAAAGGCCATGCAGCCTCGGAGTGCCCGAATGCTGCGGGCAATGTTCCCATCTAGGAGGTCAGGTTGGTCGTGATAGACAAACACCCCAAGGTACTTAAAGCAGTCGGGTTCCCACCTAATCTCCCTACTTAGAGCAGGGGCAGGAGTGCCCCTGCGCACCGGAAAAAGACAGGTCTTGGGCCAATTCACACGGAGCCCCGAGACCTCCCCGAACTCCGTAAGCGCCTCCGCCGCTCCACGTAAAGCGTCGATCGGGTCCTCCAGGAAGAGCAACAGGTCATCCGCATACAGTGAAACATAATGCGGGCCCGCAGGTGTCCACAAGCCCGTATAATGGGCTCCCGATCGAAGATGCAGCGCGAGTGGCTCCACCGCCAGTGCAAAGAGAAGTGGGGACAGCGAACACCCCTGCCGCGTGCCTCGTTCTACCGGATACTGCGAGGAGATCAGCGGTCCCGCCCGCACCCTGGCCGACGCGGAGGCATATAGAACCGTGGTCCACCTGATAAAGCCCTCTCCGAGGCCGAATCTCCGCAGTACCGCGCAGAGGTAGTCCCACTCCAGGCTATCAAAAGCCTTCTCTAAATCCACCGACAGGACAACCGGGGACGGGGCATCCACAAAAGGTTCCCCTAGCAAACGGAACAACCTGCGGATATTCATAGTCGTGTTCCGTCGTGGGATGAAACCAGCTTGGTCCACATGTACTAGGGAACTCATGTGTCCCAGCAGCCTCAAGGCCAGGATGCTGCTCAATATTTTATAGTCCACCGTCAGCATCGATAGAGGACGGTAAGACCCCGGGTCGGATGAGTCACGGCCTGGCTTCAGGAGAGGAACAACCAACGCCTCACACATCGAGCTCGGGAGTCGCCCCAGCCTCTTCGCCTCCCTGTAGACCACCAATAGCCGAGGGGCTAGGAGGTCAGCGTAAGCTGCGTAAAACTCTACCGGCAGGCCATCTAGGCCCGGGGTCTTGTTTCTCGCCATCCGTTTAATGGCCCCACGGATCTCTCCCAACTCAATGTCGGATCCCAGGGCTTTCGCCACCTCCTGCTCCACCGTGCAGAGCTCCAGTGGACGTAAATAATCCTCAAGTCGGTCAGGGTCCCGAGTGGAGCGACTACGGTATAGACATTCGTAATAATGCCGGAAGCAGCTAAGAATCTCGGGTTGGGTGTGCACCTCGGTGCCGTCCGCCTGTCGCATACTCGTCGTCGATTGGGATTGGCGCGTAGGGTTCGCCAACCACGCCAACAACGCGCTCGATCTGTCCCCCTCTGCAATGGATCGGACCGTATAGGCCTTATAGTCAAAACAGCGGAGCCGTTCGACCTCTGCCGCCACCTTTTCCCTCGCCTCCGCCGTTGGTACTTGCAATTCCGGGTGCCCGGGGCGCCGAAGTTCAAGCTCGCGGAGTTTCCGATCCGCTACATCTAAGTCAGCCAGGATAACCCGCCTCATGCCCACCTTTTTAGAGATACAGTAACCCCTCACCACTACCTTAAAAGCATCCCACTCTAACGCTCTGGTACTCGCGGTGCCGCCGTTGGACGCAAAAAATTCCACCACCTTGTCCCCCAGGTCCGCCCTGAAAACACTGTCCTCAAGGGTCTCGGGTTGCAGCTTCCAGGTGGGCACCGCCGGCCTCCCGGGGAACCAGCGAAGGTCCAGCAGGAGGGGGTTATGGTCCGAGATGGTCCTGGATAAGTACTCGGATCGGAGCGCCGCCGAGACCAGTTCGGGCGACCCCAGAAAGCCATCGAGTCTGACATGTAGCTCATGAAGGCTCGAGAAATATGAATAATCCCGAGCTGCGGGGTGATGCGCCCTCCAGATGTCCGTCAAACCCCAGCGAGTCTGCCAATCCTGGCGACCCTTAGCTGTGCGACGAACCGGAGAATCGGGAAGCGGTGGATGCGAGCGATCAATGTCTACGTCCACTACGGAATTGAAGTCTCCGCCAAGCAGAAGGGGCCCGGAGAAGAAGTGGGCCAACGAGCCCGATAACCTGGAAAGGAAGGCAGTCTGGTCCACGTTAGGAGCATACACACAGCAAACGTTCAAGTCCCTCCCTCCCAGTGTTCCCGAGATGGCCACGTAACGCCCCTCTGGATCTACCACTGTTTTCGTGACCTGGAAGGGGACCCCCGCCCTGATCCATATCAGCGCCCCTCTGGCATAAGCGGAGTACGAGGTGGAGAAGACCTGCCCCCGCCATCTACGCTGTAGCGCCGCCCCTTCCGCCTTGTTCAGATGAGTTTCCTGCAGCAGCGCCATTTGCACTCCCCTACGCACTAAGTAAGCGTGGACCTTGTGGCGCCTGGACATAGTATGAAGCCCCCTTACGTTCCAAGTGACACATTTCAAATTAGCAACATCAGCCATTGTCCCATAATGTTCTCGCACAGTCTCCCCATCCGGGTCCCCACAATAGAAAAACATCATTCTTCCCAGCGCTGATGGCGGCCATTTCCCCCAACCAAAACCAAACCACCCAAGAACGAACCAAACCCTCACCCACCCGCCCCAGAACAGGACCAAAACTATGCCATCCAGATCCCATCCAAACCTCGCCTTCCAGCAACCCAATAACCCCAACTAATCCCACGGTCGCCACCGTGGGAAGGCCTTAAGGGCCAGGTGCGGGCTGGGCGGAGGCAGTGGGCCCTCGACGCTTAGGCCACCAGGACCACTGCAAGCCCTAAACAGTGTCGACAACCTCTCCCGGGGCAAAAGCAGGGCCCCCCTTCCCCCCCTCGTTGTCAGCAACTTATAGACGGCAACCGCCTCCCCCCTGCCGGGCCCCCACCCAAAAGAAGGCAGCAAACCCCGTTACCCTTGTCCATCCAAGAGGTCCTCCACCGATTTCGGTGTGATCACCGGAGAATGGGCACTATCAGTTACTGAGTCCTCCGAGTCCGACGGTGCCACCTCTTCACCCGGGTGTTCCTCCTCCTCGATGGCTTCGTCCCGGGCACCCGACAACTCCGACAACACTTCCAGCACTCCCCTCCGCTCCGATGATGTCTCTGCAGTGGAGGGCCCACCCGTGCGGCCACGGCGATTCCTGATCCTCCTGGATCGCCGCCTCTGTTCCGGCTCATCTGCCTGTTGGGACGAGGAGCCGAAACCATCTTTCCCCGCCCTATATAGCTCGAGCCAGGCACAGACACCCTCCGGGGTGTCGAAGAACTGAGTTTTGTCGTCTATTATAATGCGGAGCCTCGCAGGGTAGAGAAGTGAGTACTGGATGCCCTCGCTCCTGAGCTCGCGCTTGACCGCCAGGAAGGAGAAACGCTTGCGTTGAGTCTCGTAGGTGTAATCCGGAAAGATGTTCACCTGACTGTTCGCTACTTTGAATGGACCATCACGCCTGGCGGCGTTGAGGATTAAATCCCTGTCCCGAAAATGTAATAAACGCGCCACCACCGGCCTCGGGGGGCGTCCCTGTTGCGGCGGCCGCGCCGGGACTCTGTGGGCACGCTCCAGAGTGTAGAAGGAGGATAGCCCCTCCGGGGCCACCGTGTCGCGGAGCCAGGCCTCCAAGTATGTCACCATATCGCCATCTTCGATTTTTTCCGGGAGGCCCACGACACGAATGTTGTTCCGCCTGTTGCGGCCTTCCGCATCCTCCGCCCTCTGCTCCAGGGACGCAATTCGGGACAGGGCATCCTTCATCGTCGCAGCCAAGGTTCGCTGCGCCGGCTCCAAGGTCTTCACCGAGCCCTCCACTTCTTTGACCCGGTCCGAAAGTTTGCCATGGTCCGCTCTGAGGAGACCAAGGCTCGTCGCCACCTGGGCAATGTCTTGTTGGAGGGCCGATCTCGTAGTCGTTATCGCCTCTAGGACGCGGTCAAACTGCCGTTGCATCGGCGCGCCATCAGAACTCTTAGGGTCCCCAAGCTCTTCTTTGTCCTGGGCTTCCGAGTCCGAGGCGGTCGGGGTGGGCCCCTTGGCTCCCCTAGGTTTCCCCATGTCGCCGGGGGCACTCCGTGAAAGTCCCGGAGTAGGCGTCTCCGGGCGCAGGTGTCGACCACGACCCTCCCGGCTCCTGGTCCTCAGATCGAATACAGGTGATCTCCGTCTCCAGGGCCTGTGGAGACTTCTCCGCTTCGACTCACGCCACCGCCACGGCGTCCGAGGGCACCGATGAGGGGGCGGAGACAGCCGTCGTCGTGCCAGGCAAGCCCGCTCACCCGCTAGGGATCCAGGGTGAGGGTCCCCAACTCCACTGGACGATGTGTAGCGCCAAGGTGTCGCGCCTCCCATGGAAGTGGGCTGGCCGGGAAGATGTAGCTCGGTGCGGAGTCGCGAGACGGGCCACCGCCCAGAGCACAGGGCGTCCGCTCCCGGGGTCCCCTACAACGTGGGCACCCGCCCGGCCACCCAGCCGAGTGCAAAGTCGTCGTGAGAGATCCAATCCAATAGACAGCCAGTGCACAGAGCAGTCGGGGATGGCGAAGTCGGGCGCAAGTCGCCGCTCGCTACGCTCCTCCAAGTCAGTGGGTCCGGCCAGGGGGACAAAGAAATCCGGGCGCCATGTTGGGACGCACTCCGCGACTCCGCAAACTTCGGTTGCGCTCCGGAACAACCCTCGTCTGAACTCCACCAAGGGCCCCGGCAGGTCTCCGTCGGTCCGCTCAGCCGAGTGCGGGGTCTGGGGTGCCCCGCAGCCACCGATTTACAGGATAAATCCGGGCTCAGTCCCGGAGCCGAGCTCTCAGGCGACCATCGCCATCGGCGCCCAAGCCTGTTTTATTTTTAATGTTATCAATATTTTTGTTAGCTATTTTTATGTTGTCAATATTTTTATTATTGATTTTTTTGTAGATGATATATCTTTATTGATGTTTGTGTAATTTCTTGTTTAAGTATAGGGCGTCGATATTTATGTTTACAATGTTTTTCCCGCAATGTTTTTGTAGGATGATGTTTTTGTAGTTGATATTTCATCAGTGATCTGGTGAATGTATGACATTGTTCTGTATTGAGTCCATCAACTGTCCTTTTTGCATCCTGTTGCAGACATTCAGCTTAGCGCCCTGCAGCTGCTCTCAGCTTTGACACTGGCCTGTAAGTGCCTCAGCGGCTCCACCATTCAGATCCAGCCCAACACATCTTGAACCAATAACCGGCCCAGCTCAACGCAGCATGGCACATCTCAATGCAAGTCCATGCAAACCCCAGTGGCTTCACTGGCACAACCCAGTGTGAAGCACCTCATCCTAAGCACCGACGCATTGCTATGCAAGTCGTCACAGTCGCTAGTGGCTTCCTCAACAACAACACAGGACCTCGCATCGCAAGCTCCAGTTGACCGTCTCTGACTCTGCTGCATGACACACCTTTACACAGGACCTCGTATCGCAAACTGAATGTCAACGGTGCCTTGATGCCGCCCATTGCAACTTAATGCAGCGACTACATTTCACTCCGTAACCAGGATTTAAGGTACACCTGTTCAGCGGGCCTGACTGGAACCCTTTAGCTATTCTGCACAGCATTGCTGTCACCCTTAACTTGTGCCTTTTGCCCACTCCAGTGCCACCATGTAACCACAGTTGTGCTTTTTGGCACTATTTTCATTTAAATCTTTAAAATTGCATAGCTCCTATTTTACTGACTGGACTTTTGTCAGTTCGGCCTTACATTTTTTATTAAATCTTATTCTATTTTTCTAATTTGGTGAGGGAGTTTTCTTGTTTTGGGTTTTCCCTTTATTACTGTTTGAAGTGCTGCATGAATACTTTGCATATTGCCTCTAAGTAGAGCCTGACTACTCTGTGCCAAACAACCAGATGATAGAGCACAGGTTAATTTGGGGTTTGCTTGTGACTTCACCCTGACAAGGATTGTGGTTGCTGCTTGAGTAGAGTTTCACCTCCATCAACCAGCAGCGCAATTTTCTAACACTGGTGACAGCGGTGGGATTTTGGATGTTTGTGCAGTGCAATGCAGTTATTTTGTGTTACTCTAAACCCCCAGATAATTAAAATTGAGACTATTTCAAGTTATTTAAATTCTCCTTGATGGGCTCTTTTTGCTTTTGACAAACTACCTCTCATTCTACCTGGCTGTTGTGCCTAAAACAACACCTGCAAGTATGGAGTTTGAGCTACACTGTGGCCCAGCTCTAGGAGTTCTGCTAGGAGAGGGGACATCAAGCCATGAGCAACACCAGCAAAGTGGATTTACAAAAGGTGCTGAGTACTTGGGCAGAAGTCCACCAGTCACCAGTGGTGTCTGGTGACATTTGAAGGTAGTGGGGTGTAAAAACTCAGTACCATGTGCAGAGCAAGCATTGCTAGTGAGCCAGACCATCATAAGGGTGAGGGGGTTCCAGAGAAACTTTAAAGAAAATAGTGGGCACACAGTGCATTGTCAAGCAAATTTGAGAAAGCAAGAAGGATAATAAAGTAATTGTGAAAGTGTAGGTATGGCATCAATAAATAGCTTTCATATGATAAAGACATAAGTAGCTTTAGTTACACTAGCTCTAGCTCTTGAGTGCAGTGTGCAGCCAAAGTTGTCAAAAATTACCAAGTGCTGCATTTAAAATGACATACAACATGCCACATAAAAGGCCTTTACCCAGAAAGCATTCTGCACAATGAGCCTTTTTCCGGCCACCGAATTTAGTCAACCACGCCACAGAATTTCCTTCTGTAAAGTCACTTATTTCCAGTACCTTGGTTACAACGATGGAGAGTAGTTCTTGAGTCAGAGAAAGTTGACTTTGACAGAACATACTACAGATATAGGAAATATAAGCTGAGAATGTCAGTGAGAGATCCTCTAAGAGTAACATGTTGAGGAAGGGGTCAGTAAGTTAGTGTTGAGTTTGTTTTGACAGGAAGGTGTCCTGTATTGGATGCTCCTGTCTCTGTAACCTCTGTCTGATCTGCCATTTTTAGTTCTGTAGGACTCCAGAGTATTCCATGTGAAGCAGCACCAGACTAGGAACCCAATGTGGCCCTGGTAAATTATGTCAGACCAGCCCCTGTAGGGTGCATAGCGAGTGACCCTGACACTACAGTGCGGCTAGGCGTCTCCCAGCCAAGACAATTTGGGTAAAAATTGGCAAAAATGGTGAATTCTGCAAAACATTGTTTATTAAATTAAATTGTATTAATTTTAAAGCATAGTAAATGATGGCCTTACAGTGAACCAGTAAATAGCAATCTTTATTGGGACTCTTCAATAATTCCCTCACCATCAGCCTCTAACAGTGTCGCTCACTTCCCCATAACCTCTCTCTCACATGTATTTCATTTGTTTTATAGTGCCTCTCTCACCAGTGCAGGGTTTTGGAGCACTTTACATAACACACACACACACACATACAGAGACAATGAATCATATGTGTGTTAATCAGTGCATTTATGTTGCACAGAGAAAGGGGACTACATGGTGTAGGATTCACGTATTCCATACTGGTAGGCATTTTTTAATAGTGCTTGTTCTGTGGAAGCATAAACTTGTGATTCAGGACGTAACACCGTGGTTAGGGTTAATTTACAAATCACAATTTTATTTCCACCTAATCAAACCATTTTTTGCAAAATTAGGATAATCAAAGACTGGGAAAAACATAGCTTTCTAACCTGTACCATGCGGTTTGCATGCAGCTCTTTGATGGCAAATCATAGCTCACTGTGCTAGATTATGAACTGCACAGTAACAGAAGGATCTCTGTGACAAAACCAGTAACCCAGTGTCCACTGAGCATTGTAAATAAAACACTGTTCTGTGATCTGCATAGTATACATCATTTGCAGCAGGCATGTTAATCCTCTCTGCTACCTTAGATAGGTCAACACTGTCACTAGACAAAACCTGATCTCTCTCCAGCAGGTACATTCATCACCAGAATTATCTCTGCACGTTTATTGTTGTCTGCAAACTGTTGAATCTACAAGGAACTCTGCAGTGCTTTTAAAACTGCTGCACATCACTGCTACAAAATCATCCCCCAACACTTCCCGCCTCCAGGGGAAATGTCTGATGCATGGTTCAGCCAGCCAGTCCGCCCCTGATGCAGAGGCTTTTGCAGCGAGCATTATGATTCATGTTAAATGCCAGCCAAAAGAAAATTCTCCCTTTGAGCGTTTGGAAGGCTCCTACTTGAAGAAGAAGGCAACAGTTTTAAGCATGGGCGAAGTTTGCGAATCTGGCATTTGCAAATGTGCGTATTAGCGAACTCGCAATCCGCAAAATCCGTGAACTCTCGCGAATTTGCGATTTTTAATTTTTTTTTGTGTTCGCAAGGGTTTCTGCCAGTTCGCGAGGGTTTTGTACCAGTTCACAATTGCGAACTTACTTGGCGGCTCGCAACGGTCGCGACTTTGTTGTTTCTACGTCTGGTTCATCATCACAGGTTCACAGCACCCTCTGTTTCACCACTGCCACCCTTTGATTCACCCATGCCACCCTCTGATTCATCACTGTAGATTATGGGGGGAAAAGCAAGCACACCTGCCCTGCTTCAACTGACATGAATTAATTTGGGGTTGATTAATGTGTCACTGAATTTAAACTTCCTGTCTGGCACCTGCTTCCTTATCTGTAATTTGCTTTCTGTTGCAGTGCAATTTTTTTCCCAGGACCTTTGTGGCCTACTTGTAGCTATTCTATGAGCCTGCTGTGAGGGTCAGAGCAGGGTCATAGAATAGTTGCAAGTAGGCAACTGAACTCTGGAGGGGCCCCTCAGGAAGCACTACAGGGAATGGTTACTAATGATGAGTTTGAACTTTTGCACCTGCTGAGTGCTTTCAGTTTTGCAAAACTTGTTTTTCTGCAGAACAGCAACTGTACATAGGCAACTGAACTCTGGAGGGGCCCCTCAGGAAGCACTACAGGGAATGGTTACTAATGATGAGTGAACTTTTGCACCTGCTGAGTGCTTTCAGTTTTGCAAAACTCGTTTTTCTGCAGAACAGCAACTGTAATGCCCCAAACAAACTTACTTGTGAAAGTTGATTTCTAATCCAAAAGTGATCCAAAGAAAGTCAAAAAGGCCTCAAATCCAAAAAAGTGCAGGCAAATGTCAACCTGAGGAGTTATTCTGATAAAAATCATCATTTTCAGAAGGTTTATGCTGCTTGCTGGTGGATTTCTTGTGCAGAATTGCAAATTTTGTAATTTTGCGAGTGCGAGATAGTTGCTGCCCACCGCATCTACATGTTCACAATTGCGAACTCTCGCGATGCGTCGCCAAACTCCCGCGGGATCCTGCAGCAAGATCCAAAATGGCGCAGCACTCGCAAAATATCGAGAAATACAACTTGGCAAATGCTGAATGACGGTAAGTGAACGCCGCACGCCGCAATATTGTATCACCAAGCAAAAAAATACGCTGCGTGCGAATTTGCAGATTTTTGGTAAATTCGCTAGAGTTCGCAGATTGCAAATTTACCAAAAATCCGCGAGCGGAACGGAATTTCCGCCCATGCTTAAACAGTTTAAGAAATGAGCCTACTGCAGCACCTAACCTAATGACCTGTTTCAAGGAGTACAATTCCATCTGTGATGTGACGAGCTTTCGCTCTAGTAACTTTTAATACCCTGACAATTTCTGCCTTAATCTAGTGAGTGAATTAAGATAAGAATAGTCAGGGTATTAAATGTTACCAAAGCGAAAGCTCAGAACAACAATAATGGAAACTCACAAAATGAGCTCTATCGCTTAGGATAGCTCACATACAAAATAGAGTAATCTCTGACAATGATTTATTCAAGACTGTAAACAAGAGGGACTTCTGCCAGCACGTGCATCTCCATTCTGCGCTGTCCCATTTCTGTTAATAAAAATACCAGACCAGGGCAGAGAGTTCTTTGCTCGGCCTGCGCTAATCTTGGGTTTACAACAACATTATTTTTTAATCATAGTTGTTCCAAATTAAAAAACTGTGATTAAAAATTAATGTTGCATTTGATTTTATTTTTGGGAAAATGGCCGATGCCCAGACCAGAACATGAGTGAGTGACGTTATTTGATATATTTAGGCTTTCCTGTTTTCAGTTTCTATTTTTGGCAAATTCTGGTGGGGTTTTTTCCAGTGTTTTCAATACCTTAAAAAACAGTGGTTAGCAGTGGTTACACATTTTCGAGCTATAAAAACAACAGAAACAGTGTTTTTCCTGTGTTCATGGAACGTTTTGCTTTTTATGTTCCTTACTTTCTGCACTGATAGTGCTTGGCATGTAGACAGAGTATGTACAGTGTATATGAGTCCAAATAACTTTTTTATAAGTCAAACTTGGGGCCTATTACGAAGGCGGCACCGCATCTGGGCACGGGACTGGCAGCTGATGTTGCGGTGGTCCCGCCATTCAAATTAGGATGTGCCCGCCACACTGGAGGGCGCATCCCGCATTTTTTACATTGCGGTGGGCGGTGCTGTAAGCAGCACCTGCCACAATGAAAAAAATGCATGTTGTACATTTGCATGCACGTGACAGGCACCACGCGGTGCCTGCCACCTTGTTCATGCAAAGGCAGGGGGTACCATAGGTACCCCCCATGTGCACCCCCTACCCCCAACACCCTGGGGGCCTGCAACAGGCCCCCAAAAGCAAAAACCACCTGCCTTTCCATGGCAGCAACGCCATGGAAAGGCTGATCTTCGCCTGCATCATAATATGGATGGCGGTGTCTTGCAGACACCTCCACTACATTATGCCCATTTTCCGCCCGGTCAATGAGTCGATTGGCGGAAATGCGGTGGACGGTTTTTCCGGCTGCCTTGGACCCCCCAGCAATACTAATATGGCGGGAGGTCAACCAGGCATGGATGGTGGGTGGATCGCCCCGCCGGGCCAGCGGTGGCTACCGCCGGCCTGGTGGGGGCGATGCGCCCACCATCCTAATGGGCCCCTATGTGTAGTAACCATACAATACTTATTAAGTGAGTCTTTGGTCATGCCCACTCGCTCTTTCCTTCCCACGTAAACTTTTATCTGTGAAAAGGCATTCTCAACATTGGCACTTCAGACAGGCAACTCCAAAACAGCCAGTACACAATTTGCAAACTCTGGCTACTGACATAGCTTTCCATACCAATACTGGTGCACCTGAAGATTGCAATTCTCTGGAACAGGTTCTGCAACATATGCGTTGAACTGGGTGCATATGCCCTCAGAGTTATTGCAGCGGTAAAAAATGAAGCAGTACTTTTCAAAGTCCGGAGAAAATTCCCCTTTACGGAAGGGATCTAGAACTTGTGCAGAGAACCACAGTGAGGCTTCATTGACTTCAAATGTCATGTTTGGTAAAGGGACATTTCTGTGCATCATTGCAAGCCATATTTCATGCATTGTAAAATAACATTTCCTGAATTGCTCTTCAACATTTCTTTGCTTACCAAGTGGCAAGCATTCTAACATGGAACATGTTGCAGTGCCAAAGTCACTAAAAGTGTCTCCCAGCCTACTCTCAAGGAGATGTTTCACATCTATACCAATTACGCTGAATATTTGGTAGACAAGGATGTTTTCAGATTCTAGTTTTTTGATTATGTCTTCTACAGCAGTCATGTTTTCCTGTAAAAATCTAAGAATGCAGTAGAGTGTACTTTTTTCACATCCCAATCAATATGTGACTGAAGATCCACACATTTCTTACCTTTGACATCATCACTAAGCAGAAATTCTGTAAACTGTCGCCACATGGATGTTATGTTATGTTATGTTATAAAGGTCTCTTCTATAGCGCACGGCTACTCCATGGAGTGTCCCGGCGCTTTGGCAAAGAGAACAGCGAGAAAAAGTGCACAACACAACACCGACCGCAGGCCGACAGAGAGTTACTGGGAGAAAAGCCAAGTCTTCAGTTCCTTTCTAAAAGAGAGCAAACTGTTGGCTATTCTCAAGGAAAAGGGAAGCTCATTCCAGCATCGAGGTGCCAGGTACCGGAAGGAACTACCTCCGATGCGAGCGCGTCTGATGGTGAGGACAACGGCTTTAGCCAGCAAAGCGGACCTTAAAGTCCTCCTGGGGGCATAGAAAGCCATACGCTTCCCAAGGTATTTTGGGCCAATCGAATGGAGGGCCTTAAAGGCAAGGGTCAAGACCTTAAAAGTAATTCTCTTAGAGACTGGGAGCCAATGCAGTCTCTTGAGTAGCTCCGAAGCGCTTGCCCTTCGCTGTAGTCCAAAAATGGATCTGGCAGCCGAATTCTGCACGACCTGCAAGCGTGCCATCAGGTATTTGGGAAGTCCAAGGTAGAGAGCGTTCGCGTAATCAAGACGCGAGCCTATCAAGGCCTGGACAGTAATTTTTTTATGTTGCAGAGACAGTAGTGGAAGAAACTTCCAAAACATTTTCAGGATGCCAAAACATTTCCCTGTCAGCCCTATGATCTGGGGTCTAAAGGAGAGAGCATCATCGCACAGGACACCTAGATTTTTGGCTTTTGACGAGGCAGCATCAGGCGGGAACATATCGTGGGGCCACCATGTCTTCCAACAGGGATCTGGCGGGCATCCGAAAAAAAGCAGCTCCAATTTATCGGAATTGCACTTCAGACTATGCCTCTGAAACCAGTCAAATACAGCACCCAAGCATTCCTTGATCCGGCCGCCGTCAAAATCCTCACCCTTGTTACACGTAAAAAGGAGCTGGGTGTCGTCAGCATAGGATATGATCCGGGCACCAAAAGATTCCGCCACCGCCGCTAGAGGGGCCATGTAGATGTTAAAAAGGGTGGGGCTCAGAATGGACCCTTGAGGAACCCCAACCTCCAGCGGCGGCATTTCGACAGAAAACGGGGGTGCCCAGACCACTTGTTGGCGGTTGGTCAGAAAAGACTTAAACCAATTCCACACCGTCCCACGAAAGCCGATCTCCCAGAGTCTTAAAAGGAGACCGTCGTGGGGAATGGTGTCGAAAGCCGCCGACAAATCCAACATGACCAAGATGGCTTTACCCCCACCATCCAGAGTCTCTCTTATGGCATCGGTGATCTCAAGAAGAGCTGTCTACGTGCTGAAATTTGCACGGAAGCCCGATTGAGAATCATGCAAGATATTATTGTTCTCGATTAAGCTGGAAATGGAGAGCTGCACATGCTTCTCAATCACCTTAGCCAGAGAGGGAAGGAGGGAGATTGGTCTGTAATTGGCGTGAACCAGGGGATCCAGAGATGTTTTTTTAAGCAGCGGCAGAATCAAGGCGTGCTTCCAAGCCATAGGAACCTCTCCCGTTGTCATAATATGGATAATATAGCATTCACGGCCTCAGGCCTCTAGGACTGAGAACTAGCGGCTAAATTACACATTTGGGATCACTCTTTTGTTGATGCCACACAAAGTACAAAATGAGAAATATTTGTGTTTTAGTTCCCGCGCATAACAAAACAGTGCACCAGAATGGACCACAAAGTCAGCAACATTCTTTGTTAACTCTGAAGATTGTAAAGATGCTTTCAGCATACCATTTAGCAAGCGAAAAGGATATCATACAGGGAAGCACTTCAGCTCAGGTATAGTTTTTCATAAGTCATTACACACATTTTTCATATCTATAGCTGAATCACTGCAAATACAAACAATGTCACTCCAATCTTTGTTCAACCTGGTAAGAAACTCTTGCAGCAGCATTCCAGCTCAGGTATAGTTTTTCATAGATCATTACACACATTTTTCATATCTATAGCTGAATCACTGCAAATACAAACAATGTCACTCCAATCTTTGTTCAACCTGGTAAGAAACTCTTGCAGCAGCATTCCAAGTGACACTGCGTTCTATGTTTCTCAAAAGTCTGGTGTCATGTTTTCACCAGTATCCCAGATGCTTTGTGACTGCACTCTTTTCACATATACTGTCACTACACCTTGCATTAAATGTTTAAAGCCTGGGGTGTTTGGCAATTCACCTATTATCAATACTGACTCGCTAGAAAAGGGTGCTGCTGTATCAAAAGTTTTCACCCATCCTCTGTGAGTAAATGTGATGGCACACATTGGAAAGATTCCTTATAAAACCTGCCATTTTACCTATCAGTGAAAGTATCAAACATAGACAAAATATCAAATTTGATTTTGATATTTCCTGATTCTCTACAGTTTATAAAATAATTAAATAAGACCTAAAACATGCTTCTAAACCCTTCGTCTTTAGACCAAAGACCACAAAACTGAAAAATAGCAAAAGGAAAAAGAAACAATATTTTAGTGACATTCCTAAACAACAAAACTCAAACAGAATATTGTTAGCCCAGTTTTTCTTGCTGCTACCCTGTAAAACAATGTTACATTGTATAAGCCCCTCCAGGTAGAAATGAAAATGACTCTATCACTCTCCTTTTCCTTTCTTGGAATGGCATTTAGTTTTTGGTTGTTCAGGTATTATTTCAGTGTTTATAAGTTTACACTGATGAGGGCTATTTCCCTTTCCGTGGGGTTTTATCAGCTATTATAGGTTTAAACCTAGAACCGGATAGCCTAAATACATTATACATTGTCATGTGTAAGCTTTCACTTCACCTGTTGTTTGTTAAATCACTAACTACCTGTATGGAAGGAAGCACAAAGCAGTTCTTTTTATGCGGATCAATGCACGCGGCCTGTCTCTCTTTGTGCTGCAGGAAAAGGAGCGAGACAGCCTCCTCCCACCCTGTACTGCGTCTCTAAGTGAATCCAGATCTGCCCCTGCTGTTACAGCAGTGCCTGGATTGGCTGGGACAGACAATCTCAATGCTCAATTACTAAGCCCGGGGGCTGCTGCTAGGAGTCACCCCGGCTCCAGTATGTGCAGATGGAGAGACCAATCTGACATGCGCACTTGTGTCCCAACTCTGACTTGTCATTCTGTCAGTAACTATTGTTAAGCCCCACCCCCTCACGCTCGCACTGCCTTCTCCAGGAGTCTTGATGATCCACCTCAGTGATACTGAAATCAGCCCGGCCGCAGAATCAGTAGAAAACACTGTTTTTGTAGTCAACTCAACTCACATTTAATTTGGGGTGCCAACTTAGACACTCATCCCCAGTCACTATAAGATCTGAGCTAAATCCATTATCGTTCTTTAGCATCCCTTTTGAGTGTCTGAAAGGTTTCGCACTAAGTTGGCAGGGTATGCCCAGTCGTGGTCCCTTGCTCACTTTGTCACTGGATTCAAGCTAGCGTGGCTGATGAGGGGTGTTACCCCGAAACCAGTCTCGGGATGCTTTTTTCTGGTCAAGAGAAGACCTGGTGTGGCAGTTCATACAGGACTGTTTCCATGGATAAGCAGGGTCAATACTGATTTGCATATGGCTGGGTCTGAAGAGGGGTGATGAAATGAGCAAAAAAACGATGATGGATTCAGCCCAGATCTAATAGTGATTAGGGGTGAGTGTCTGAAAATTTTCAGTGCTCCGTCCATCATCTTATTGTGTTTCCAAGATAAGGAGCTCTCTTCTGTGCTCAGCTCCATAATGTTTTCAAGGTGAAACCAAATGCAGTGCTTAACACGTGTTACTGCCAGGAGAGCAGCCCCCTGCATTCATCCTATAGCCTGTCCCTCTGTGATGACCAACACATTGTTGCCACCCACTCCCTCCTTGTCTCTCTGGCCTGCCCCACCCACAGCCATTGAAGTGGATGAAGTTTTGTAACTCCTCCTATGGCCACTGTTTATGTGCCCCAAAAGCAACCAGGTCACTTGCTTTCTAATTCAGCGTTCCCTCTCCTGTGATGTCACTGCTGTAGCTTGTGTTTGCAGATCAAAGAAAACCTTGCCGGCCTGGCACTTGCGCAGTAGGACATCTGCAAAGTTCACTAGGGTTCACCCAAGAGTTTCAGCACACTGTCTCAGAGCAGTTATTAATTTTCAGGTGCTCTGTGCTTATTTCCCTATACTCGCCTCTACCCGTAGGGTGGTAGGGCAACACCCTTTTTGCCCATGAACAACAGTTGCCCCTGTCTGGATACCACCAGCCATATATGGTGAGTTTTAAGTTTGATTGCGGTGATACAAGGCATGGTTGATAGCATTTGGGTGAAGAAGCTATATGTGGCCACAGGTGTGGAGAACGGGTTTCCTGACCCGTGTCAACATACCCAGTGGCGAACTATGGATTCCGTGGGTTGTAATACATGTCAGAGATGCAACACTCATTGGATGAAAAAAGCTTTAGTCCCCCCCCCCCATCAGTTGATGCTAAGATCGGCTGGCTGGGCTGCAGCAGACGGAACATTAGGTCTCGGCTAAGAGACCTTTTGTCGGCGTGTCTGCTTTCCAGGAGACAATCCTGGCCGCACGCATCTCCTTGGAGGCGATTTGAAACTGGCACGCGCACAAGTACGAGCGCTCAATTGACTTTGTTGCAAGTTTCTTGCAATGCGCGTTTAGAGTAAACGTGTAACTTTCAGTTTCTGTGTCGCAGCGTGTTTCATGGCATGATCGAAAATGATGTACAAACAGAGAATAGAAGCACAGACAGTATGGTTAAACAATAAGAATTGATATTATTGTAGACATTGTTGGGCGTACACACATGCATTAAGGCTAGCTCATTAAACAGTTATTTTTCTTTTCTGTGACGCAGCGTGTTTTATGGCATGATCGAAAATGATGTACAAACAGAAAATCGAAGCGCAGACAGTATGGGTAAACAATAAGAATTGATATTATTGTAGACATTGTTGGGCGTACACACATGCATTAAGGCTAGCTCATTAAACAGTTATTTTTTTTCCCTTTTAGACTGCTAAGGAACAATTACATTTAAGGTCTTTGCTATTTATAAGTAGCTTTTGGTTTCTATTTAGAAGTAGTATTTACTTTTCATATACTCAAAACGCACGCACTTTTTTAAAATCGAAACTCTTCTTAGGGCAATGTTCACCTTTGCCTTCTTCATGGCATATCAAAGAAAGTAAATGCAAAATTGTGGACCTAGAGAATCTCTAGGGACATCCCTTGTTGGGCACACTTATCCATTATCTTTCTACAGAGAAAAAGATTTCCATTCTTTCGATTTGTTGTTCATTAGAGAAATTTATTAGTTGTTGACATATTTCATTGGTTTTTCATGATCTTTTAACTTCTTGATACTTTCAAAATACAGGCAATGTCATTCTGTCTAGTCATATCCAATGCATTTCGGGCATTATGAGGTCATGCCCTTCATCGGGGAAATAGACAATGCCTTTCTCCATGTAAGTTTCAAGATCTGGTGCGATATAGGTTTGGTTCGCTGTTGTTTATTCCATTCGCCGTAGCGGTTCCACGTAGCAGCGCTACGGCGAATGGAAGCAAACACAGGTAAGAGAGGTAACAATAGAGTACAAAAGCAGAAGCAAAGTACATACGCACATTTAGGGAGCACAGTCAGAAACACAAACAAAGGGCATATACACGTGTTTGGGCTAGCGTGTGAAGCACTGCAAATTGAAGCAGCAGAGAATAGAGATGGGCTTTAAAGTGTTACGTTCTTTACTTAAATGCAGCATCTAGAAGCACAAGTACAAAGACAAATGTGAAAGCAAGGGGAAAAATGTACATTAAGGAAGAGAGATACAAGCAGTGAAGACAGGGCTGAGCTCAGAATATCAGAGATACAAGCAGTGAACACAGGGCCAAGCTCAGAATATCAGAGATACAAGCAGCGAAGACAGGCCCAGGCAGAGAATATTATGGCTGAGATACCCGCCACCCCCTCTCAACACAAATCCCCAAGAATGGGAATACGGAAACGTTTTCTGAACTTTTGGAAGGCGGGAGGGAGTTAGCCTCCCGGCCGTATTTATTAAAAATATGAAACAAAAGTTAAAACATTAAAATAACAGTTTCATATCATGTATAATTTCATTTCCACATTACGATGTTTTGGCTGACCTTAACATATTTCTAATACAAAGGTTCTCCTAGCCGATACTAACATCCTACAAATACATTCTTAAATTGAAATTGTACATCCTAACGTTAAGGGCCAACGGCAAGGTCGTAACCGGTGTCAGATCCCTAAACCAGAACTACCCCCTCAGTTGTGAGGGGCGGCCGCACAGAGGACTGTACCTCCTGTGCACATACCAATTTCCCTTGTCTTGACGGGGGCCCCAATTAACTCGACGCCATTTTATGGTCGTCCGAGGACTCGTGTGAGGTGTCTAGAAGGTAGCGTAGACCCCCCTCCCCACCCCACACAACTTACCACATCTGCCGTCGCAGATGTCCTGGCCCCGGGAAGTTCCCAGGAGGGGCCCGTAGCCCCTCCTATCCAGGGAGGGGCCTTGACCGCCTTCCCTTTCCTTTCGGCGTCCCATCCTTAGAAGGGACCGGCTCCCCGTTGAGGGGCCAATGGCCACCTCCCCCCGGGCGCTCCCATCCGTAATGGGTGACGCCCCCCCCATAGGGATCTTCCAATTACTGCTCACCGATCATGACCTTACCGCCACAGGCCGGATAGTTGACCGGCTATCCGGACCCCCCACAAAACTCCTACCTAAAGGTCATGCCGTAAACTCTTTAGCCACGCTACGAGGTCTCCTATGAGTAAAGAATTCCCCACCCGAGACCAATGTACCCCATCCTCTAGATACATACTGTCCCCCCTAATACAACCATGAGGAATCGAATGCAATGAACTTGAACGAAACAGTCTACCCAATTTGTTATTTACCTTCTTCACTGAATGATTTATAGCAGACACAGAATTCGCCCCCCGCCACACCTTTCGTGGAATCATATGGGACCATGCAATCGTGCACCCTGGAACCCTTCTCGCCAACCAACTTACTGTGGATAGTATTGCCTCGAGAAGTAGTCGTCTACCAGTGGTCACCAAATCATTGCCCCCAAGATGCACTATGATTATAGATGGCGGTGACCTTGTCCGCGCTAACAAACCCTCGAGAAAAGGTTGAAACTGGTCAATACAGAGCCCGCCCCTTCCGTAGAAGGTCACCCTGTACCCGTATTCCCCAGCCATGTGAATCATGTCACCTGCTTTGAATACGTCCGTGGCACGCCTCACGTATGAGTGGCCCACGACCCACACCACTTTTTCCTCAGCCGGTGATCTTTGACCGCTAGTTCCCAAGTGTCGGGTCGACTGCACAGTCCGCCCCGCCTCGTAAGCTGGCGAAACTGTAAAGCAAACAAAAACAAGAAGCAAAAGCATAAAATGGAAGGTGCACACAATCAGAGTCCAAAGGAAGGACAGTGTATTTTGTATCTTCTTCTTTATTTATCAGTTTTCAAAAACAGGCACAGCCAACGCGTTTCGTTCCATTAGCCTTGTGGAACTTCGTCAGGGCGGATTAATTTAATTTACGAGTTTTTGGCAATCTGTTTAAAAAACCACTGTGGATCAGACAGCAACTAGCACTGGGATTTCAAGGCATGTAACCTAATTTTCGCAAGGAAAGTTCCTTTCTTCTATTTCTAAATGTCCAACTCCGGTGCAGGCATGAATTGAAGCCGTGGAGGTCCGTAGAACGCGGTGGTCGTAGTAATGACCACCGAGCACCTGTGGTCGGGTGCTTGGATTCAGTCTGTAGTCTCGTGGCGGCGTCCCGGATCGAAGCGTGAGTACATGATTACAGCTTCACAACATGTGCAACCGCACATACCTTTTGTAACAATTTGAGGACCAACGCCCCAGTTGTTTCACTTTGTCCACACTCAGACCCCTGGCTGTAGCCTCTGTAGCAGCCCCTATCCGGAAGGAATGGGTCCCAAAATCGCCGGGTTCAAGCCCGCGGCCGAAATTGCCATTGCAAGCACCCACTGGAACTGAAACCTCGTCAGTGGGGTGGCATCAGTGTGTCTCAACAAAGTCCCCCCCCATGATGCCGCCCTCTGCGCCAAATATTCCTCAACGCATACGACTGGGCACATGGGAGATCCGGGCATCCGAAGGACTACTACACTGTCCCCGATCGCACCCTGATCGGTCTTGGACCTGGGAAACGAAACAATCATCGTATCCCCCTTAACTAGAACGTGCTCTCGGCACAGTCCCCCCCCCCCGTATCCTGCTTGTTCCTCGCCACCAGTTCGCTTACCCGCATAGCCCCATGGAATGCTAATGCAAAAGCGGCCCGGAATAACACTGTTTCAGACTGAGATGAACAAGTTGCAGGGAGAACGGAAAATAACAGAGCCAACCTCTCCAGACCTATCGGGTGCCTTTCATCTACTTTGCGACCCTCAAGGCGTTGCCACCCACGCAGGGCTTTCTGTACTACGAAAGATGCAGTAGGGTCCTGGATCCCATGAGCCCGCGCCATGAAGGAAATGGCGGCCCGATGCCTCTGGGCCGTGGCTACCGATTTGCCTGCCTGATGTAAAGACAGCAAAAATTTTATGACAGACTCTTCCTGGCCCCAAAGCTCCCCCCTAGCCGAACCCAAAAAGGGCAAATAGGAACGGAACGCCCCTTCATATGCCTTCCTTGTCCTGGGTGCTAAACTCTCTCCCACGAGGTTTTGTAATTCGGGGCACCGAGAGACCAGAGAGCTTCGGGAAATGGTGCCGCTGTGGGCAGAAAACCCCAGAAGGCCTGTATACGGAAACGAGAAAGCGCATCAGCGGCCTGATTAAGTACTCCGGGCACATGCCTTGCCCTAAAGAGCACGTTCAATTGCATACATAGTAACACAATTTCCTTGAGCAATCTCAGAATCCATTTGCATCGTGCTGCCTGACTATTGATACACTCGACCACGGTCATGTTATCAGACCAGAAAACCACAGAGTGATCCCGGAACCCCTCAGGCCATGTTTTTAGGGCCACCAGAATGGGGAACAGTTCAAGAAAAGCAATGTTACTCGTCAGCCCACACTCGTGCCACCATGACGGCCACTTTTGAGCCGACCAGTGATTACCGAATATGGCGCCAAAGCCTATACTCCCCGCCGAATCCGTCCACAGCCCCAACTCCTCGGAGGACACCGCCGGCTTGTTCCAGACAATCCGACCATTGAAATCCGCCAGGAATGCCAACCAAATGCGCATGTCCTGGCGAATCTCTGCCGAGAGCCTCGTGCGGTGGTGTCCCTCTTTAAGACCGACCATGGCTTGTGCAATCGAGCGGGAAAAAGGGCGGGCCATTGGCATAACTCTAAGGGCAAAATTCAACTGACCCACAGTTTGCTGCAATTGATGCAAGTTCACCTTGGTCTCCCGAATACATGTTTCAAGCGAGGCCCTGAATTTCATTACCTTTTCTTTGGGCAACCGGAAGCAACCCTCTTCGGAATCGAGCTCTATTCCAAGAAACTCGAGCGAAGTAGATGGCCCCACAGTCTTACCTGGCGCCAATGGCACACCGAAATGATTCATCAGACTACAAAATTCTTTTAAGGCCTGTGCACATTCCGGATCCCCGGCCGCCCCCAGGAACAGAAAATCGTCAAGATAATGCATAACAAGCTGAAACCCCATCATTCTTGTGAAAACCCATTGCAGAAAACAACTGAATTTCTCAAAATAAGCACAAGATATGGAGCACCCCATCGGCATACATTTATCCATGTAATAGCGACCCTGAAACATAAAACCCAGGAGACGCTGATCGTCTGGGTGTACCGGGAGCAACCGGAACGCTGACTCGATGTCTGATTTGGCCATCAGCGCTCCGGGCCCCAGGCGATTCAACATGGCGACGGCCTCATCAAAAGATGCGTACCGCACCGAACACACCTCCGGGTCTATCGCATCATTCACTGAAAGACCTCTCGGGGCTGACAAGTTATGTATTAATCTAAACTCACCCGGGTCCTTCTTGGGGACCACTCCCAAGGGGGAACAAACAAAGTTAGCAACTGGTGGCATGTCGAAAGGTCCGGCAACCCGACCCCGGGCCACCTCTTTCCCAATTTTTGCCTGTACCACCGCCGTATTCTGCAGGACCGACAGTTGGTTCCTACAATGTGCCTTACCCTGAAAATTCCCCACTGGGATGCGGAAACCATACGAAAACCCGTCTCGCAACACCCCAGCGGAGACGTGATCCGGGTATTCATTGAGCCAAGGAATCATTGCCATGGTATCAACCGGGGTAGGTAAAGGCGCCCCTCGGACTATTTCAGACCTGTTTGGCGCTTCCCCTACCACCGTTATCACCCGTTTTGGCTCTGCACATGGACTCAGGATGAGAGGACTGCCCACACCCCCCACAGTCGTGTCTAAACTTGCATGACCCCTGGGGCCTTGTACATTTCCCCCTGTTAAAATTCCAGCAGATCCCTTTTTTGCCTGTGTTGCCACTCGACCTTGAGTGATGCTCGTTACTTGCACCCGCCCGAAAGGGCACCCCAGATGAATGGCGGGAAAACTCACCCCCGTTCCCCCCCGACAATGGTGCCTTTAACATGCCTGATTTCTCCATCTTTTGCCAGGAAATGGAGTCGTAACAATCCCACGTCAGAGATGTGTCGTACTCCTTGGCCTTCCGAAAGACATTATCATAACAAAACCACTGATTGCTGTCATATGACTGAGAGTACTCCATAATACGTGTCTGGTACACGGGCAACTCGGCCAACAGTTCAGGCCTTCGTTCCCCCATAATTGAAGTGAATATGCCAAACGCTCTGCCCCAGTTACCTATGTTCTCATCGACCTTAAAGGCGGCCATCTTGGCGCGCCAAACACTCGGATGCAGAAACTCTTTTTGACCCTTCACATGCTCGATCTCGTAATGATCAGTTAGCAAAGAAAACATGTTTACATACTTATCAGCCCAAATCTTTTCCTTGACTTCAATCGGAATATGCTGGGCCACTTTCTCCCTTCGTGAGGGTACAGACCCCTCCCCCGCAATCGGCAGTGGCCGCTTACCTAAATTAGAAGCTGTAGCCGTAGTCGCTGCCGAACTCGTGCCCGCTGCGGTTTCACCCACTGGAGCCTGTGGGGGAACAGAAGAACATGGTGCCTTTGCAGCCTCTCTTGATTGCCGCAACTGCCTCATTACTGCCCTGGCGTCATCTGCCGTGGTGCCCTCACTATCTTTCCCCAACCACGCTGCCAGCTGTGCAGCCAACTCGGGAGGCATATCCTCCCCGTTCACAGGGGTGACTACGACGGGAATTGGTTGCCCCTCCTTTGGAACCGGGATCGGCTCCTCAATCGGTGTATTGGGAAGCGCCGACGGCGCCTCGGGAACCGGGGCCTCTCCCCCAGTTGCTCCCCTCTTGGACCTCTTGCCTCTCCCGTTGGGGACTACTCCCGGCAATGCTGGTCCGACGACTCGCTTAGGGCCCCCTACACCCTTCATTGCCGCCATCTGCTTCTTCATCACGGCCATGTCTTTTACGAGCATGCGGAGCATCTGATCGGTACCGACCCGCTTTCCGGCCTTCTTGCCCGGCATCCTCCAACGATGATGTCTGAAAGAACAAAGACAAAATTACAACGCTCAAAATTGGCTCTTCGTTCCGTCTCGAGCTCACGTGCAGTGGGGAGGTGCAGCTTCAGAGCATAGGAACAAGAGGATGCTACCTTGGCTTGTCGCTCCTTATATCCTTCTTCAGGGCGGGCGTAAACCCGCCTCCGCCCGCCTCCGGGGGCGTGGCTGGCGGCTTCGGTGTCTAGGACAACCCACTCTAGGGCGGGAAAAAGCGCGCCCCGGCTACGCCGCTTCGGGCATACCAGCCGAGACTCGCCTCCCGCCCAAGATGGCTTCCCGGGGGGATCGGGGTACTCCACCATACGTTCGGGGGGACCGATTGGTCGCCCCTTTCCAAGACACCTGCATTAAATAGCAGCACAAGTAAAAAAACTGAAATACAAGCATAGAATAGAAGCATAAGCAGGTGACAAAGGTACATCCAAGGAACAAAGAGTAAGCAAGGAGTACTACACAGCTGAGGTACAAGCAGCAAGAAAGAGAGATATAGGGATCACCTGTTGAAGCACATAACACATGTACAAGCAGTGAAGACAGGCACAAGTAGAGAACATACATACATGCATTAAATAGCGGTACAGTGAAAGCAAGGGGAAACAATGAGATTAAGGAAGAGAGATACAAGCAGTCAAGACAGGGCTAATCTCAGAATATCAGAGATACAAGCAGTGAAGACAGGGCCAAGCTCAGAATATCAGAGATACAAGCAGCGAAGACAGGGCCAAGCAGAGAATATAGACACATGCATTAAATAGCAGCACAAGTAAAAAACTGAAATACAAGCATAGAATAGAAGCATAAGCAGGTGACAAAGGTACATCCAAGGAACAGAGAGTAAGCAAGGAGTACTACACAGCTGAGGTACAAGCAGCAAGAAAGAGAGATATAGGGATCACCTGTTGAAGCACATAACACATGTACAAGCAGTGAAGTCAGGCACAAATAGAGAACATACACACATGCATTAAATAGTGGCACAAGTAGAAAACAAAGACACAAGGATACAATAGAAGCATGAGCAGGAGACAAAGGTACATACAACGAACAGAGAGCACATAACGCATGTACAAACAGAAAACAGAAGAACAGAAAGTGTAGGTTAACGGTAAGCATTAATATTATCCTAGAATTTTTTTGCGTACACACATGCATTACGATTACCTCATTAGAAGCACAATTTTCGTTTCATACGCCAAATAACAATTTAATTTAATTTCTTTCTCATTTAGAAGTAGTGTTTCGTTTCCTTATACTAAAAACACATACATTGCGTTTAAGTAACAAAACTTTCCACAGGCCAAAGTTTACCTTTGCTCTCCTCATAAGCATATGAAAGCAAGTAGCATCTCCCTGGCGCTTTTAGTTTAGTTTTTACTGTGGCATTGTGACTCTCTCGCCTACATGCAGATAGACACGCTTTCATTTAGCAAGCTGCAATTAGGCTTTGCTTACTTTTAGCCAAGTGTTGTAAAAGCAGCGTGTGTTTAAATCAAGAGACGTCTTGCTGGTGGTATTATATGACACATAGCTGGCAAGAGTATGATGGTTGTGAATGTCATTTACGTTGTTGCATATTTACAACATAATGTTTTTTTGATTTAGCATGTTAGTTCATTATGTTGACTAGAATATTCTACTGATTGCAGTGAAATGCTACACATTTACAGAAGCAAAGTACATACGCACATTTAGGGAGCACAGTCAGAAACACAAACAAAGGGCATATACACGTGTTTGGGCTAGCGTGTGAAGCACTGCAAATTGAAGCAGCAGAGAATAGAGATGGGCTTTAAAGTGTTACGTTCTTTACGTAAATGCAGCATCTGGAAGCACAAGTACAAACACAAATGTGAAAGCAAGGGGAAAAAATTAGATTAAGGAAGAGAGATACAAGCAGAGAAGTAAAACACAGAAATACAAGCATAGAATAGAAGCATAAGCAGGTGACAAATGTACATCCAAGGAACAGAGAGTAAGCAAGGAGTACTACACAGCTGAGGTACAAGCAGCAAGAAAGAGAGATATAGGGATCACCTGTTGAAGCACATAACACATGTACAAGCAGTGAAGACAGGCACAAGTAGAGAACATACATACATCCATTAAATAGCGGCACAGTGAAAGCAAGGGGAAAAAATTAGATTAAGAAAGAGAGATACAAGCAGTGAAGACAGGGCTAAGCTCACAATATCAGAGATACAAGCAGTGAAGACAGGGCCAAGCTCAGAATATCAGAGATACAAGCAGTGAAGACAGGGCCAAGCTCAGAATATCAGAGATACAAGCAGTGAAGAGAGGGCCAAGCTCAGAATATCAGAGATACAAGCAGAGAAGACAGGCCCGAGCAGAGAATATAGACACATGCATTAAATAGCAGCACAAGTAAAAAACAGAAATACAAGCATAGAATAGAAGCATAAGCAGGTGACAAAGGTACATACAAGGAACAAAGAGTAAGCAAGGAGTACTACACAGCTGAGGTACAAGCAGCAAGAACGAGAGATATAGGGATCACCTGTTGAAGCACATACCACATGTACAAGCAGTGAAGACAGGCACAAGTAGATAACATACATGCATGCATTAAATAGCGGCACAGTGAAAGCAAGGGGAAACAATTAGATTCAGGAAGAGAGATACAAGCAGTGAAGACAGGGCTAAGCTCAGAATATCAGAGATACAAGCAGTGAAGACAGGACCAAGCTCAGAATATCAGAGATACAAGCAGCGAAGACAGGCCCAAGCAGAGAATATAGACACATGCATTAAATAGCAGCAGAAGTAAAAAACAGAAATACAAGCATAGAATAGAAGCATAAGCAGGTGACAAAGGTACATCCAAGGAACAGAGAGTAAGCAAGGAGTACTACACAGCTGAGGTACAAGCAGCAAGAAAGAGAGATATAGGGATCACCTGTTGAAGCACATAACACATGTACAAGCAGTGAAGACAGGCACAAGTAGAGAACATACATACATGCATTAAATAGCGGCACAAGTAGAAAACAAAGACACAAGGATACAATAGAATAGAAAATATAACGACATACAGTGTAGTTAATCAACAATTGCTAATATTATTGTACACATCTTTTTGCATGTATACATGCTATAAAGCCAGTTCATTAAACGCACAATTTTACTTATGCTGCTAAGAAATATTTAAATGTAGATTCTTTCTTATGTATAACTATTGTTTCGTTTTCTATACTGAAAACCCACACACTGCTTTTAGGAAACGAAACTGTTCTCTGGCCAAGGCTCACCTTTGCCCCCTTCATTGGCATTGAAAAGTAACACACACCCATTCATAACACTTAAAGATTTTCACACGGTGGCCATGCATTCCTAACCATCTGTCTTTTGAATTTTATTGCTTTTGGAGATACTTATCTGGTTGTACCCTTCTACTTAAGTCATATGGTTGGGATACCCGACACCCCCTCTCAACACAATCCCCAAGGATGGGAAGACGGAAACGGTTCTGAACTTTTGGAAGGCGGGAGGGAGTTACCCTCCCGGCCGTATTTATTAAAAATATGAAACAAAATTAAAACATTAAAATAACAGTTTCATATCATGTACAATTTCATTTACACATTACGATGTTCATGGCTAACCTTAACACATCTCTAATACAAAGGTTCTCCTAGCCGATACTAAAACATCCTGTAAATGCATTTCTCAAAATTGAAATTGTACATCCTAACATTACGGGCCAACGGCAAGGTCGTAACGGGTGTCAGATCCCTAATACCAGAACTCCCCCCCCACTTGTGAGGGGCGGGCGCACAGAGGACTGTACCTCTGTGCCAACTTCCAATTTCCCTTGTCTTAACGGGGGCCCCATATTTACTCGACGCCATCTTAGTGGTCGTCCGAGGACTCGTGTGAGGTGTCTAGAAGGTAGCGTAGACCCCCCTCCCACCCCACACTGCTTACCACATCTGCCGTCGCAGATGTCCTGGCCCCGGGAAATTCCCAGGAGGGACCCGTAGCCCCTCCTCCCCAGGGAGGGGCCTTGACCGCCTTCCCTTTCGGCGTCCCCATCCTTAGAAGGCCCCGCCTCCCCGTTTGAGGGGCCAATGGCCGCCTCCCCCCGGGCGCTCCCATCCATAATGGGTGACGCCCCACCTCTAGGGATCTCCAATTACTGCTCACCGATCATGACCTTACCGCCCGACCAAAAATAAATACGACATTTTGAACTAAGAGAGAATACAACAGACAATTATACTGAGCAATTCAACGTATAATTTCTACTAAGCACTACATTTAACTCTGCTGTAATTACTTTGTCGAAACACATGCTGAAAGATCATCCACTTTATTACATATCAAAATTATCAACTTTATTCACAACAACCTGAAAAAGAAACAGTATCATGTCACTCGACTTTATTCAAAACAAATCGCTGTCATCAGGGGCTGGTGGGTGGGTCAAAATTGGCTCTTCGTTCCGTCTCGAGCTCACGTGCAACGGGGAGGTGCAGCTTCAGAGCACAGGAACAAGAGGATGCTTCCTTGGCTTGTTGCTCCTTTTATCCTTCTTCGGGCGGGCGTGGACCCTCCTCCAATCCGCCTACGGGGCGTGGCCATCGGTGTCGGTGTCTAGGACAGCCCCCTCTTGGGCGGGAAAAGGCGCGCCCTGGCTACGCCGCTTCAGGCATACCAGCCGAGACTCGCCTCCCGCCCAAAATGGCTTCCCGGGGGGATCGGGGTACTCCACCATACGTTCGGGGGGACCGAGCGGTCGCCCCTTTCCATATGGTTGGGATACCCGACACCCCCTCTCAACACAATCCCCAAGGATCGGAAGACGGAAACGGTTCTGAACTTTTGGAAGGCGGGAGGGAGTTACCCTCCCGGCCGTATTTATTAAAAATATGAAACAAAATTAAAACATTAAAATAACAGTTTCATATCATGTACAATTTCATTTACACATTACGATGTTCATGGCTAACCGTAACACATCTCTAATACAAAGGTTCTCCTAGCCGATACTAAAACATCCTGTAAATGCATTTCTCAAAATTGAAATTGTACATCCTAACATTACGGGCCAACGGCAAGGTCGTAACCGGTGTCAGATCCCTAATACCAGAACTCCCCACCCACTTGTGAGGGGCGGGCGCACAGAGGACTGTACCTCTGTGCCAACTTCCAATTTCCCTTGTCTTAACGGGGGCCCCATATTTACTCGACGCCATCTTAGTGGTCGTCCGAGGACTCATGTGAGGTGTCTAGAAGGTAGCGTAGACCCCCCTCCCACCCCACACTGCTTACCACATCTGCCATCGCAGATGTCCTGGCCCCGGGAAATTCCCAGGAGGGGCCCGTAGCCCCTCCTCCCCACGGAGGGGCCTTGACCGCCTTCCCTTTCGGCATCCCCATCCTTAGAAGGGGACCGCCTCCCCGTTTGAGGGGCCAATGGCCGCCTCCCCCCGGGCGCTCCCATCCATAATGGGTGACGCCCCACCTCTAGGGATCTCCAATTACTGCTCACCGATCATGACCTTACCACCACAGGCCGGATAGTTGACCGGCTATCCGGACCCCCCACAAAACTCCTACTTAAAGGTCATGGCTGCACAAACTTATTAACCAGGCTACGAAGTCTCCTATGAGTAAAGCATTCCCCTCCCGGGACAAATGAACCCCATCCTCCAGGTACATATGGTCCCCCCTGATACATCCATGAGGAATAGAATGCAATGTACACGTACGGAACAACCTACCAAGTTTGTTATTCACTTTCTTTACCGACTGGTTTAAAGCTGACACAGACATAGCCCCCCGCCACACCTTCCGTGGAATCATGTGGGACCACGCAATCGTGCACCCCGGAACCCTTCTCGCCAACCAACTCACTGTGGATAGGATTAATTCGAGAAGTACTCGTCTACCCGTGGTCACCAAATCATTGCCCCCAAGATGCACTATGATTACAGATGGCGGTGACCTTGTCCGCCCTAACAGACCCTCCATGAAATTTTGAAACTGGTCAATACAGAGCCCGCCCCTTCCGTAGAAGGTCACCCTGTACCCGTATTCCCCAGCCATGTGAATCATATCACCTGCTTTGAATACGTCTGCGGCACGCCTCACGTATGAGTGGCCGACGACCCACACCACTCTTCTCTCAGCCGGTGATCTTTGACCGCTGGTCCCCAGGTGTCGGGTCAACTGCACAGTCCGCCCCGCAAAGCCTGCTCGCGAAACTGAAAACCAAACAGAAACAAGAAGCGTGAGTGCATGACATTAGCTTCACAACATGTGCAACCGCACGTACCTCTTATAACAATTCGAGGACCAACGCCCCAACTGTTTCACTTTATCCACACTCAAACCCCTGGCTGTAGCTTCTGTAGCAGCACCTATCCGGAATGAGTGGGTCCCAAAATCGCCCGGGTTCAATCCCGCTGCTGCGATTGCCATTGTCAACACCCGCTGAAACTGAAACCTGGTCAGTGGGGTGGCGTCGGTATGTCTCAGCAAGCTCCCCCCCCATGATGCCGCCCTCTGCGCT
Source organism: Lissotriton vulgaris (assembly GCF_964263255.1). Taxonomy (NCBI): domain Eukaryota; kingdom Metazoa; phylum Chordata; class Amphibia; order Caudata; family Salamandridae; genus Lissotriton; species Lissotriton vulgaris. Next base: position 276,265 of record NW_028242410.1, read on the forward strand.
AAATACTCCTCCACTCATTTCACCGGGCACATGGGAGACCCTGGAATCCGCTGAACTACCACACTGTCCCCGATAGCTCCCTGATCGCTCTTGGATCTGGCAATTGAGACAACCATTGCCTCCCCCTTAATTTGAATGTGTTCTTGACACAGACCTCCCCCCGTATCCTGCTTGTTCCTCGCTACCAGTTCGCTTACCCGCATAGCCCCATGGAATGCTAATGCAAAAGCGGCCCGGAACAGCACTGTCTCCGATTGAGATGAACATGTCGCAGGAAGTACGGACATTAATAAAGACAACCTCTCCAAACCTATCGGGTGCCTCTGATCTACTCTGCGACCCTCAAGGCGTTGCCACCCACGCAGCGCCTTCTGTACCAGAAAGGACGATGTGGGGTCCTGGATGCCATGAGCCCGTGCCATGAAAGAAATGGCGGCCCGGTGCCTATAGGCCGTAGCCACTGATTTGCCTGCCTGATGTAAAGATACCAGAAATTTCAGGACATACTCTTCCTGCCCCCAGTGCTCCCCCCCAGCTGAACCCAGAAAGGACCAATAAGAACGGAACGCCCCTTCATATGCCTTCCTTGTCCTGGGTGCTAGACTCTCTCCCACGAGGTTTTGTAATCCGGGGCACCGAGAGACCAGAGAGCTTCGGGAAATGGTGCCGCCACCGAGTCCGCTGAGGGCAGAAAACCCCGGAAGGCCTGCATATGGGAACGAGAGAGCGCATCAGCTGCCTGGTTTAATACCCCTGGCACGTGTCTTGCCCTAAAGTGGACGTTTAGTCTCATACATAGCAGGACAATTTCCTTCAGTAATCTCAAAATCCATTTGCAGCGTGCTGCCTGACTATTGATACACTCAACCACGGTCATATTATCAGACCAGAACACCACAGAGCGATCACGAAACCCCTCTGGCCAAGTTTCCAAGGCCACCAGAATGGGGAACAGCTCCAGAAACCCAATGTTACCAGTGAGTCCATTATCGTGCCACCAGTCAGGCCAGGTTCGTGCCGACCATTTATTGCCGAATATGGCACCAAAACCTACACTCCCCGCCGAGTCGGTCCACAACCCCAGTTCTTCTGAGGAAACTGGTGGATCGGTCCACACAACTCGACCGTTGAAACCCGCCAGAAATGCCAGCCATATGAGCATATCCTGGCGAACCTCAGTTGACAGTCTTGTGCGGTGGTGCCCTTCCCTGAGACCCACCATGGCTTGTGCGATAGAACGTGAAAAGGGGCGAGCCATCGGTATTACTCTCAAGGCAAAATTGAGCTGACCCACAGCCTGTTGTAACTGATGGAGAGTTACTTTTCTTTCGCCGAGACAAGTTATTAGCGAGGCCCTGAATTTCATCACCTTCTCCTTGGGCAAGCGGAAGCACCCCTCTACAGAATCGAGCTCAATTCCAAGAAACTCGAGTGTAGTAGATGGCCCTACCGTCTTACCGGGTGCCAGCGGCACACCAAACTCCTCCATCAGATTACAGAATTCCCTCAAGGCCTGTGCACATTCCGTGTCCCCGGCTGCCCCCAGAAACAGAAAATCATCAAGATAATGCATAACGTGCGTAAAGCCCGTGGCTCTCGTGAACGCCCATTGCAAAAAACTACTGAATTTCTCAAAATACGCACGAGAGATGGAGCAACCCATTGGCATACATTTATCCATGTAATAGCGTCCCTGAAACATAAAACCTAGGAGACGCTGATCATCTGGGTGTACCGGGAGCAATCGGAACGCTGACTCGATATCTGATTTAGCCATCAGCGCTCCGGGCCCCAGGCGATTCAAAATGGCGACGGCCTCATCAAAGGACGCGTCCCGCACCGAACAAACTCCTGGGTCAATCGCATCGTTCACCGAAAGGCCCCTAGGAGCCGACAAATTATGTATCAACCTGAACTCCCCTGGGTCCTTTTTGGGGACCACTCCCAAAGGTGAACAAACAAAATTGCCAACTGGTGGTATGTCATATGGTCCAGCAACCCGACCTCGGGCCACCTCCTTCCCAATCTTTGCCTGTACCACCGCCGCATTCTGTTGAACCGATAGTTGGTTCTTACATTGTGCTTCCCCCCGAAAATCCCCCGCCGGGATGCGGAAACCATATGAGAAACCGTCTCGCAACACCCCGGCGGAGATATGATCAGGGTATTCGTTCAGCCAAGGGATCAGTGCCATGATATCAACTGGGGTAGGCAACGACGCCCCTCGGCCTACTTTAGACCTGTTTGGCGCCTCCTCTACCTCCCATATCATCAGTCTTGGCTCTGCACATACTCTCGGGGTGCGAGGACTGTCCGCACCCTGCACACTCATGCCTGAACCTGCAGGAACCTTGTGGCCTGGAACACTTGCCTCTGTTAAAGCTCCAACAAACCCCTTTTTTACCCGAGTTACCATTATTCTTTGTGTTCTGATCACTGCTTGTACCCGCCCGAAAGGGCGCCCCCAAAGAATGGCGGGAAGGCTCAACCCCGTTTCCGCCTAAAGATGGCGACTTCGCCGTGCTCGACCTCTCAATTTTTTGCCAGGAAATGGAGTCGAAACAATCCCACGTCAGGGATGAGTCGTGCTCCTTGGATTTACGAAATATGCTATCATAACAACACCATTGATTGCCCTCGTATGTTTCAAAAAATTCCATGATACGTGTCTGATAAACGGCTAATTCCACCAATAATTCAGGCCTATGTTCCCCCATTATTGCAGTGAACATCCCAAAAGCTCTGGCCCAATTGGCGATCGTTTCATCTACTCTGAAACCCGCCATCTTTGCGCGCCATACACTAGGGTGCAAAAACTCTTTTTGGTTTTTTACATGCTCAATCTCATAGTGATCGGTCAACAAGGAAAACATGTTCACATATTTATCCGCCCAAATCCTCTCTTTCACATCAATTGGGATATGTTGAACGACTTTTTCCCTCCTTGAGGGTACCGATCCCTCCCCCGCCATTGGCAATGGCTGCCTACCTGAACCGGTAGCTGTGACCGTTGTCGCTGCAGAACCAACGCCCGATACTGGTTGTTCCACAGGAGCCTGCGGGGAAACAAGAGGACAGGGTGCCTTCGCAGCATCTTTCGATTGCCGCAACTGCTTCATTATCGACCTGGCTTCCTCAGCCGTGGCCCCCTCATTCTCTCTGCCCAACCATGCCGCCAACTGGGCAGCCAGCTCAGGAGGCATATCTTCCTCGTTTACAGGGGTGACCACCACAGGGATCGGTTGTCCCGCGTTCGGGATCGGAACTGGGGCCTCGATCGGGGTGACCGGGTTTGCCGGAGGTGCTTCGGGAACCGGGGCCTCCCCACCCGATACCCCATTCTTGGCCCTTCTACTTCTCCCGTTAGGGACTACTCCCGGCAATGCTGGTCCGATGATTTTCTTTGGTCCACCCGCACCATTCATTGCCCCCATCTGCTTCTTCATGTCCGCCATGTCCTTTATCAGCATACGAAGTATCTGGTCGGTTCCGACCCTCTTTCCGACTTTCTTGCCAGGCATCGTTAACGGATACTCCTCAAGGTCCTAGGTCAGGAAGCTTCGAACTCGCTGAAAGAAGAAACACAAGATTAAAATACTCAAAATTGGCTCTTCGTTCCGTCTCGAGCTCACGTGCAACGGGGAGGTGCAGCTTCAGAGCACAGGAACAAGAGGATGCTTCCTTGGCTTGTTGCTCCTTTTATCCTTCTTCGGGCGGGCGTGGACCCTCCTCCAATCCGCCTACGGGGCGTGGCCATCGGTGTCGGTGTCTAGGACAGCCCCCTCTTGGGCGGGAAAAGGCGCGCCCCGGCTACGCCGCTTCGGGCATACCAGCCGAGACTCGCCTCCCGCCCAAAAGGGCTTCCCGGGGGATCGGGGTACTCCACCATACGTTCGGGGGGACCGAGCGGTCGCCCCTTTCCAAATGCTTTACCCACTGGTAAAAACATTGCAGCTGAGCTCCACGTCACACAAGTTTCAATTTGTGTTTCTACTGTTGCTTGCATTTAGTACGTTTTTAAAACGGAATTTTTTTTTGTTTAAAATGTTGTAATAATTGTTACACGGGATAAGCTCTTAACTGCGTGTTATTTAAAATATGTATTAAATGAAATACGTTGCTTTAAGTACGTACGTTTGTTTTGCTTTCCCTACGCTGCTTAGTAATGCTATCTTTTTTAATGTCTTAACTGCACGTTATTTGAATTATGTATAAAATAAAGCACGTTGCTTTTAATGTACTTAATTTAGCTTTCTCTAGGCTGCTTTGTAATGCTGTCTTACAATGCACGTACACCTTTTTTCTTATCTTTGCTTATAAAATATTTCAAATGGTGTTAGACGATCAAAAATATAACTCGTAATTTAATTTATAATTACTTATTATATATTAAAGCATCTCATTAATTATGTTTATTTATTTTTAGGATTCTATACTTTTGTGCATTGCCGTTCTGCTGTGCACTACACAATTTCCTTTGTCGAGAAAACGTAAGTCCATTTTGATATTTTAATTACGCACCTCTTGAAATAATGACTAGATATTTTGCCTATTATGCGTACATGCAAAACATTCGATTACAAAACATATTGTGTAGGTGTAATAGGGCAAAAAGTGTTTAAACGAAACACAAGCATGCATTTAAAGTGAGTATATTGTTCATTCTACAAAAACTGTTTTATAGACTGCTTTCAGACAAGCAGGCGCTTGCACAGTTGCAAGTATCCATTAATACGTGTTGCTCACACGGTACAGATGCTTTGAGACAAGCAAGAGCTTGCACAGTTGCAAGTATTAATTAATACGTGTTGCTCGCATGTTACAGAATTTGTAAGACAATATGCTAAGTATTTTACAGAAAAGAAGCATATCTACTGTCACGTGCACTGATGAGTATAGGTCACATGCATAGCACATAAAAATGCGCACAAAGCTACAAATATCAATGAGGACATATTGTACAAGCCACACACCTTTATGCCATACCAGATTAAAAGTTGCAGAAAGCTGCAAATATTGATTAATACATCTTATACTGCAAAAACTCATTTATAGAGTGCTTTGAGGCAATCAGGCACTTGCACACTTGCAAGTATTAATTAATATGTGTTGCTCACATGTTATAGCATGTGTAAGACAATTTGCTAAGTGTTTTACACAAAAAAAGCATACTACAATTGCGCGCATCCATAAGTATATGTCACATATATGTCACATAAAAATGCACACAAAACTAGAAATATTATTGAGCTCATATTGTATAAGCCACACACTTTTATGCCATACTAGATTAAAACTTGCAGAAAGCTGCAAATATTGATTAACACATCTTACACAAGCCAGGCATTTTCATGTACTGCTACATGATAAGGCACGCAAAACCTAGAGTATTATTTAATACATTTTATGTAGGTCACGTATCTTGATGCTATACATCATTTCAATTTAGGGCTTTAATCAATAGATTGCGCTCACAACCATAGGCATTGATTAATATGTCTCTCATACATGCAACAAAACGAGATACTACATAAGAACGCACGCAAAGTAAATCAAATTGACTAATTCATTTAGTACATGCCACATAACTTAATTTTATACAGAAAGGTGCTTTATGCAAAACGAGTGTGAGCAAAACACACACGCATGCTCCATATACACAGGCTTTCATGTGTGCAGATTTTAACAATACTTTTAACTATGTTGTAAAAGCAGCGTGTATTTAAGATCAAGAGGTGTTCTGCTGTCTGTATTTATTGTGAACTAATAAACAAGGGCATTTTTGTTATGCATTGCATTTACGTACTTTCGTATTTACAATGTAGCGTTTTTTTGTAGATTACATGGCATTTACGTACTTTCGTATTTACAACATAGCGTTTTTTTAGATTATAATACTAGCTCATTATGTTAGCTAACATAGTTTATATGCACGTACTTTAAAAAATGCATTTTTGTAACAAGGAATCAAAGTGTTACTTAAGGAATGTCACATTTTTTTTCATAGTCACCATCTTTAGCGAATATTGTATTGGTACTGCATGCCAAGCTGGCAAGTTACGTTCAGTCGTTTGTTAAGGAGCTTTACTATGTACACCTTAGCCTACTTTTCAGGTGGAGTGTCGAGCGAAAGTTACAAACATGCTCAATATAGACTTGCTTTCATATGTGCAGATTTTTTGTGCTTTGGTATTTACAACGTAGCATTTTTTAGTTTACAAAGTAGCCCATTATATTAGAAATGCTGCACATAGACATGCTTAGTATGTACATAATTATTAGAATGCTTTAATACGTTGCTTATTTTCTTACTTGGAGTGTTTAGCTATTATTTTGTTACTTGACGTGTTTAGCTATTATTGTCTTTTTTACTGCATGGCAAGCGGACAATTCAAAATTACGTTCTTCCTTAACGGACTTCATTATTCACGACGTAACTTACTATTCAAGTACAGCTTAGCAAGCGAAATTTTGCAGTAAAATGCGACACTTCGCGTAATTCTCAATTTGCAGCTTAGCTTTTTGAGTTTACGTTTTCAAGCCAGCATATGTAGCGATAGCCAAAAAAAGAAGAAACAGACACTAATTTGGGTAGCATAACAAGCGATCGTTAATACAGGCACACAACACACACACACACAACAGAGACACGTCAAAAGAAAAAAATGTTAAACGTAGCTCTGAAAATCTAAAAATACACTTCGATATTATGCTTTTTACTTACCACTACACAACATACGTAATAAGCACATACATACAAAGAAACTAGCACTAATATTTAAAAACAAACTTATTCGATCGAAACACACCTACATCGCCGTTTCCTTCTCAAACTGCGCAGTAACTAAAGCAAATATTTGCCGCACGCTCATTGGTACGCAAGTTAACGAAATGTTACAATTTCATTGGCTATTGAAAACATTTATTAAAAAGTATATGCCTCACACAAGAAAATTACGGCGAACTTATAAAATATTTAATTTTAGTTACAAAGCATACTAGGTGCTATTTTCTTTGTGTTAGAAAACAAAAAGCGTTTTGCAGACTACGTTTAATGTAAACCGAACAACAATTGCATTATTATTGTGAATAACATTTAAGTGCTTTCTTATTTAGAACGTTGCGTTTTTTTAGAACAAAATGCCAATGCTAAGCAGGCAAGTCACATTTACGTATTTTATTTATGGGCTTTAATATTTAGAACATAGCCTACTTTTGAAGTACAGCGTGTCAAGCGTAATTTACAAAAATGCTCCCTATTCACTTTCTTTACGGTGTCTACATTTTGAAAATAGATCTGACTATGTGTAAAAGCAGCGTGCATTTAAGATCAAGAAGCGTTTTGCTGGTTATATTAAATGTAAACAAATAAGCAGGAGTATTATTGTTCGAAATGGCATTTACGTGCTTTTGTACTGACAATGAAGCGTTTTTTTCATTAAAAATGACAGCATATTAAGGTGGCCAAAATGATCTATACGCATGGCATTTACATACTTTTATATTTACAACGTCGCGTTCTTTTTAAATCATATACTAGCCCATTATGTTAGCGAAAATAGTTTACATACACGTACTTTAAAATCTGCATTTTTGTAAGAATAATTCAATGCATTACTTAAAGAATGCTCAATTTATTGTCATTGTCAACATCTCTAGAGATTATTGTATTGCTTACTGCATGCTGAGCGAGCAAGTTACGTTCTGTTCTTTGTTAAGGAGCTTCATTATGTTAACTTTAGCCTACTTTTCAAGTGCAGGTTGTCCAGCGAAAGTTACAGGCATACTCTACATAAATGTACTTTCATGTGTACAGATTTTTACAATACTACTAGCTATATTGTAAAAGCTGCGTATAATTAAAATCAAAACCGTTTCCATAACTATATTGAATGAAAACTAAAGAGCAAGGGCATTACTCTTGTAAATAGTATTAAGGTGCTTTCGTATGCACAACGTAGCATTTTTTTTAGTTCAAAATGGCGCCCATTATGTTACAAATGGTTCATATAGACGTGGTTTAATGTATACAGAATTTTAAAAATGCTTTAATATGTTACTTAAGGAATACTACGTTATTTTTCTTCTTACTTAACGTGTTTGCCTATTATTGCATTTTTTACTGCGTGGCAAACATGCTAACAATCAAACAACAAGAGAGTAAGGGTATAGATGTTCACTCTCTTACCCCTAGTTCTACTATTAATAAACAACAGGAGAGTGCCACGACTAAAATCCACAGAACCTCAAAAGGAATTGTGTGAGGGACAGGCAAAAAACAAGTGAAAAAAGGTGAAGGCCACACACAGAATGTGGTTAGGAAGAACCCTCACTCACCAACCTGGTGGTGACATGCTTCATCATCGGGTTCCCACTGGAAGGACCTAGCGTCCTTCCAGTGTGCTACAACGCCTGTTTACAGCGGAGCTGGTTCTTGTGTGTGTTGAGGTGATAAGAGTAACCCAATTGTGCTGAGTGAAGTGCAAAAATAGGGGGGAAGTAAATAAAAGATGCTAGGTTGTGACTGCCAATTATTTTATTATTAGTCCAACCAGCACTAGTTAAAAACAAGTGATGAGTGGAATCATAGGGATAGTCTCAATAAGTGGAGACCCCTAGTCCTCAATAGATATTAGAATACATTTGGTCAACATGTTTCTGCTAACAGCGCCTGAGTCGCTCAGCATTCGTCAGGACCAGTAGTGTGATCCACCGGCGGTCTACACTCACTAAGGTGCATCCGACCGTGAGGATATAAGTGTGAAAAAGGTAGAAAAGTATTACTTTGCTTAAGTACACTCACTGCAAAGGCCGTATTGGGGCACGCTCAGCTAATCGCAGGGGCCAAGTACCTGTAAAACAAATTGTATTAGGCATGTTATAGATTGACAATGTTCAAATCTCTCATACAGTACTTTTGGATCTCATTCCCTTCACCAAAATCCACCGTTCCCAGTGATCTCTTATGAGGAACAGATATGGAGATGTGAAAAGAGCACTTTGCTATGTTAATTAAACAAAGTATCATAGTGTCTGTCTCAAATGCCTGGCAGCATGTAGCAGGCAGAATGTTCCAAAACCACCAAAATTAGTAATAAGGTGAATCAAATGAGGATAGATTAATTAAATATCTCTCATGAAAGGTTTCTTTTTTAGAAGAAAAATGCACTTTTAAAAAAAAAACGAGACAAAAAATGCTCGATTATCTTTGTCTTTGAAACAAGGAAGAAAGGTTTCTTAGCGAACTCAAGGAGGCGTCAATATGTCGCTTTACATGGGCCAGCGCGGTGGGGGGGTTGTCTTCATGCCGCGTTTCCTGTACATAATGGAAAACACACACCGTTATCACCTCCGAGGCGAGGGGGCTGAGTATGTAGACAGGCTGCGCCCTCTGTGTCCCATAGGTTAACAGACATCGGTGCGAGAAGAAAAACGGGTAATAAGGGACCTGGACTCATAGTATAGGTACATGGTCACAGGGTAACGTAAATAAATTCTGTGCACTTACATTAACGTAGGCGACTCCCCGCAGGTTACCTAGCCATTCACCACCGCAGCCCGAATTGCAATCGGATCTGAAAGCCGCAGTGGAGGTAACGGTGTTTCCGCGTCACGTGACCATACCACGTGACTGTGGTGTTATGCTGGCTGAATGTGTTTCTTAAAGGAGCCACGGGTTATTTTACGGAGAAAAAAATGTTTATATAGCTTGCTAAGCTGTGTATGGCAGTCACAGTCTCATATATACTATTTAGTTCCCACATTGAATCTTTTGAAATTTTCGAAGGTGCTTCGGATTATTGACGGGTGCCAAGCTGTGTAGTAATGGTATAATGCAGTTTCAGCGTCATGTAAACAATGCGCGTGGTGATGGAATGCCATTAATACCTTCAAAGTATAAAGGGGCCAATGTTCAGGGCCAGAGAAAACAGTGTATTTAATTTTGCTGACAAAAATGTTAAGAACACACGATATTCTTAATGTTGTGTTAGATCAGATACCTCCGGCAATATGGCAAATTACTTAAAGATCATTTTAGTAAAACGGAGAACAATACCATAATTATAATGGCCATATAAACAAAACCAACAACGTTATTGGTACGATGTTCATGCAATGACCCCACTTATTATGAAACGAAGACCGTTAGGAGGTTGTGTTTGTGAAATGGGAATGAATGTCTGGTGGTCTTAACCAGCCAAAATGAATGATTGTATAGTACCATTAATGATTGCAGGGGTGAAGAAATGTTAGCTTCATCAGAAAATCAAGCGGGTGGAGGGGTACTAGGTTGATATAGACCCTCTAGTCAAATGGGGAACTTACTAGCAGGCATAAATCATAGGCACAGGTATTGCTGCCATGCAGAAGGCTTGTGAGTGATCTGTGGCAATCTATGTCTGTTACTAGTTGGTTGATGTGCTGGCAGTATTAACGTTTCAGTACAGTGCCCCATGGGATTTCATCATTTAATCCTTTATGATGACTCGATAGACGATGGATCCATCGCTGCTCCTTCTTAAATAAGATTTTTCCATCTCCCACTACGTGTTCAAGGATCGCCCAATGCACATCATTCGGCGTGTGATTCTTCTCAAGGAAATGGTTTGTGAGTTTTGTTGAGTTCTGTTTACATCGGATATTGCTCCGATGTTCGCAGATCCTGCGTTTTACACGTCTGGTGGTCATTCCAACGTAGTTCAAAGCACACGTGCAAGTTATTAGATATACAACGTTACTTGTATTGCAATTAGTGTGGCTACGTTGCTCCCACTGTTTGCCTGGTTCGATGTTCAAGAAATTTGTATGGGTGGTCAAATGGCAAATACTGCAATCCCCGCAGGGGAAATGGCCAGTCACCGCTGGAAGCCCCCAGGCATTCAATACTGTCGGGTCCTGACTTCTCTGTTTTGTTACCGGACGTGTGTGGACTAATGAGTCTTTTAGACTTGTTGCTCTTTTATAAGAGAAAAGAGGTTTTTCCCTATCAAAGCGGTTGCTTGTGACGATCTTCCAATTTTTTTGAATGCTCCGGCTCACCACGTTAGATAGGGAATTGAATGTGGTTACACACGTCAGGGGAACTTCTTGTGATGCGTCCTTGGGGTATGATTCCAAAAGGGCATCTCTGTTTTGATTAGTCGCTCTCTTCCGACTCTTCTGGAGGATTCTTCTGGGGTAACCTTGTTTCTCAAGTTTTTTGGTCAGATCATCCGCTTGTTTACCAAGGGTGGCCACCATACTTTCAACATCCAGGAATGGCGCCTTTTCAGAATAATCCTTTCCAACCACCTGTCCCAACCATGATGGGGTGGAATTCACAGTTTACACCACACCCACATTTCCAACAGAACACCTACCGTCAGCCTTTTTTAGATCAGGGCCAACGCGGCAGGGGCAAACGCAAGGGACCCAACCAGGTACATTGGGAACAAACAGAAGCAGTGGGGGACAACACCCAAAGCAAGACGGGGGAACAGAGGGCAGGTCAGAGCAATAAACCAGTCTAGTGACGAACCTGTCGTCTTACACACTTAATGAATCCGAGAGGGACATCTTGGAAAAAGGCTTGGGTTTTATACCCACCCCCCGTTTTGACAAGTTCAAGTTGCTTTGTGAGCTCAATGAATTTTTCAGGAAATTAAGATTGAAAAGCTATTTCGAAAGTAAAGACAATGAACAAGTTGACAGAGTTCAGAATGATACACCTTTTAAATTAAAATCTACTTTCACGCCTCCAACACATCTGATACCTCCAGAAATTCTGACTTTTGAGCAGGCAGTGTTACATGAAGTAGAATCCCTGACTTGTCCAACTGTTTACAAAAATGTGAAAGCAGGTGAATACCAGGCAATCCAATCACTGAAAAGAAACGCCACGATTGTGATTAAAAGTGCGGACAAGGGAGGTGGCGTAGTGATTCAGGACAAGGTAGCCTATGACCTTGAGTGCAGAAGATTACTGAACAACAACATCAACTATGCCCCCCTGAGAGAGAATCCAACGGAAAATCTGAGAGATGAGATTCTGGAACTAGTCTCTACGGCCGAAGGAGAAGGCTGGATATCAAAGCAGGAAGCTGACTTCCTTACATCCTCAGGTGGAAAAGTACCATACTTTTACACCCTACCAAAAACACATAAAAACATACTGCCACCCCCCGGTCGCCCAATAGTTTCGGGCATTGGGTCTTTATTAGAGCCTCTCTCCCAATATTGCGACTTCTTTCTTAAACCCATAATACAGTCCACAGAAACATACATAAAAGATACGAAGAGCCTCCTTGCCATGTTGCCTACCATCGAAATACCAGATGAACCAAGCTTCCTTGTCACACTAGACATCGAAAGCCTGTATACCTGCATACCACAGGATGAGACCATCAAAGTGGTAGCAGAATCTTTGGAACAAACCACCTGGAGCTATAAGGTTCCCCGAGGTTCATAGTGGACTGTGCTACACTAGCATTGAAGAGAAATTATTTTGAATACGAAAACCAGATATTCCTCCAAACAACAGGGACCTCCATGGGCAGCACATTTGCCCCTTCGGTGGCAGGTTTGTATGTGTACAATTTTGGGAAGAAATATATCCTGACCCACACTAACCCCTTCTCCGCCAACATCGTCTTATGGCAACGTTATATTGACGACGTTTTGGTGATATGGAAAGGTGATGAAACCACCCTGCCCCCATTCTTCACATGGATCAACACCTGTGATCCTCATTTGAGGTTTACACATGAATACGCCAGAGAAAGTATCACCTTTCTCGATGTCAAGATCAACAAACAAGACCATCTAATCCAAACAAAGACGTAATAAAAACCGACGTCCAAAAACAATCTGCTCCTTTTTTCCAGTTTTCACCCCCGCCCCCTGAGGGAGATTCTCCCTTACGGACAATATCTCCACTTAAGGTGGAACTGTAGTGAAACAGCTGATTTCAGAAGACAAGTGGATGATCTGACAAAAAAACTTGAGAAACGAGGTTACCCCAGAAGAATCCTCCAGAAGAGTCGGAAGAGAGTGACTAATCAAAACAGAGATGCCCTTTTGGAATCATACCCCAAGGACGCATCACAAGAAGTTCCCCTGATGTGTGTAACCACATTCAATTCCCTATCTAACGTGGTGAGCCGGAGCATTCAAAAAAATTGGAAGATCGTCACAAGCAACCGCTTTGATTGGGAAAAACCTCTTTTCTCTTATCAAAGAGCATCAAGTCTAAAAGACTTATTAGTCTACACACGTCCGGTAACAAAACAGAGAAGTCAGGACCCGACAGTATTGACTGCCTGGGGGCTTCCAGTGGTGACTGGCCATTTCCCCTGCGGGGATTAGAGTATTTGCCATTTGACCACCCACACAAATTTCTTGAACATCGAACCTGGCAAACAGTGGGAGCAACGTAGCCACACTAATTGTAATACAAGTAACGTTGTATATCTAATAACTTGCACGTGTGCTTTGAACTACGTTGGAATGACCACCAGACGTGTAAAACTCAGGATCTGCGAACATCGGAGCAATATCCGTTGTAAACGGAACTCAACAAAACTCACAAACCATTTCCTTGAGAAAAATCCCACGCCGAATGATATGCATTGGACGATCCTTGAACACGTAGTGGGAGATGAAAAAATCTTATTTAAGAAGGAGCAGCAATGGATCCATCGTCTATCGAGTCATCATAGAGGATTAAATGACGAAATCCCATGGGGCACTGTACTGAGACGTTAATACTGCCAGTACATCAACCAACTAGTAACAGACATAGATTGCCACAGATCACTCACAAGCCTTCTGCATGGCAGCAATACCTGTGCCTATGACTTATGCTGCTAGTAAGTTCCCCATTTGACTAGAGGGTCTATATTAACCTAGTACCCCTCCACCCCGCTTGATTTTCTGATGAAGCTAACTTTTCCTCACCCCTGCAATCATTAATGGTACTATACAATCATTCTTTTTGGCTGGTTATGACCACCAGACATTCATTCCCATTTCACAAACACAACCTCCTAACGGTCTTCGTTTCATAATAAGTGGGGTCATTGCATGAACATCGTACCAATAAAATTGTTGGTTTTGTTTATATGGCCATTATAATTATGGTATTGTTCTCCGTTTTACTAAAATAATCTTTAAGTAATTTGCCATATTGCCGGAGGTATCTGATCTAACACAACATTAAGAATATCGTGTGTTCTTAACATTTTTGTCAGCAAAATTAAATACACTGTTTTCTCTGGCACTGAACATTGGCCCCTTTATACTTTCAAGGTATTAATGGCATTCCATCACCACGCGCATTGTTTACATGACGCTGAAATGGCATTATACCATTACTACACACCTTGGCACCCGTCTCCATCAATATTCCGAAGCACCTTCGAAAATTTCAAAAGATTCAATGTGGGAACTAAATAGTATATATGAGACTGTGACTGCCATACACAGCTTAGCAAGCTATATAAAAAAATTTTCTCCGTAAAATAACCCGTGGCTCCTTTAAGAAACACATTCAGCCAGCATGACACCACAGTCACGTGGTATGGTCAAGTGATGCGGAAACACCGTTACCTCCACCGCAGCTTTCAGATACGATTGCAATTCGGGCTGCGGTGGTGAATTGCTAGGTAATCTGCGGGGAGTCGCCTGCGTTGTTAATGTAAGTGCACGGGATTTATTTACGTTACCCTGTGACCCTGTACCTATACTATGAGCCAGGTCCCTTATTACCCGTTTTTCTTCTCGCACAGATATCTGTTAACCTATGGGACACAGAGGGCGCAGCCTGTCTACATACTCGGCCCCCTCGCCTCGGAGGTGATAACGGTGTGTGTTTTCCATTATATACAGGAAACGCGGCGTGAAGACAACCCCCCACCGCGCTGCCCATGTAAAGCGACATATTGACGCCTCCTGTGAGTTCGCTAAGAAACCTTTCTTCCTTGTTTCAAAGACAAAGATAATCGAGCATTTTTAGTCTTGTTTTAAAAGTGCATTTTTCTTCTAAAAAAGAAACCTTTCATGAGAGATATTTAATTAATCTATCCTCATTTGATTCACCTTATTACTAATTTTAGTGGTTTTGAAACATTCTGCCTGCTACATACTGCCAGGCATTTGAGACAGACACTATGATACTTTGTTTAATTAACATAGCAAAGTGCTCTTTTCACATCTCCATATCTGTTCCTCATAAGAGATCACTGGGAACGGTGGATTTTGGTGAAGGGAATGAGATCCAAAAGTACTGTATGAAAGATTTGAACATTGTCAATCTATAACATGCCTAATACAATTTGTTTTACAGGGACTTGGCCCCAGCGATTAGCTGAGTGTGCCCCATTACGGCCATTGCCGTGAGTATACTTAAGCAAAGTAATACTTTTTTACCTTTTTCACACTAATATCCTCACGGTTGGATGCACCTTAGTGAGTGTAGACTGCCGGTGGATCACACTACTGGTCCTGACGAATGCTGAGCGACTCGGGCTCTGTTAGCAGAAACATGTTGACCAAATTTATTCTAATATCTATTGAGGACTAGGGGTCTCCACTTATTGAGACTATCCCTATGATTCCACTCATCACTTGTTTTTAACTAGTGCTGGTTGGACTAATAATAAAATAATTGGCAGTCACAACCTAGCATTTTTTATTTACTTCCCCCCTTTTTTTGCACTTCACTGAGCACAATTAGGTTACTCTTATCACCTCAACACACACAAGAACCAGCTCCGCTGTAAACAGGCGTTGTAGCACACTGGAAGGAAGCTAGGTCCTTCCAGTGGGAACCCGATGATGAAGCATGTCACCACCAGGTTGGTGAGTGAGGGTTCTTCCTAACCACATTCTGGGGGTCATTAGGATGGAGGATTTTCCGCATCCTCCAGGCCGGCGGAAGCCACCGCCGGCCCGAAGGATGCGGAAAATCCTCTGCGGACCCACCAGGACCCACCGCCACATTAGGATGGCTGGTGGGTCATGGTTTAGGTCCGCAGCTTTTCCGCCGCGGCTGGCTTACAACCGCGGCAGAAAAGCACTAAAATGGTGAAGGTGTCTCTTAGACACCGTCAGCCAGATTAGGATGTGCTTAGGAACATGCTTTTCCGCGGCGGCTTTTCCGCCGTGGAAAAGCATGTGTAACTGCACTGCAGGGGCCCGTTGCGGGCCCCCTAGGTGTAGTGGGGGTTGGGGGTTGCACATAGGGGTACCTATGGTACCCCCCTGCATTTGCGTGCACAATGCAGCAGGCACCGCGCGGTACCTGCCGCTTTGTGCACGCAAATGCTGTGCATGCATTTTTAACATTGCTGCGGGTGCAGCTTGAAGCTCGACCCGCAGCAATGTTAAAAATAGAGGATGTGACCGCCACCCTGGCGGTCACATCCTAATCTGCATAGAGGGAACGCCGCAGCCCATGTGGACGTTCCCTCATGCTCTGGGGTCGCGGACGGACTCAAGTCCGTCCGCGATCCTAATGACCCCCTCTGTGTGTGGCCTTCACCTTTTTTCACTTGTTTTTTGTCTGTCCCTCACACAATTCCTTGTGAGGTTCTGTGGATTGTTTGCAAACATGCTAACCGCATTTACGTTCTTCATTAACGCACTTCATAATTTACAGCCTAAATTAATTTTCAAGGAAAACTTCTCAAGCAGTTGTTTGCAGTAAAATGCTACTTTTGCAGTGCTTTTAAATTTACATCATTTTTTTTTAGTTTACTTTTTTAAGTTTGCGTGTCTAGCGATACCTAAAAAAAGAAATGACAAAGATTGATTTGGCTACTGAAACAATTTTCGTGAACACAGACACACAACACACACGGAATAGAGACACGTAAAGGAACTAAGGCTTAAACAAAATATATGAAACTGTAACTCCGAAACACTAAAAATACACCTTGACATAACAATTTTTACATACAACTAGACACCATACATAAGAAACACATGCATACCAATAAAATAACACTAATATTTAAAAACAAACATACTCAACAGAGACGCAGCTACATTGACGCTTACTTTTCAAACTGCGCAGTAACCAATGCAAATATTTGCTGCATGCTCATTGGTACGTGACTTCGCAAGACGTTGCAATTCCATTGGCTATTGGAAACGTCTATTCAAAAGTACATGTGTAACACGCAAAAAACTAGAGCGAACTTTTAAGATACTTGATTTTAGTCACAGAGCATACTAGGCACCATTTTGTTTGTTTAATAAAATGCAGCGTGTTGCAAACGGTGAAAGTTTCGGGGATTGTTTTCACGGAAATGATACATGTCACGGTCTTTAAACACGTGCTTAAATAGTGTTCTGTTCTTTAATAAAATGCAGCATGTTTGAAAGCATGACGAAAATGCTTTGGTGATGTTCTTTCAAGACGTGGTTAAAGAGTGGCAAGTTGTTTAAAGAAATGCTGCATGTTTGCCTAACTTTAAAGACGTGGTTAAAGAGTGGCACGTTGTTTAAGGAAATGCTGCGTGTTTGCCTAAATTGTCTGTTCTTTAATAAAGAGCAGCGTGTTTCATAGCATGATCGAAAATGCTCTATATGGTAAGGTGTTCCAAAAGCAGCTAAATGGTGACGTCGTTTATAAAGACATACTTATATAGTGTCACATTATTTTAGAAAATGCTGCGTGTTTGCTTTAAAAAGACGTGCTTTAATGTTTGCGGAGGCAGAGAAGAGAGATATACTTTAAGATAGCACGTTGTTTAATAAAATGCAGAAGCAGAGAACATAGAGACATGCATTGAATAGTGTCACAAGTCATGCATTGAATAGCAGCACAAGTAGAAAGCCGTAACATAAGCATACTATTAAAGCATGAAAAGGGAACAAAAGTACATACAAAGAACAGATGGTAGGCAAGGACTAGTGGACACTAGAGGGACAGCAAAAGCACAAGCAAGCATAACATAGAGATACAAGCATGGAATAAAGGCACAAGCAGAGAACATAAAGACATGCATTGAAGAGCCGCATAAGTCATGCATTGAATAGTGGCACAAGTAGAAAACAGTGGCACAAGCATAGTATTAAAACATAAGCAGGGAACAAAGGTACACAGAGCATACTAGGCACTATTTTGTTTGTTATGTTCATGTTATTTATATAACACATTTGCAATAATTGGCTTACACATATTATATTATTAACATATAAAGTATTTGTCATGCATAAATACAAAGAAGTGTTGATATTTCGCTGATTTTTCACTTAAACATTCTTCAGTTGCAATTTAACTATCTTGCCTATTTCTTTTACTGCATCTATGCTTTAGCTAGTAATACCAAGTAGTATTTATGTTAAGTAAATTTCCTATAGCTTTACTGTGCTACTTAACTCTTTGCATGTACACATGCTTCAATCCTAGACCATAAAGCCATTGCAGTTACATTTATTTACATTAAAAAATAATGTCTTAACATTTCTATGTCGAACCCACTTGCATTCACTCGAAACTTACTTTCAAATTACACATAATATGTAGTACATTTGCAGTAACTATGCACTCACACTGCAAATATTTTAAAGTCAAACTCACTGTACAATCATTGTACATTTGCTTTCACTTTACACTCATTCAATACTTGCAATACCTTTGCATCTGCACTATACTCACACTCTCTATGGCTTTCATTTGCACTCATTTTGATTACATTCAGCACCTAGCCTTGCTTTGTGCTTACAGACTGTGCACTTGCAGTTATTTTGCAGTTATTTTGCAATTGCACTAACTTAGCACTTGCACTTTCAGCTTGCACTCATTTTCCATTTGCTCTGCACTCACTGACATTCTGCACTCATTCACTCTAACTCACAAGTTATTCTACACACACTATAAACTGTCCACTATATTAGCACTCTCTCTTACTCTATACTCACTCTCCTTACTCTAATTATTTTGCACTAACTAAACAGTCGATTACTCTACACTCACTCTCACTTTGCATTTTGCTTCATTTTGCACAAATTCTACACTTAGATTGCATTCACTTGCAAACTGTACTCACTGCACTTGCAATAACTCTGCACTCAACACTTTGCACTCAAATTGCAATCACTATTACTCTACACTAATGTTATGTCCATTCTACATTCAATAACACTTTGCAATCACTTACTCTACACTTAGCACTCTGTACTCAATATACACACATTGTCACTCTACACTCATTCTACACACACTCTGCATATAGTCACAATATACACTTACTCACTCTCACTGTAAAGGCAATATAGTTTGATGCTATAATCATTTCACATTTCCTCATGCCATTACGCATTCACTAGCACTCTGCAATAATTCTGCCTCTTCACTCACTCTCACTCTGCACTCACTCTCACTTTGCACTTACTCTCATACTGTATTTACTAAAACTCTACAGTCATTGTCACTATGCATTCACTTTAACTTTACATTGTCTCTCATTTAATACACACACTGAATTTACTGTTAGTCAATGCTCTATGTTCTTACTCTTATTTACCTTACTTTGCACTTAATATGCTTTCATTTAAATTTTATTTTGCTCTCACTCTGCATATTTACACACTCTACACGTGCCAAAACTGTTTGTTATGTAGACCTAGATTTTATATACTGCTGGCTGTGAACACCAACATACTACTTATCTTGCATACTACAGACTATACATAAAATATGTGCTTGTAACTTTCATTTACAAGCTACACATTTTTTTATGACTCTCTCTACCTACCTTACTCACCATTCTTTTTAATCGCCCCCCCTTGCTTACCACCTTACACTTTTTCTTCGCTTATCTACCTTTAGTCCTCTTCTCCTATAACCATCTCATGTCTGCACCTTCCACTCTTCCTTACCAACATAACTGCCCACTAACCTCCTTTTCTTTACTCTACAATTTTCCTACTGTATTTTCGATTGGTACCTTATGATATTTTGAATAATCACTTCTTGCACTTTTTAGTGTACTTATTTACCATATATATCATTTTAAAATCTGTCAAGAAGATACTTATTTGTTGTATATACATTAATGCTTTATATGCTTCCTGACTTATTGACCTATGTCTCTTAGAAATGTAAAGTGATTTAATACTCCTGAGTTCAGCCAGCGTTATATAAAACCTCTCAAATAAATAAAATAAAATAAATGAACAATTAAAAGTTGTTTATTAATAATGAAATGGAAAAAATCGTTATTCACACAATTGTAAAATAGAGCAAACATTATTAAATATCGCCTGTACTATACATATACTCTACAGTGACACTATCTCTGAAGAGAACATCCTTTTCAATGCAACTTTTACAACGCATGCCTTTACAACGCAAGTATAAAACACATGCTATAACAATGCATTGCACTGGAAGGCACTCTAAGATAAGGAATAGATTTAATTTACCATCCAACACCTTCTCTACTATTTACAGATACTGGAGTTGGAATAGTAAATTAAACTACTCACTATCGAGCACCCCTCAACATTATCTATTGTAACAGCATGCATTATAAAAGTTGCAATGTAAAGGCATGCGTAGTTAAAGCATGCATTGTGATGTCATACATCTTAATGTAAAATTACTTACTCTGCACTTACACTGACTAAATACTCACTCTACATTTACATTGCACTGACACTAAATGTGTACTAACTGTACATCTGCAATTATTCTCAACTCACTCTATGATGTGTACTCTATTTCTCTGCACTCAATTTCTCTGTACTCAGACTTGCCCTTGCTTTGCATTTACTATATGTAAGTATCGAGGCTAGCAGTTTATGAGTATGCAAAGTGAGCAATATGTAAGTGTTTACAGTTAGCAATGTAATCAGTGTAAATATGCAGGTAAATGAGCTTTCCACCTAGCTCACATACACACTACAAGTCATCCCTACACGCTTATACTACATAGATACATAGCAGTAGCTATCAAAGCACACTTTTACTAGGCATACACATTTCACTAGTTGACACTATATGCTTCCACTACACATACACATAACAACAGCTTTTAGTACATGCTTTCACAAGGGACACATAAGCACACATTACTGCAAACTAACAGCCATCACTAAAAACATTCATTATTAACACAACCAAAATAAACTATTCTTAAACAAAAGCATCTAAACAACAGCATACTACCATTGCAACATTGTAGCATACATTACTATAATGCATAAAAATAATCTTGTACTCTATAACGTACATCTTTATACTAATGCAGCACTGCATAGGTGCATATTATTAAACACTACTGTGATATACATGTGCTGTAAATGATCAAATTTACCTCCATTTTAAGCACCTTTAATTAGGTAAGTAAAGCATTTTTAATCTAATGTAGCTGTATGTGACAAAAGCAAGTGTAATGTGTTATATTTACACAACTATAGGCAATGTTATGTTTTTAGACTTTTTATCTGCAATGAAAATCATTTTGCACATGTATGTAACATATTACTACTGTAATATTAATATTTTTTTTATTTTACAGATATTTGCAACACAAGACAAATCAACAAAAGTAAGACATTTATTATTACAATTTATAGCTGTATGTTGGCCAACAATAGTTTAGAATATTTGTAATTACCATTGTTAAATTGAAAACGCTTAGTACAGCAGTTAATTATAATACACATACAAGTATATAACGTAAAAACATACTAAGTATTTACTATTTACAACAATGCATACGCAGTATTTAGAATCTAACCAAATCTTTCACAAAGCGTCAAAAAAATGCATAAGATTATACACGCTAATTACCATCAAGGACATGATACATTTTCAGACACATCAAAAGGCAAACAATGTTTGCCAAATAGTACCTTTGCTATAATTCATAACTATGAAAAACTAGCACATATGTGGAACAAAGAAGATTTACATTACATAATGGATCTTGGAGATAAGTTATATACAGATATGCACTTTTTGCAATAGACAAGATCTAATGCACCCTGATGATTTGCCTAAATATATTACACATATAGACAATGTATATTCTATTACAACATGTCAAGCATATTATGGAAACATATTAAAACATTTTGATGCATTATACCCTGACATACACAGTGCATTGGCAATATCTTTACACAATTCAGGAGTTTTGCTTTGTATGGATATTTATGTTATATCTATTATTAAAAATGAAGATCATTATTTCATTTTTGATTCACATAGTAGAGACAGCAATGGAATGCCACATCCAAATGGAACATGCATAGTTTTACAAAAAAAATCATTGCCTGACGTACTAAACTATATTTACAATTTAGCTCACCAAATAAAGAAACATGATAAAGATCATGTCCAATATGATTGAACTGGAATTAATATAAAAAATACAGAAGAAATCATTTCAAAAAGCACAACAAAACGAGAATAAAAAATATGCATCTACACCACTAAAATACTTTATGCATGATACAAACATGTCTACACAATTTAAACCTACTACAAATACACCTCATAAAGAAACAATATTACCGCAATTTACTTCAAAAACAAAACCAACAGTCACAAAAGAAAGATTACTAACTACAGATATGCACATTAAACATTTTTCTGACACCCAATCACAATTAAAAACAAGAAAAAACACAAACTCTGTTTCCTATAAAACAATCAAAAAAACAAAACGAAATGAGGCAGTACATAATAAAACAAAAAGTGAAGCTAATGATAACATTATACATAGCAAAATAGTTGAAAAACAAACACCTTTACCAACACATTTAAATACAGAATTACATATAGCAAGCACTCTTAAAATTAAAAACAACCATTTACATACAACAGCGAGTAATATAGAACTAAAAAAAACAAACCCACATACAAATGATAAGGTATACATAGACACTAAACAAACACAACCATCAAACACAAACAATAGTACTACATTACAAACATCAGTAATGCAACAAGAAATAACAACAATTTATAATGAACACCAATCAATTTAAAGACAATAACAAATCAAACTTGCAATTTAATTCAATGCAATTTTAAAATCTTACCACAAGCAAGTGATAATATTAAATATAAACATAACAAACTCTGTACAGAACACAACATGTCAATTACCAATAGTATATTTGCAATTATATATAACTACATTCAAAATGCATCTAAATGGCTTGAACAAGATATGAATAATATAATGCAGTTAAGTAATAACTTACATATAAAAATGCAAACTTTTTACCGCAAAAAAACCTAGAAATAGAAGACATACCTAATTATATAGACTACAATAATACAATATTCTCAAAAAAATTTCACAAACAATGCAAATACAATATATCAAAACAAAATACTTTTGAAAAAGTCATTGAACAATTATTAAATCATATGTTGACAACATATACCTCTATAATATTATGTTTGCATAACAACATATTTACAATAGGTAAATCAAGCAAATCATTTATTATATATTATTGCCATAAAACACCCATAGTAGACAATATATATATAAATTTAAGTAGTACAGCTATGAAACTCATGACATTAAATAAAGTAATAAGCTATGTAATGAATCTTATCTTTAATGAACTACCTTCTTATAATAGCTACTTAATAGTACAATTAATACCAATAAAACTAAATACAATTCAAAGAAATTCACTTAAAAAAACAATGCAAAAAAATAAAAGTAAAAAAAATGCAAAAAAAAAAATTTCTGTACACACTGCAACAGTATCTGAAACAATATCTCAAAGTATTACCTCTTCACTTACAAACACAGAGATTAATGCTGTCAACAAACAGAAAATAGCACTGTGAATCAACAAACACCAATGTCTTCACCAATGTCAAATATAACAAATATCAACTTATCTATAGCATCTTTACTAGAACAAGATCCAACCACAGAAATACAACCATAAACAAGTAATATTTATCAGCAAAGTAATGTCATAAAAAGAAGCACAGTTCAAACAAATATAATTTTGAATTTTCATAAAGAAATACAGTATGGACCAGAATACATGTGTACAATATGTAGTCAAATGTGGCATAAACAAACAGTAGAAAAAACGCATAGCATTAAACAAAAAGAAACATTCATTGTATGTGATGTAAGTACACAAAAATCAGACTATATATGCAGAACATGCCACAATTACATTAGTGAAAAAAAATACCCCCAAGTTCTGTATTTAATGGAATGAAATTTCCAAATATACCACCTGAACTGTACTTACATAACTTAGAAGAAAGATTAGTTTTACCAAGAATACCTTTTTTACAAATAAAAACATTACCTCGTGGTTTTCAAAAATCTTTATCTGGAGGTATTGTTAATGTACCAGCTGATGCTATGACTACTGTTGCAATATTACCAAGACAAACAAATGATAACATGACAATACCAATTAAATTAAAGCGCAAATTAAGTTATAAATCATATACACATTTAGAAAATGTAAGACCAAACATCGTTAAGAAAGCAGCCTTATGGTTAGCAAACAATAGTACATTATTTCGAGAACATGGAATTACAGTAAACAAGGATTGGGAATACATACCAGAAAAAAAACACAGCAACATAACAACTTCAGAAACAAGTACTACATCAAGCAGTACAGATAACATACCAGCAGGTAACTTAGATACAATGTTAACTAATGAAACAATTACAATAGCTAGCATTAATATATTAAGTTTAGCTCCTGGAGAACATAACATACCACGTGGATTATATAAAGATAAAGATTCTGAATATTTAGCATTCCCAACAATATTTGCTGGACAATGTAGACCATCAAATGAAAATAGACATGTTCCAGTACATTACAGTACAATTTGTCAATGGGAACTAAGAAGCTACGACAAAAGAGTAGCTCAGTCAATAACAAATATGTTTTTCAAACTAAAAAAATTGCAAGTTAAACAAAAACAAGACAAAATATTTATTTCTCTTAAAAAACATTTTAACAATGGACAAGTTATAACAGTAAAAGACATAAAAGACAATTTAGAAGGCATATTACAGTACAATGAAGGTTTCAAAATCCTCAAAACAAACGTAGCTCTCCTCCATACTGGGAAAACTGTAAAAAAGAAATATTTGCAATGCTGAGGCAATTAGGAGTACCAACATTTTTCTTAACACTCTCAGCAGCAGAAACAAAATGGCATCATTTAATTAACATATTATTACGCATTAACAATAACAAATAATACACTCATGAAGAATTTGCAAATATGTCATGGGAAAGTAAATGCACACTAATACAACAAAATCCAATTGTATGTGCACATCATTTTGTCTACCAAGTAAGAAAATTCTTTAATTGTATATTATTACACAAAAGTAATCCTATAGGAAAAATTGTTGATTACTTTTACAGAGTAGAATTCCAACACGGTGGATCACCACATATACATGCATTACTTTGGATTCATAATGCCCCAAAATACAATGAATCTGAAAATGAAGAAGTAATACAATTTATTGACAAACACGTAACATGTAATAAAAGTGAAGACCCCGAACTTCAACATTTAATACCCTTGCAAAGACATGGTCATACTAAAAATTGTCGCAGAAAGCATAAAAAGACATGTAAATACCAGTACCCTAGATATCCTATGCGAAATACTGTTATATTAGAACCATTGCAACTAGAAACAAACAATAAAGTTATAAAACAGCACATAGACTTAATTCATACAACAATGCATACACAAGAGTTTACTACTTATACATTTCACAATTTTTTAGAACAAATGCAATTAACAGAAGAAGAATATATAAAATGCATACAACATGTTATACAAAAAACAACTATAGCTTTAAAAAGAACACCTGCTGAATGTTTTATAAATAACTATAACAATATTATATTACAAGCATAGCAAGCTAACATAGATTTACAATATGTTTTAGATGCATATGCTTGTGCTGTATATATTGTTTCATATATTAGTAAATCGCAAAGAGGCTTAAATAAAATAATTGCACAAGCTACTAAAGAAGTAAACCACAACCCAAATATTAAAGAGCAATTAAAACACATAGGCAATAAATTCTTAAACTGTACTGAAATTAGTGCACAGGAAGCAGCTTACCTCATATTGCAAATACCATTACGAAAATGTTCACGTTCATTTGTATTTATAAATACAAATAGACCAGATAAACGAACATATTTAATGAAAGACATGAATACAATTAACTCATTACCTGACACATCAACTAATATACAGTTTGACAATATAATTGCAAAATACAGCAAACGGCCTATAACATTAGAAAAAAGCACACTAGCTGACTATGCATCCAAGTACAATACAAAAAAGAAAACATCATAAAATTAAAATTTCTAATAAGTATGATGATTTACTTTTAGAAACTAACTTTTATAGCTCAGATGGAGAAGAAGTAGAAATCAATACATTAGCAAATGAAAAAAAATGACATAATACTTACTGAACGCACACAACAAAAAATTATTCGATACTGCAGATTTAGCAAACTTAATGACTCTGAAAATTATTACAGAGAATTGCTATTACTATATTATCCATGGAGAATAGAAAACAATATAATTGGTACAAAAGAGACATACTATGAAAGACATTTAGAACTACAGACTGTAATTGATACACATGATAATATGTATAATAAGCAACATGAAATACCTAACAAGAGTAATATATCAACAGACAATGATACAATGCTTACACCTCTATTATCACCTACAACTATAATACCAGGTGATTTAGATAATGACTCACAACTATATCAGCAAGAATACCAATATGACATTTCATTAGATTTAGGAATTAGAAGTACTACTGAAGAAGAAGCATTAATAAATAATATGCTACCACAAGAAACATATCATAATATCATGCAAAATTTAACATTAGAACAACTGAACTTTATATATCATCACTTAAATGCTATCAAAACAAAAATTATACCTTTCTATACGTTTTGTACTGGAGGAGCGGGTGTAGGAAAAAGCTTCCTTATAACAGCACTCCATCAAACTTTATTATGCTACTACAATACTAAAGCAGGAGAAAATCCAGAAAATATGCATATATTACTTACAGCACCAACTGGTAAAGCAGCATATAACATAAATGGACAAACACTACACAGTACTTTTAAAATTCCAGTATCACAAAGTTTAACATATAAACAACTAACTCATGAAAACAGAAGCATACTTCAAAATAAACTAATGCATTTAAAAGTATTGATAATAGATGAAATTTCTATGGTAGGAGCAAAAATGTGTAATTTCATACACAATAGATTGCAAGAAATAAAAGCTTCTAACCAGCCTTTTGGAAGTATATCCATATTAGCAATTGGAGATTTTTATCAATTAAAACCAGTTTTTGACACATACATATTTGACAATCCAAAAGAGTTGTATGGACCAATAAGCACTAACTTATGGCAAACACATTTTAAATTATATGAGCTAACAAAAATAATGAGACAACTAAATGACATGCCATTTGCACAAATGCTCATTCGCTTAAGAATAGGAGAACACACAACAACATATATAACAAACATCAAATCACAACAAATATACCCTCCACAAAGTATTATACAGACTATACCATATATAATGACAACTAACAAGTAGATGAAATAAATAATAAAGTGTTAATGCAATATATACAACAACATGCCGTTTATACCATGTTATCAATAGACACAGTAGCCTCAGACTTAAGTCAAGAAATAAAGGAAAAAATATTACAACAATTGCCAGCAGACTCTACAAAAACAATGGGGTTAACACACACACTGCATATTGCAATAAAACTGCGCTATGACTTAACTGCTAATCTTAATGTTAATGATGGATTAACTAATGGAGCCACAGGAATAGTTGAATATGTTGATTGTGCAAATGACACGCCAATTGTAATATGGATGCATTTTGATAATTGCAATGTTGGAAAAACTACAAGACAACAAAACAAACATCTATATCATGCTAATATTTCACATGAATGGACACCAATATTCCCTGTATCAAGAAACTTTCAATATACTAGGAAATGCATAACAATAATACGGAAACAATTCCCATTACGACAATCATCAGCACGTACTATACATAGAACACAAGGCGAAACAATTGAACCGCTTTTTATACACTTTAATAACAGCAAAATACATCACTTACATTATGTAGCTATTAGTAGAGCCAAATCATTAAAAAATATATATATATATAAAACTTTGATGAAACAAAAATATTAATACACCCAAAAGTACATGATGAAATGTTACGCTTAAAAAAAATATGCCACTGGAAATATCTATACGTCAAATCGCACAATTTACAAATCACTTTACTATTATTGAACACAACATACGCTCATTCCAAAAAAATCACAAATTAATATTAGCTGACAAGAATATATTAAATGCTGATATTCTATGCTTTACAGAAATAAATACTACACATGAATCACATATTGATGCATTTTCAATTCCCAATTATAATATGCTAATATTTGACACATACCATAACCACCAAACAAACCATGGTATCGTAATATATTACAAAAAAAGCAACATATTACAACCAATATTTACCTCACACCAGCAAATTGACATCTTGCAATTTACTAAAGAAATAAAAAACATTGATTACCTTTTTGTAATTATATACAAACCACCAAAAGTCCACATTCGAATACTACTGTAAATATTAACTACCATTTTAAGTGCTTGGCCAAATCATAAATATGTAATAATGGGTGATTTCAATATTGATTTACAAACAACAACACACACTCAAAAAGTATTATTAAATTACAAAACAAACTTTAATTGCACACAAAAAATAGATACACTTACAACAGACTGCAATTCTCTATTAGATCATATATTCACAAATGCAAATATAGAACATTATGGAACATTAGAGTCATATTACAGTAATCACAAGCCAATATGGGCAGCTATTTGAGTTAGATGCATTATAATGTACAAATATCATTTACATCAGTCTCAAAAATGGTTCATCAATTTAATAATTACTGTGTTGTATTTTACAGATGATTTCTCTGCAAGAACTGAAAGACAACAAGCATGATGGAACAAATCCATACCAAAAGGCTATTCGTGTTAACATTATTCATTGTACTGGGAAAACCTACTACCGCAATGCAAAGCAAGAAAATAAAGTGATGTACCACATGGCCTTAGCAGATCAAACTACGTCTATAAAAGCAACTTGCTATACTGAGGAATATTATGATCAAACTAAGGAAGGACATGGAATGATGATACGCAATTACCTTATCAAGAATGAAACTTTGATCTTGACAAAAAAAAGTAAAATATCAGGAATACCACCACTTGAAATAACTGAGAATATAATTCAAGAAGCAATAAATATTTTGCAGCCACCACCACCACCAGTATCTCCCCTAAAGACAGTGTGACAAGTGAATGTAAAGACACTATTAAGTGTCTCTGGGACAGTAACTGAGGTAAGCTCCATTTAAAAGTTTTATTGTTTTAAAGACATCTGTGATTATATATGTTATTAAATGTACTTGTAAAAAGTGTGAAATAAGGTGATCGCATTTCAAACATGTTTATTAATGCAATATTGCAATATATCATATTAACATTTATGAACTGTCATAAAATATACAGAGTCATTTTGCCTAAAGTGTTTTTATAAAAAAGTGCGTACAAAATGTAACAGGTAAGTAAACATACATACCTACTTACAAGCTAAAAAAAAAACTATGTGCTATAAATTTGTCATAAAGTAACAGGAAATGTATTGCACTATAAAACATGTGTAAGAAAATGCATAAAAGGTAAGTAAGCTACAACTTTTAATCAAAAACATGTTAAATTAAGTGCATATTTTTCCACTGTCATTTTGCGTCCCTATCCCTGCCCATCCACCCTACTTTGTCAGCATGCTTCCTAAAGATATGTTAAAAGCTTGCTTCCTTAACTTTCACATCTATCCTCCATTGTTTATGTTATTTTCTTCTAACTACACCACCCTAAAGCTGTCACGCCTAACATCCACCCACCATTGTCTGTTTGCTTTTCCACCCCCTGCCACTCACCTTCTGAGATCTTTTTAAGTTAACATTTCCACCCATCTTCTCTCCACTGTCGGTTTGCTTCCCTAGCCCTGCCCAACCACCCTCCTTTGTCAGCATGTTTCCTCAGGATATGTTGCAAGCTTGCTTCAATATCTTTTCCTATCCATCCTCCAATGGCTCCTTTTTATCCCCAGCCCCTCCCACCCACCTATTGCCACATGCCTATACTAATTACTAGAAGGTAAGTAACAAAAATCTTTATTACACTAAAGCAAACTTGCTACAAGCAAAACATAAAACAACACAAACACCATTCATAATCATTACACTATACAAAACAATGCACTACTCTTATTTTCATATCAACACATAATTACAATCAACACAAATTATATTACTACACTTTGCACCACACATAGTCTTCAATAAAAAAGTGCTCCTACGTATTGCACAAGTTGTAGCAAGCCCCAGTTCATACAAAACTGGGATGGCCCCAATGATGAATCATGTCACTGTGGGGCAACCCCAGTGAGTGAGGGGACTCTAAAAACTTTTTTATTTTTTATTTCTTCACTACTTACATTAACTTATCTTAAAACGCAAACACATATACAAAGTACATACCAAAACATAATAATGTAAAAATCTTTATTTACATTATGTTTACACATGCCACAAAAGAAACATCAATGTATTTATGTAAGTAACTTCAAACACATTAACAATAGTTTGGAACTATTTTTTCTTCTAACTACACTACCCTGAAGCTGTCACGCTTAACATCCACCCACCATTGTCTGTTTGCGTTTCCACCCTCTGCCACTCACCCTCCGAGAACTTTCAAAGTTAACATTTCCACCCATCTGCCCTCCACTGTCAGTTTGCTTCGATAGCCCTGCCCGACCACTCTCCTTTGTCAGCATATTTCCTCAGGATATGTTGCAAGCCTGCTTCCATAGCTTTTACTATCAATCTTCCATTGCCTCCCACCCACCTATTGTCACATGCCTATACTAATTAAAAAAAGGTAAGTAACTAATTCTTTATTACAGTAAAGCAAATTTGCTATCTAAGAGCCCACAAACAACTCCACACTAAAGTTGACATACTTTTGTATGGCAACATTTTCATCAAAACCACCTTTCTCTTTGGCCTTAAACTGCCTTCCTTTTTTACTTTACTATTGTGACTGCTACTTTTCATAGGCACACAAAACAGGTGATGGACCGAGTGTGGATCAATGTCACACACTCACCCCAGTCCGAAGATCTGGGACCAAATTTCATAGGCACAACAGCAAGATATTTACATTTAAAAATGTTGTCTGGTTTTAGAAATATATTTGTTGCATGAATGACATGTATACTTTAAAAAATGCATGCTCAAAGAACACATATTAACTAATATCACACTTTATATACATAAAACTGTCAAAATACTTTTTTATTTACAGGAAGAACAAACTAAAAATATTTACGTTGGAGGACAAGAAACAACATTAAAAAGTATTACACTTAAAGATACAAGTGATTCCGTAAAAATTACCTTATGGCGAGAAGCAGCAGCCTCCCCAATAAAACTTGGGCAATATTTACATTTAACGCACCTAACAGTCCATGAATTCAATAAAGAATTTTTTTTAATACAACTCGACATACAAAGATACAAGTAAGTAACACTCCTTTTTTATTAATAATTTAAAAAGCTAAGAAAAGAAATTGGATAAAAAAGTAAACCAATATCTTTGCAGGTAGTACAGCCACCAGAAGAAGTATAACAATTCATGGATTAGAAAAAATGCAACAGGAAATAAGTATAGTAACAGTACAAGTTATCGACACTGACCATTACCAATCCATGCAAATTAATAACATTACATTGATGGACTTTTTGAATGTACAAGACGATATTGAGGACTTTGCTGATGCATTAATGGAGTATCTACCAATTACTGTAACTATAACATTTTGTAATGGATGCATAACCAGTATCATTGAAAAAATATAATATGCTTGCAGTAATTCAAATGTTTTCTTAAAAAATTACCAGTCTAATATGCTCAACTGATATATCTACTGTTGCATTTTCAATATTCTCCTTTGCCAATTTCTACTATGTTTGTAATTGTTTGTTTATTTTTTAAAAATACAACAGCAGAATACTTTTAAAGGCTACTTTGACTTTGTATTACTTTTATTAAAATACCTGTGTGAACTGTGTAAAATTTACATTTTACCTTTACCTTAAAATTTAGACGCACTATACACTTTTGTAAAAAAGTTTTTATTAATACTTTAATAATGGAGAAATGGTACTTAACAACAATGTCATGACATTTACAAAATTGTATGTTTTCATTCCATTTATATCGTAAACTTTGACAATAAATACAAATGTTTTCCAAAACAATGCTTACAACTTTACTTCCTAAAACAATCGTCTTACTTGTGAATGCTCAAAATATTTAGACGTTATATAACTATATAAGCCTTACTACTTAATAATATAAAAGAGATACTTACAAGAAGATTAACTAACAGACAACTAAAGATACTTATTACACATTAGCTTTCAATTGTAGCAAAACTTTGTCAAAAAATAATGTCAAAAGCTCAAACTTAAATGCTGCGAGACCTATTGCATTGTAAATGCTTGTTTTAAGTCAGTGAGCCATTAATAGTTTTACTGGTCTCCGTTTATTTTAAAAAAATGTTTAGGTTCAAGCCTGCGAGAGCATGCGCTAGCGCATGTGTCTCACTTGTGAGACACTATTTCGTAGAAAAAGACCTGGGAGCTTGCCTGTTACTTACCATTTATTGGGATGCATGGCATTCTTCTTAACAGCCAAGTAATTGGTCACTGTAGACTAAGCATAATTTCCGTTCCTTTCTGTGGAACAGGGACCACGCACTGATTGAATCAACTTAAGTAGTGCCTGTCAGCTGCTCCAGACGTGATTAAGAAACCATTTAGTTCTTTTTAACTTGTAGTACTCTGCAACCAACAGACTCAGAGTGTGAACCCATGTATAAAGGAGCTAATGTGAACAGTTCTGAAGTTTAAACAGGGTTATTGGCAAGCCACTGAGCTGGATCAGCATTTTCAAAGTCGTTCAGCAAATCATTTTTTGAAGATTAGTGTGACTGGCAAAAACATGGCAAGCAGGACAAACAAACCTGCAAAGTTTAATTTTCCATAGTTAACTTTCTTCCATTGTGCTAAGTCTTTTTTTCTCACTTTGCAGCCTCATGTTTTGATTTGTTTTTACAGTGGGCACTGTCCTAAAAAAATGATGTTTATCTTTTTTTAAATATTGCAAAGCAATGTTGTTTCTCTCTTATGTGTAATTTACAAAATGATCCCTTCAACAAACAATTGTTCAGTACACCTCAATCGGCCCCATTCCAATCCACTCAATCCACTCAATCCACACCAATCCTCCACCCTAATACAATTCACCCAACTTCATTCCACCTCACCTCACTTAAATCCACCCCACTGCAATCCACCTCACTCCAATACAATCAACCCTGCTCCAATCAAATCCAACCCACCCCACTCCACTCCAATCCACCCCACTCCAATCCACTCCACTACAATCCAATCCAATCCAATCCAATCCAATCCACTCCAACCCACCCCACTCCTATCTAATCCAATCCTCCCCACTCCCATCCGCCCCACACCCCAGGTCTACCCCACAACAATCAACACCAGTGCAATTCACCATACTTCAATTAACCCCAATCCAATCCACCCCACTCCAATTCTATCAACCCCACTCCAATCCAATCCACCCCACTCCAATCCAATCCACCCCACCCCACCCCACCCCACTCCAATCCAATCCACCACACTCAATCCACTTTACTCCAATCCAATCCAATCCAATCCATTCCACTCCAATCCACTCCAAC
Source organism: Lissotriton vulgaris (assembly GCF_964263255.1). Lineage (NCBI taxonomy): Eukaryota > Metazoa > Chordata > Amphibia > Caudata > Salamandridae > Lissotriton > Lissotriton vulgaris. The sequence continues at coordinate 310,270 of NW_028242410.1, forward strand.
CCACCCCACTCCAATCCAATCAACCCACCCCACTCCAATCCAATCCACCCCACCTCACTCCACTCCAATCCACCCCACTCCAATCCACTCCACTACAATCCAATCCAATCCACTCCAACCCACCCCACTCCTATCTAATCCAATCCACCCCACTCCAATCCGCCAACTCCAATCCATTCTAGCCCAATCCAATCCACCCTACTCCAATCCAGTCCACCGCAATTCAATCCACCCTACTCCATTCCAATACACCCCACTCCAATCCACCCCACTCCAATCCACCCCACTCCAACCCAATCTACCCCTCTTCAATCCAATCCATCCCACTCTAATTCACCACAATCCACCCCTTTCCAATCAATCCGCTCCACTGCAATCAATCCAATCCACTCCAATCCATCCACTCCAGTCTAATCCACCCCTCTCCAGTCCAATCCACCCCTCTCCAGTCCAATCCACCCAACTCCAATACAATCTCATCCAATCCACCCCATTTAAATCCACCCCACTCTAATCCAATCTACCCTAATCCAACCTACTGCACTCCAATCCAATTAACCCCAATCCAACCAAACCCACTCCACTCCAATCTATCCCATGTCACTCCAGTTCACAGTGTACCAATTAAACCCAATCCACTCCAATCCATCCCTCTCCGGTGCACCCCACTCCAATTCAATCCACCCTACTTCAAAAAACCCACCACACTCCAGTCCAATCCACTGCATCCAATCCACACAACACCACTCCAATCCAATCCACCCTACCCCCTTCCAATCCACCCCACCCTAAAGTACCCAACTCTAATCCACCCCACCCCAATCCAATTCACCCTACTCTACTCCAATTCTCCCCACTCCAATCCACCCAACTCCAATTCAATCCACCCTACACCAAATCAATCCACCCCACTCCATTCCACCCCACCCCACCCAATCCACCCCACCCTACCCCAATTCAGTTGACCCCACTCCAATCCAATCCAATCCACCCCACTCCACTCTACCTCACTCTACCCCATTCCAATCCATCCCACTGTACCTCAATCCAATCCACCCCACTCCATCTCAATCCAACATAACCCACTCCACGGGTCCCCACTCTGCGCTAGTCTACTCTATGACTTTCTACATTACTGCACTCTATCACACTCTCCACTACTGAACCACATACCTCTACTTCTCCCTACTCCACTCTATGACATTCTACTTCCCCTACTTCACTCTTCGACACTCTACTCCCCCCAACTCTGCTCAAGGGCACTCTACTCCCCCTACTACACTCAAGGACATTCTACTTTTCTCTAATACATTCTATGACACTCCAGGCCACTATCTTAAACCATGCTGAACAGCAGCCACACTGGTGTACAACATGGCTAAAACGCATTACTAACGCCAAAACCTCTTGCACAGACACAACCTTTTGGCTTTGCTAATACTTGTTGTTCACTGCAACTCATAATTTCATTTTCATACTATTAAACAATCATCTGGGCTACCTAAGGTGTTCTGGGGGTAGGGTTAAATCAGTAGTGCCCTCAACTATTAAATAAACAGCAGGTGTATTTTTCTTGTGCATGGTCACATTACAACAAAAGCAGAAAAGGGAAGCTACTATCAGTATGAAAATATAGCAAAACGAGCGATAATATTCTGCAAAAAGGTTTGCTTTCCAAAGACAAAGAAAATCGCATGTCACATTAGAAAAGAAATCTTAATAGTAGCTTGTATCTTTTTTAGTCATGCGAGGACAATAATAATATGTGGCACTACTTTAACTTGAACTGTACAAAAGATATTTTACATTCTGAAATTTTGTTTCAGTACACATAGTATGATGTTACAGGTGGGTTAGGAGTGGCCACAATTGCATTTTTTTTTCCGAAATCCATGTGATATTTGCATATTGTTGGCCTGGTATCTTGAGTTAAAATTGTATATGAAGGCATGCCGTGTATGAAAGAGTTGCATAAGAATCCAATAGGAGCAGAGGCGGCTCGTCCACTAAGGCAGAGGAGCATCGCCCCACTGTTTTTCAGCAGTGTAAATAAAGGAAAAATAAAATGATAATAACTTGTTATTATCATGGTATTCTTTCCTGCTGTAACAGCTTTGTGTGGCGGGCTGGGGAGAGGCTGCTCTCCTCTCAGAGCCTGGGGAGGAGGGGTGGGCACTTTGTAAGTGGGCCTGAATGGTGGGTTGGCTGTCTCGGGCCGTCCATAGAGTCATGCCCACTTTGCATGTTCTCCATCCAGGCTGCATTACAGCCTGGGTGGAGAACATACCCAGGCTCCCAGTCCCAGTCTAAATTGCAGCATTGTGATTGGCTTAGGAGAGCCTGGATACTTCCTATTCTGGCCAAGAGGGAATCGGAGGAGGGAGAAGAAACAGAGGAGAGACACAGCAGCGAGGAGGCAAGTTACTTTTTTTCTCTTTACCCTCTCACCTCCGCCCTCCACCCTGCCACCCCGATCAGTGCCAGCCGCCATTGCGTAGAAAGCTGGTTCGAGGATACGATGTACCTCTACTGTACTTTTGATGTCCTGTAAGACATTTTATGCTCACACTAGTGTCCTGTAGACACAAGTTAAGCAAAGAATTTGCACACATCGAATGGCAAGACATTTTTCAACATTTACTTAACACAAAATATGTGAATTTCTAAGAGTTTGTCTATGTAATGTAAATGTTAATGAGGCCTAATGTGGGTAGATTTGCCACTACTGTGACTTAAAAAATATGTGTCTAACCTGTAGGGCACAAGAATGAATTCCACTCTATAAAATGTATAAAATGTATCAATGAACTGAAGGCAGAAATCGACTGGAGCAAGTGCTACTTGAATCAAAGGGCACCATAATTGTGCAATCAAGAAACATGTTCCTGTGGAAGCTAGGGTTACTTTACCACTGCTTGTTTTGTTTTGTCATTTTTTTGTGTGAACCTTTTTGTTGAGGGAGTGGTGGGCCACTGCCAATATATTTTTAAAAAAATGGTTAACAGCTAATATTTTAGAGTCTCAAAAAGCACACATTCCCTTAGCAATCCCTGGCACTGAATGGAACTACTTCATGTGCAAATGTGCTCCTTGTGAAAGGGTGCAATGCCGCCGCTCATAGTAAAGTTGGCCAGTGGCTAAAGTGGGCTGACCTATTGCTTCAAGCTCTATGCTGTAGTGACCGGAAGAAATGAGAATGAAACAACAGACCTATGAAGGAAGAGAAAATCGGAAGGTCTTGGCTAATGGCTAAAACAACAAAACATTTCAGAAGAATTTAAATATATCAAATAAAGTACTTTTTAAAAACGTCTTGCATGGTCATGTCATGTTTTTCTGATGTAGTGGTGAACATTCAGAATTAGGGCTTTGATTATGAGGTACATTCAAAAGGAATAGCCCGGAAAATGGTGATGATTGAAAGAAAGAAAAGGTTGCCAGACCACGAGCAAAGGAGAAAAGAAAAAAGATTAAGAGAGAATTGAGAGGGCGAAAGAAGAAAGTGTTAAAGATACATAGGAGATATAGAAATAGGACAAGAATTGTGGAAAAGGAATGAGGAGAGTGATAGGATGTGTAGAAAGAAAGAGAGTGAGATAAAGAAATAAGAGAAGGCGGGCAGAAAAGAGAATTTAGAGCAGAGGAAATGTGTGTGAAGACAGAAAGGCAAGAAAGAAGGTGGGGATACAGTAACACAGGGATAGAAATATGGAAGGAGTACAGAAAGAATAAGAGAGGAAGAAAAGGAGAAAGAAAAAGTCAAAAATATAGAGGTGCAGAAAGTTGGTAAGATGATAAGAGTGATGAGAAGGGGAGCTGAGAGGAAGAGGGACGGAAAGAGTGACGAAAAAAGGAAAGAGGAAGAGAAGTGGGTGGGTAAGGAAGAAACAACTGAAAAAACAAAAATGGAAGGTACAGAAAAGGACGAGAAAAGTTTAAGGAAAACAGTGATACAGAAACAGTTTTAGCAAGACAAAAGTAGGGCGAAAGAAGAGAAGAGACTCAGAACAGAGAGAGGATCAGATGAAGAGAGAGGAGGGAGAGCGAGAGAAGGGAGAAAGAGAAGAAAAAGAGAATGTCAATGAGATGCAATCTGTCAAGGGACTGGATTTATGACAAAATGCATTGCAAACTACACATCTGGATCTACAATAGGTCAATATTTATTACAAGCAAAAAGTAAGTACCTTAGGACTCTGTCAGATTTTAGCTAGTAGGTTTTTACTAGTGAGGTATGCCCAAAGTACTGTAAAATCGTAAAATCGAGCATTTTGTACCAACCATGAAATAGTTTGCTTGAGGAAGATCCTCTAATCGCTTCTGAAGGCTCTTTAAAATCTTACACTATGATTATTAGATCAGTGTTGCAGGCCAGATTTGCTTCACAGGGACAATTTTTTACTCTAGTTTGGGTACTTTCCTGGACAGTAAATGTTACCTCACTTGTATTTTCTAAAGTCTACAATTCTTTTTTGAAAGCACACATTATCACTCACACAATACAACACCAGAGTCACACAGTTGGCTTAGCAGCATTGCCACTTCAGCAAGACATCCAGAGTGTTACCTTTATACCTTAAGACACAACAAACAGACATATTAGACACACTCCCTGAAGTCAGCAAACACACAGCAGGCCACCAATATCTATGAATTAACGCCTCAACATCATGTTCTCTCATCAACACTCAAATTCAAATCATTCTCAGTAAGACTCTTCATTATGCCTAGCAATCAATAACTATGTACCTCTGTAGAACAACACAAATGACAAGGTCCTTTGGCATCCATATCCATATTCATAAGATGCAGGCTAAATGAAAATGGATGAGGTGAGAAGAAGGGCTATGTGGGTGTAGGATGAGGAGGGAGGGGCCTCTGTCCATCTCCCAACCATCTACTCCTATTTTTCCCTCGGTTCTTTCTCTCCCTCGTCATTCCCTCCTCATCTCTTCCTTCTCTCCTCCCATTTCCTATCAGCCTTCCATCCTATCCTCCACCAAATGGCCCTTCCTCACACTGTTATCGGAACTTAATTTCTCCTAATCTTTTGCTCCTCATATCTCCCCCTACATATACATGGCCTTTCAGCACTTCTCATAAGAAACCTAGTGAGACCCAGGAAAAGTGAGAGAGTCAGAAGGAGAGGGAGAGAGTGAGAGACACCAAGAGAGGGAAACAGAGAGAGAGGGGGAAGAGATCTGATGAGGAATGGGGCAGATGGGAAAGGGAAAGGGGAGATAGGGCTGATCGTGAGGGGAGGAAACACGAGAGCCAGAGATGAGGGACCAGGAGAACAGGATGAGACCAGATAGAGGTAATGAAGAAGGAACATGGTTTCTTACCATACAGAACAATGATTCTTTATTAAGTGCCTGAGAAACAGGGAAAAAAGAAAATTCATATAATGGGGTGCAGTAGAGGGCAGGTCAACTTTAGAGAGGAAATGAGGGGTTGTAAATTGTACCCCTCCGCAATTCAACACTTTTTTTACTGGGATGGGAAAAGTACATTTTACCCCACTGCAATCCAAAAGTTTTCCTACTGTTCAACTGAATAGAATGGGAATAGTTAATTTTGTATCTCTGCACTCCAACACTTTCTCTACTGTTGTATCGAGTGTAGTGGGACTTGTACATTTTACACCTCCTGAGTATGACACTTTGGCCCCTATTACAATGTCAGTCGGAGTTGCCTCGGACCAACACCGTTTCTGTGTGCGCAGTGACCGACCATAGATTGGCAGTTCCACACAACTTATTACAATGCGACTGCACATAGTGTGGCCGCAAACTCCCGTTTCTCAATGGGAGCTTGTGCAGCAGGTGGGAAACATCCATAGCACAAGCACCCATTGAGAAATTGGGGTTTGCGTAAATCTCTGCAACCTCCTGGTGCCTGCTACACAGTGTAGTTATTTGCAAGGGGCACCTATAGGTGCCCCCAGACCACAACCTTAGGTCGCGGAGGGATAGGGGCCTCCAAAGTAACTTTCCGGCAGCCTTTCCATGTCAGAAAGATGACAATGAAAGGCTGTTGGAAACTGACATCATAATCCAGATGGCAGAAACACTGTCCTGAAGAGATTATGATGGGTTACGACTGGGTGACATGGTCATTGGTCCCATTGGAACTGAGTCGGATTCACCTGCCGGTTTACATTTCGACAGCAGACATTGAAATTTGGCAGTCGGACTGTAGACCTACCATGATGGTCAGTAAGCCTCCAACAAGCGGTCGGAGGCTTACCGACCAACATCGTAATGTGGCCCTGTGTCTAGTCTTGTATAAATTGTATTGGGAATAGTATATGTATTAATTTAAAAATGTGTAGTTTACTTAATATTGTTTAAATTTAGATTAATGTGTTTTTGTTTATTTAAAATTATAATATTCATAATTAATAATGTTTTAATATTGTATTTATTTTTGGTAAATGTTAATGTTCTTTTTTGTTTCATTATTTAATTGTATTTAAAATGGTTTCTTTTAAAAAAAAAATATCTTATTGGATATATATGTATATATATTTATTTTTCCTATAATTACATTAACAAAGTTATAAATTATAATATAAATTAAAAATATGAATGTAATAATATTAAATTAAATATGTGTAACAAATATATATATATATATATATATGTTTGGTTTATATTTTGGAAAATCATAATTACTATTTCCCCCCCAAAAATGATTAAATAAATGTATTTGTATTATTATTTAATTTCATTAATGTTTACTATTTAAATTTATATATGTTTAAAAATCGATTTTGTTAGACTACTATATTAGTGACTACGATATTTTTTTCTGATATGTTTGTAATTTCAATTATAAGTATAGGTAATCGATATTTTTGACATAGAAATTTTATACTCAATATTTTTGTATGTAGATATTTTGGTAATCGATATTTTGTTATTGAACCAGGTAGGAAGTATTCACTGAGCCACTTATTGTTGAATCATGTTTTTTATTGAGGCAAGGTAAAAGGTACTTCGGCCTGTGTGAAAAAATAAGGGATTCAAACTAGGGAAATGGGACTTGAGCCTCACGGTGTCTGCCACACGGTGCAGGGATTTACAGGGCGGCCATGCCACAACAGGAGGTGGCAGAAGGCCTTGCTAGGGGCCCCCAAAGTTGCTTTCCGACAGGCTTTTCATGTCAGAAAGCCTGACATGGAAAGCCTGTTGAAAACTGACATCATAATCCCGACGAAGGAAACGCCATCTGTTAGGGATTATGATTGTTTTCCGACTGGCCGACAGGCTCCTTGAGTCCGTCGGAAGCCAGTCGGGTTGACCATCCGGTTTAAACTCCGACCTCCTTTTTAATAAGATGGTCGGAGTTTAAACCATGGATGTCGGGCGGACTCAAAGACTCCGACCAGTGGTCGGAGGCTTTCCGACCGACATCCAAATGAGGCCCTTAGTGTTTAAGATCTAGGTCTGTATGGGTGTAATTATACTCAGTAAGGTGATGCCAAGCAAATGAGAGGGTATCCTAATAGGAAGGTTGTGAAAAGCTGCTATGCATATTGCACTTTAGAATCCCGACTGGGGTAAAACGTATTGTTTGCTATTTGCTAAATGCAAATTGCACTTCAAAATGCTGAGTGGGGCACAAATAACTGTTTTTGGTCCATTGTTTTACTATGCTTAGTGACATGTGTTAAACATATGTGAGACTCTGGGCTGTGGATTGTATTGGGTCTGGATTACAAAAAAAGTAAATGTTTATATAGTTGTAATTGTATAATTTATAAGTAGTCATGGCTGAATGATGCAACCATGCATTGTTGTTTTAGGCTACTAAAATTGTCTATTTTTATGAATTGGAAATGTGTGTAATATTTCTATAAGAATAATTTATTGGAAGTAAAGTATTTCTAAATCTGAAAAATATGATCTGAATCTGAAATATGTTCAATGGATCAAATCTTATACTAGAGAAGAAACAGTTTCAAGTCAATAAGCTGGTCTGGTTATCTACTCAATCTCATTTTTCTCAAACAAGGAAAGTTACAGCCAGGTTATACAGGCCGTTTTCACATCTGTAAAGTCGTTAATTCATCTGCTATATAATTTGATCTACCAGTACATTGGAAGATTCATCCAGAATTGCATGTTGCCATTAAAACAAGTATATAAAAATATTCAAAGTTTACCTACCAGACCTCATCCTACACTTTGCCACGGTCAAGAAGAATAGAAAGTACAACAGGTTTGTGATTCTAGAAGGTGGAAAAAAGTTATAGTACTTAATCAGTTGGTAAGGCTATGGGCTAAAAAATCGAAAACTGGGAAAATAGAGGAGATAGCCAGCCTCCTCATCTTCTCAGACCAACCAATGATTTCCTCCAAAACCAACTGGAATATTGAATTATGCACCTAGAGGAGTTGAGACTGCCAAGTATCCGACTTTGCAGAAGCAATTTACCCTTGTACGATTGGGCTTATTTCTGTGGTCAGCCAGGAAGTGCTCAGAAGGGAGGTCTAAATGCTTGTTTTTCATGTGACCATGGTGTCGGTAAAGAAAAGACGCCGACTACTTTTCACACTGATTTATAGTAGAGCACATGTGTACTAGTCTAGGGTCGCTATCAGACACGTTAGATAAACTTACCCCTCTGTACTTGCTTTGTACATGAGAACCGACTTTTAATCCAGCGTTTACCATAAAAGAAAGTTGACAAACAATATTTTGCTTCCAAACTGCAAGCAAGTGCTCAGAACGTTGCTGAAATGTTCCTGTGTTTTCCAAGTGCCCAGTACTCTGTCCTTTGTTTCAGCACCTGAGTATTTTCTGCATATCCTAAACGGCCTGGCAGTGTATTTTTTTTTAATTCATTGCCACTTTAGTTACTTTCCACTGACTAGGCCTCTGCCCAATGCTTCCTTCGGATATTTCTTGCTTGTCTGCATGGTGAAGGGTATCGGATACATTCTTCGACGTGCTTCACTCTTTTGCTTTGCTTCAATAATCAACACAAATCACCTTTATCAGATTTTGTGTTATCTGGTGGAGCTGACCCAGAAACCTTTCCTGGCAGTGTTTCCCTTTCGCCACTTATTGTAAGGAGAGTTCCAAGGCTGCTACTTGCATATCTGTTGGAAGGGAAAAGGAAAGGAAGGTGAGAGAAAGCTAGAAAGGAATAAATGCATGTGGCATGGTAAAGAATGGAATGGTGTAATTGAAAGGAAAGGAAGGAAAAGGTAGAATTGAAAAGGAAGATGAGAGGCAACATATAAGTACAAAATAAGTATAAACATTCAATGAGATGACATATTTTTTAGTGCCGTTATTGGTCTTTTATTGGAATGGGAAGGAGAGAAAATGCAATGGAAGAGGGGATAGGAAGGGAGAGGAGAGAAATGGGAAGGAAAGATGGGATGGAAAATGAGAGGAGAGAAAAAGAAAAGCGTGAGGGGATTGGAATAGAGTGATAAGTGAGATGTGAGGAAAGTGAGAGATGGGGAAAGAGAGAGGAGAGGGAGGGAAGAGGAAAGGGAAAAGGGGATTGGGAAGCGAGAGCAAAGGTGAGGAAAGGGATTGGGAAGCGGGGATAGGAATAGGAATGTAAGAGAGAAGAGAGGGAATGGAGTCGACAGAGAAGGAAGAGTAGAGTCGAGAAATGGGGAGCGTAGAGGGGACGGGAAGGCAGAGGATGGAAAACGGAAGGTAAAAGAGGGTTGGAAGGGAAAGGTGCAGAAAAGAGAGGAGAGGAGAGGAGAGGAGAGGAGAGAGGAGGGGAGGGGAGTGGAGGGGAGGGGAGTGAAGGGGAGGAGAGGGGAGGGAAGGAAGGGGAGAGAAACGGACGATGAGATGGGAAGGAAGTGATTTGAAAAAGGAAGGGAGAGGAAATAGGGAAGGCAAAGGAAGACAAGAGGGAAGGGAAGAGAGACAAAGGAAGAGAGGAAAAGAGGGAGGGAAGAGGACAAGGAAGAGGAGAAAAGAAGATGGCAAGCAAGAGGAGAAGGAGATGGGTTGGGAAAGGGAAGAGAGTAAATAGGGATAGGAGACCGGGGAATGGTGAGGGAAAAGGGAAGTTGTAAAAGGAGGAGATAGAGAGAGGGGAGGAGAGGAGAGGTGAGAGAAAAGAATGATTGGGACTAAGGTAGGAAATGGCAGGAGTGTGGGTGTGAAAGAGGGGGCGGGAGGGGGATAGGGACGGGCTTGGGTGTAGAAGGCATGAGGAAATTATTGGACGAGGCAGGGTTTGGGAAGAAATGGATGGAGTAGGGTAGTTATTGGAATTGCATAAATTGGGGATAGATAAACTGAGCAAAAAGAGAAATAAATATCTATTAAGAAAGACGGAATGGGAGGGGGAGAACGGATCAATATAAACAGAGGAAAAAGAAAGGAAACGTTTTCGAACTTGAAAAAGGGAAGGGAAGTGATGAAGTCATGAGAAAGGAATAGTAGGGTTAGTAAAAGGAAAAATAATAGGAAAGGAAGGGGAATGGATTGGTGGTGTAGAGTATGAAAGGGATATGGATGGAACAGAAAAGAGGAAAGGGTCTGAAGCAGGGAATGATGAAAGTGTAGGATCATAAACAAAGGGGAAGGGAATGGAAAGGTATGGGAGAGTAGAGAGTAAGAAGTAAGGAGAGAAGGAAAAACAATGGGAAAATGAGGGAAGTTCAAGAGAAAAGAGAAATTAAGAGGAGAGGGACGGGGTGGAAGAAGTAAAAGGCATGAAAGAAAGGGACAGTAAGGAGAGTGAGGGAGAGTAAAAGGATAGACAAGGAAGTGGAAAGGATACAAAGGGTGAAGGAAATGCTACCCATGCTAGGGTAGAGATGGTTTGTGTACAGAAGAGAAGGGAAGTGAAAGAAGGAATCGGGTTTGAAATGTGGGGCATGGACAAGGGCTGGGAAGGAAAGAGATGGGGAAAGAAACAGGACTGCAGGGAATAGTCATAAGAGAAACAAGGGAATGGGGATTGAAAGAAACGAAAACGTCAGAGAAAGGAATGGAAGAGCAGGGGCAGCAAAGGTGTGGTGAAGGAACAGGAGGGACGGGAATAGGGCAATGAAGGAATGTGAAATGAGGAAGGAAGGAAGGTAAGGAAATAGAAAAGGAGAGGTGGAAGGGAAGAGAAAAGAAGGTACTGGAGTGGAGTGGAGATCAGGAAAGGGGTAGGGTTAGAGAATGAAGAGAATCAGATGCACGGGAAGTGGATTTTGGATGACTGGCATGGAGGCTTGAAGGGCGAAGCGGGGCGGTTCTTTAGCTGCCAGCTCGCATATCTGCACCCTACATCAAGAAATGCCTTTCCCAAGATACCGTGGCACTATGGTGACTGGGCACCGTGGATGCTGACTGCTAAGCTGTGAGGTCTATGAGTGCCTGTAGATGGCTTCCGGGAATAGCGGTGAACCTGGAGATATAGAAGAGGATGCGTCGCAGCTCCTTTTCCCCAAAGGAGTTGTTTAAAAAACCCTGGTTACCTTGTCACGCATGACACCACCGCGCTAGGGAGGCGCCAGGAGGCGTTTAAAAGGTACTTGCAGCCCCAGCGGGAGCGGGAGCTGTTTAAAAAACCCTGGTTACCTTGTCCTTGCTGTGCAAACCTGCTAGCCCACACAAATGTCTGGAACTGCTGGAATGTGCACCGGGGGTCCCGCAGAAGCCACCACCGCCACGAGTCACTGGACCACAACTCCCAGCAACCTTTGCGGTGCGCATGACACCACCGCGCTAGGGAGGCGCCAGGAGGTGTTTAAAAGGTACTTGCAGCCCCAGCGGGAGCGGGAGCTGTTTAAAAAACCCTGGTTACCTTGTCCTTGCTGTGCAAACCTGCTAGCCCACACGAACGTCTGGAACTGCTGGAATGTGCACCGGGGGTCCCGCAGAAGCCGCCACCGCCACGAGTCACTGGACCACAACTCCCAGCAACCTTTGCGGTGCGCATGACACCACCACGCTAGGGAGGCGCCAGGAGGCGTTTAAAAGGTACTTGCAGCCCCAGCGGGAGTGGGAGCTGTTTAAAAAACCCTGGTTACCTTGTCCTTGCTGTGCAAACCTGCTAGCCCACACGAACGCCTGGAACTGCTGGAACGTGCACCGGGGGTCCCGCAGAAGCCGCCACCGCCACGAGTCACTGGACCACAACTCCCAGCAACCTTTGCGGCGTGCATGACACCACCGCGCTAGGGAGGCGCCAGGAGGTGTTTAAAAGGTACTTGCAGCCCGCGTCGTGCGACGCGTGCGGGCGGCGCCGGGAGAAGCCCGGGACAAGGGCGGGACCGTCTGAGGCCGGACGAGGCTGGTCTGGGCCTCCCCTCTGATATTTTGGTTAGTAGGCTTTCTATTTAACGGTTAGTTGGTCTTGGTGTGACGTAGAGACATTTTGGACTGTTACCTGGCGTCAGAGCCTTTTGGAGTCGCAGGACTGTGTTTGCAGTGGGAGAAACTTGCTGCTGCTTGCATAGTGTTAAATGTTACCTGCACTTCAAATAGGCGCACTGGGCTAGCGCAATTACCTGACATTGTGATAGACAAACTATGCGCACCAAAATTGTGGGCTATCGCTAAGCCTTTAAGATCCGATTGGTACATGGTAATTGTTTTAAATAAGGTTCATTTAATTGCTCCCCAGCTAGCCATTGTCTTGTTAATTGTAGGGTAAAATTCCTCCTATTACATCTGGGTATTTGGATTTTTCATAAGGTGTGTAATACACGCCGGGGGCTATGACTTCTAAACAAAATGGGGAGGGCCAAAAAATGGGGGTTGGGGGAAGTTTTGTTGGCACTATGGATGCCTTTCTGGTTAGAGCTGGGAATATGCTCCAGAATGAAATGACGTTAACATCAAAAAGGCTCTCACTAGGAGTTTATGCTGTCCAAAAAAGATCCTCCATGGGCAATATTCAACTTGCTAAATCTCCTGAGATAATGGCTCAACCTCTAATACCTGTAAATACCATAGATCACTTGCACGGAAACTTGGGGATTATAGCTCTTAGCCCAAGTATAGAAGTGAGGATCGGACATAACTCATTACCCCATGAACGTACTACTGATGTGGTTGGTACTATGTCTGAGGCTGTTCAAGATGGGAGTATGGTAACTCCTAACCTGCATAATGTGGCCTGTCATCCTGACCAGACACCAACTAATGTTAAAACTAACCCTAATACTAATAAAAGGGAAATTTGTGTTACCCGAGCGACCAGGTCGAAATGGTTGGCCAGGGAATGTACCGGAGCAATTGGTGGGTTGGGAGAGCCCCTGGCAAAACATACAAGGGGTGGTCTAGCAACACGGTCACAAAATAAGCCCAAAGGGAAAAGTAAGGCACCTAAGGGTAAAACAACAAGTATTCTGGACCCCGGGGAAGATTATGATAAGGTTGGAACACCTGATGTGAGTAACACATGTGACCCAGGGGGCTCTCTGGCTTTTTGGGTTCGCATGGAGTCATTGATATCATCTACTCTTGCCCCTTTTTGGTCTAAGTTGGAGATTATTGAGGAAAAGGTTACTAGTTTGGTGAAGATTATGGAAGAAGGAAATGGTGCAAACCAATCAAATGTCAGCGGAGGAAACATACTTACTACTCTTACAGGGGACTTAGAGACAGGTGAAATTTTGGGCAAGCAGGGAACTACTATGGCCACTAATCATTTGAATATTAGAAAAGTTGTTTCAAACCCATCAGTGATAGGTGGGAGTATGATCCCTAGCACCCAGACACTGTTAGCTGGCCAATTGCAGCAAGAATCAGTCCAACAATGCTACCCACACCCCTTTGGAGTAGATCACCCACAAGTTTTGAACAATCCGCCTGGGATGGTAAATATGCCTAAAATAGGGCAAGCTTGCGGGCAGGATATTCAAAGCCAACAGAAGTGGGTTGAAACCAGCACAAGATGTGATTGATTTGCCACCAGCTGCAAGTCCCCTGGTGGTAGTCTTGGCCGGCGTCCCCCCACTGAGATCAGATCAAACTGAAACATGATCCCAGTTAAAAAACAAAACGGTGGACTCGCTTACCAGGCACAAAGGTTTTAGACCCTTTCTTTCAAACGCTGCCCTCCCATTGGGTTATTTTTATAAACCCCAAGTGAGACCACAAGGGGGGATTAATTCATTAATTCCGGTCTCTAACAGCTTTTAGTCTCTGTCTGGCTTAGACGAACAAGGCTGACTGCAGGATAGGGTTGAGCCCGCAATGCTCCAGTCAGTTACAGGACAGATGATAGAGGGGAGACTATCGCCCATGACGGCTGACTATGAAATAGAGTCTATACGCCAGTCTGTCCAACCAAATCCAATTAGTGTAATGACTTTGGATAAGAATGTAACAGGGCAGCCTGTATACACGAACAAAGTAGAGATTCTTTCATGCAATATCGCTGGTTTGCGGTCAAAAAAAGAGAACACAAACTGGGAGGCTTTTTTGTCAACATGTCACATTATTGCATTGCAGGAAACTTGGGAGGTTAGAGACCCTTATCATCTGGATGGCTATCTCTCCTTTAGTAAGTTTGCTGAACCATCAATAATGGGGCGACCAGGGGGAGAGGGTCTCTTGTTAATATTTAGCCTGAAACTATTGTATAGGCTTGAGCCGGTTGTGACAAATTCCCCAAACATTTTAGCTGTTAAGAGGGTGGGAAATAACCTTCCAGCTCTACTGGTGGTAAATGTTTACAATTCTTTCACTAGGATAGACGAATTAGATCATTTAAAAGCGTTGTCTTTATTCTTGGATGATTTTGAATTAAATAATGACACGCCTCACCCTTTTTTAATTCTTGGAGATTTTAACATTCATGTTTGTCACCTAAATTGTTTACAAAGCACTGAGTATGAATTAGCCCCGCAGGGGGTTACCCATTTTGAACACACAAGAAGCGGGAGGTATTTAGAGAGTCTTTTAGCTGCCCATTACCTGTTTTGCCCAGTACAATTAGACATTGCATGCCCGATCTTAACCTATATGGGCCATGGGCATGGTAGCATTATTGATTACATCTTACTATCATGCCCTTTGATGGACCGTATTGGTTCTTTTGGAGTAACTCAGAATGGGCTGAGTGACCATAATCCCCTTATGATGGATATTAGAATTAAGGCCCTTAAATGTGAGATACCTTTGACCCTCATTTCAAACTCTAACATAGCTGCTAATTGCCAGGGCCGAAGGCTGAGATGGGAGGTAATTAATCCCGCCGATTTCCTTGGTAACTTGTATAATAGTAACCCTGAGGATTTGAGCATATGTACTAATACCGAGGGAAATTTTAGGTGCGTTTGACCGCATTACAAAACAGATAGCGGTCAACTTGACTCTGCGGTTGAAACCAAGGCCTAAAAAATAAAAAAATTGGTTTGACCAAGCGTGTATGACTGCTCACACTGCCCTTTTGGAGGTGCTGAAAGAGTCTGTAAGAGATATTACTAAGATTACTGAGGCTAGGAGGGTTTATAAAACTGCAAGTAAATCAAGGAAAATCAAGCTTAAGGAGATGGCTTGGGACGAACTGAGTCAAGCTAGTATCCTAAAGAGTAGTACCCATTTCTGGAAAGTGATTTAATGGCCCAGTCTTTGATGAGGCAGACAATACAATTAAGGACTGCCTCATCTCTCCAGAAAGGTGAGTTGATCACTTTAGTGGCCTATTCTCCGAGAGTACACAATTGTCATCTACATCTCATTGCAATTCTGCCTGGGTATCAAAAAGTACTTTCCTGGAGGAGGAAGTTATGGAGGCTATTTTGTCCACAGCTAAGGGGAAAGCACCAGGCCAGGATGGGGTCCCGGCGGATTTGTATAGGGCTGATCCTGGTGTGTGGGCAAAGATTTTAACTTTAGTTTTTAATGCTGCCACTAAGGCTGGTTTCCCAATGTCTTGGGGCAAAGCGATCATAGTTCCAATATATAAAAAGGGCTCAAGAGAAGATCCAGCCTGTTATAGGCCCATCTCACTCTTGGACTCTGCTGCCAAGATAATGGGAAAAGTTGTACTAGCACGTCTTACAGATTGGCTGGACAAAAATTCAATTTTTTTAGACTTGCAGTATGGTTTTCGACAGGGGAAAAGCACAGTAGACCAATGCCTTAACTTACATTTGATTATAGGAAAGTACACGGTCGTAAAGCAGGGGGACATCCATTTAGCCTTCATGGATTTGTCCACTGCTTTCAACCTTGTAAATAGGCAAAAGTTATGGGCTTCTCTTTCTGGTATCGGTCTGGAACCCGCACTAATATCCTTCCTGGCTGATATTCATGAAAATAATACTGCAGCGGTCCGTTATAACGAAAACGGGAGTTTAACTGAAGCATGGCCGGTCAAGCGAGGAGTAAGGCAAGGATGTATCCTTGCACCTTTACTGTTTACGCTTTATATAAATAACTTGGGAGAGGCACTAATATCATCTTGCAAAGACATCCCAACAGTAGGCTTAAAAAAGATCCCAGCTTTACTGTATGCAGACGATGCAGTTTAGTGGCTAGAACAGCAAGAGGGCTGCAATCTCTTTTAGATAGTTTTATTGATTTTATGGACTCTCTCGATCTAATAACTAATTTCAAGAAGTCACATTCTATGACAATAGGTGGGAGACGGGCAAAGAAGGCAACATTTTTTTGTAAAGGGCAAGAGCTCATTAAAGTGACTACCTTCCCATACTTAGGGATATTATTTGATGATCATGGGCCAAACAACGTACCCTTAAATGAATGAATGAATGAAATGAATGAAACAGTTCTTGTAATTGCGCGAACTTAGCCCAGTGGGCGTCAAGGCGCCTAAATCAGATGCAGAAGCTAGCAACCTACAAAGTCCTATTTACTCATAGGTAGGCCCTCTTAAAGAAGTAGGTTTTGAGAACCTTTTTGAAAGACTCGATGGACGAGAGAGTTTTTATTTCTGTGGGAATGGAGTTCCACAGCTGCGGAGCAACCACGGAAAAAGCTCTGGCGCCCCATCTGGCAAGTTTGAAACGTGGAACAACCAGTTGACAGAGTCCCGCAGAGCGGAGGTTTCTTGTGGGGACGTAACGCGTGAGAAGAGATCCGATAGCACTAGCAGGACCATCCTTCAATGCTCTGTGGGTCAGACAGAGAATTTTAAAGGCAATTCTGTGCTGCACCGGGAGCCAGTGAAGCTCCTTCCTGGCTGAGGTGGCAGAAGATGCTTTCGGGAGATCCAAAACAAAGCGTGCTGCAGCGTTCTGGAGAATCTGCAGACGATGTATCAGGCCTTTATTGGCTTCCATGTACAGGGAGTTGCAGTAATCCAACCTTGAGCCAACCAGGGCGACTGCAACCTGTTTACGCGCCTGGGGGGATAGGTACCCACGGATTTTATTTAGTGTCCTGATCACACCCCAGCAGGTGGCCACGGTCCTGTTGACTTGCAGGGACATAGAGAGTGAGGTGTCAAATAGTACTCCAAGATTTCTGGCGGATGGGGAGGGAGTGGGGCAGATGCCAAGAGAAGAAGGCCACCACTCACTTGACCACAGATTTTGGTCCTTCCCAAAGATCAACACCTCCGTTTAAAAAGAATAGCCTATCTAGGTCGACTGGGGCACTGTTAGGGTTTACAAAACGGATAGGTTAAAAGCCACTCCCAGCCCTTATGAAAATATATAATGCAAAGTGCGTCCCAATGGCATTATATGGGAGTGCGGTATGGGGCTACATAGATGCCAGTGAAATTCAAGTAGCAGAAAACATCTTTCTATGAAACCTGCTGTTGCTCCCAGCATCTGCTGCTACTTTTAATGTCCATGAGGACGTGGGCGCTGGCTACATTCTAGATCAGATCGCGGTGGCCCCACTATTAGGCTGGTTGAGAATCAGGGCGCAGCAGTCACCCAACTTAACCCTTTCGATGCTAATGACGGAACGGTTCCGTCATGAGCATCGGTTGAGCTGTGCTCATGACATAACCGTTCCGTCATGACCACACCCATTAACATTAGGGGTCAGCATCGGGCGATAAATCGTACCGCACCGATGTGGTTAAATCAATTGATAATTAAGGACTGCTTGTCCCTAGGTGATGCAGTGAGCTAAATAACGGTGATGGATCAAGCCCTGATCTCTTGACTGGGTAAGAGTGGTCTGCTTAATTCAGACACTCTGTTCATCACCACCCCCTTTTTTGAATCGTTTTTGGGCACCACAAGTGTGGCAGGGTATACTCAGACATGAGTCCCTTGCTCACTGCACCACTAGGATTCAAGCAAGCCGGGCCGATGACGGCTGAAATGCCAGAAACCGGTCCCCGGAAGCTTGTCTCCTTTCCGGTGAAGATTTGGCTAGGTAGTTTGGTCTGCCCTGTTCCCATGAGGCACTGGGTCAGACTAATTTGCATATAGCCAGGTTCTGAACTGGGGTGATGCAGTGAGCTAAATAACGGTGATGGATCAAGCCCTGATCTCTTGACTGGGTAAGAGTGGTCTGCTTAATTCAGACACTCTGTTCATCACCACCCCCTTTTTTGAATCGTTTGTCCCTAGACAGAGGCCTTGATATTTAATGGCTACGATACATTAAAACCCAAATGGATATCTTGGGCATTCCTGATCTGTTTACAAATCCTAGGGCTCTAAGTAAGGTGGCTATTAGAGCATTAAAACCTAGTTTCTTAACAGGGCAATGTTAATCAGGGAAGAAGGGGAACTGTCCAAACCTTCAGTCAGGAGCTTTTTAATGCTGAGTATAGGAAGAGAAATCCAGCCATACTTGACCTATATAAATAAGCCATATGATTTGTATGTATTAATAAGGTTCAAGTATAACATGCTCCCATGGCTATTATCTTTCCCAAAAGGTTTTGCTAAGGAGGGGGTTTTGGGGCCCTGCCCCTGTGATAATTTTTCAGAGCAGAATACTTTACACATGGTCTTTTTCTGCCATTTGTACGTCCTATTACGTAAGAAATTTATATTGCCATTATTAAAGGGCTGTAGCTTCGAGCAAATGAAGCTTGCCTTGGCGTACTTGCAATCCCCTGGGGCCCCCATTGGTGTGCTTTGGGGTAGCCAGCTATATCACGTGGGCCATTAGACAAAGAAACATGGTGTCGAAATTGCGGCACCCATTCCCCACCTTTGCACTTATAGTGACTTTTTGGAAGATGACATTTTTTGGTGTGATGATTTAATCAAGGAATTATGGGATTTTATAAGGAAGATTCAATGGGTGATAAAACTTTTAAATTATTTATTTGAACTCCAAGTGTTTTTCTTTATGATGGTGTTATGTGATTTATATGGTCTTCTCATCTACAACATATGTTAAGTTGTAATGTGTTTTTACACTTTAATAAAGCTAATATTGACTTGACTTGAATCAGATGTTAAGGAAGAGGAGAGAAAAGAAAGTGAACACGAGATAAATTGTTTGAAAAAGACAATGATTCTATTGAGAATGGTGGAATTGGGCAGGAAGGGATGGGAGCTGGATAAATGTTATAAAGAAACTTAGAATTAAGGTAAATGGGGATGTGGAATATAGAAATTAAGAATGGAGGTGAATGGGGTTTTAAAGTCAGTTTCAAGCCAGTTGTCAGTTTGGTTTCAAATTCAATTTCCATTTAATTCACTTCATCACCTTGTCCCGTTCCCCACCTTTCTTTTTGGAGCCTACTCAGCCCCTGCTGCTTACGCTCGTCTTCTCAGTGTCGCCAGCTCCAGTCACCAGCAGTGATGCTCCCAGTCCGTTGTCCTTGTGAGCAATGCTGGAGCTCCCTGGTTACCGACCTTAGTGCCAATATCGGCACCAGCCCTCCTGTAGCAACATACATGTAGCATAAATAAGCAGACAAGACAACTTTTTGTTGGAGAAAATTGCTGCAGGTTTATTAGCATACACATATGCCAACATGGTGGGTTATCTTACAGGCGATCCAAAGGCAAGCCGCCCCTCGCGGCCTACCACCTGATGGGCCAACTTGCATCATAGCCTTAGCCAATCGTTGCTTAGCGGTTGTGGTGAGGAGATAGCCACTCCCACTTCCGGTGAACTATCGGTCTACCCTCGCTCATGCCCTACGAGGAGGGAGCGTTCAAGCGACCCCCGGTTGTACAGGTTTCCAACCGCCCGTAGGATAGCGGGGCGCCGTCGCACCCCAGGGTCCACCGCACAGACTTCCTGGGGATATTAGGCCTCAGCACCCTTTGTGCTCCTGAAGAGGGTACCCCTGAGTACCTTTCCGCCTCTGGATTGCCCTGTAATTCCGCCACAGCCCTAGGTGTGGCGACCGTCACAGCCAGGGCCCTTCACCAAGGGCGGTATTCTTACTTACATCCTGCTATTTCTGGGGCCTCTCCCCTATCCAGCAAGAACCAGTCCAAGCATATAATGGGCCGATGTACCCCTCGCTCTAAAAACACCCTGTGAATTTGGCATGTAGCACCTAAGCCTAATGAGGCCCAGTCTCCTCTGCTCAGCGAAATTACACATAGCGCAGAACTTCTTGCACGCTGGCTCCATCGCCTCCTCTGCCACAGGAGCCTGGTGTGATTTCCGACCACTGATGTTTAGCCGTCCTCTTGGATGCTAAGATGCACCGAGTGGTCATTGTGGTCTTCTAATCTGGTTCGTACTTTGCCACACTGACCAGACAATTCCCTTGTTGTTTTTAAATTATCCCTGGTGCACATAGCAAGGTGTCAAAACAGGCTTGAGGGAAGAAATGTATTATGTCGCTCCATAGACCCTGCACCATTCCGTGAAGTGCCGACCTACAGATGGCCGGACCCTGTTATGCACCTGTGACCCTTGATACTTATTGTATTGGTGTCTAACTACAAGGTTGTGCGTCAAATCTTTTGCTATAGTCCTTTTTGGAGGCTTCGCCCGGACCCATCTGGGTCCCTGCAAATGCTGTGTCCTCACTTCAGCCATATCCTGCCCTAGCCCGTCCCTCAAAGACACCTACAGCCCGCTGCCCCCGCAGCTCAGGCGAGGGGTTTAAGGCCCAGGACACCTCAGTCTGTGTTTCTAACATAATCACCCCTACAGGCTCCAACTATTGTGACTGGCTACCCCTGTTCTGGTAGGCCTGACAGAGGCCAATCCCCCCCTTTGGTGACTATCTTGCCAAGGGGGAAGTGCCCTAAGCACGGGTGTCCTCGCATATTTGCCGTGGAACAAGAGGGGAACCCACGAGCAAATACTTGCCCGTTTTTGAGCAGTGGGAACGCCCAACAATCCTTCTTCAAACATATTTGCCAAATTAAGCTCTGCCCCCATGCTCCCCTCAGCATATTGCACCCAAACCCATAAAATAGCTGGTCGCTTCTGCCAAAGCCTGGCTATAGGCCAGGACTTTTAGTCTGTTTTGGATGATCTCGAGGGTCCATCTCTTGGTGCATGCTTGCGACACTTAACCTATTCCATTAGTTGGACAGCCCACTGTCTGTCCGCTAGCTTCTCTGTCATGAGTATAAGGCCAGGTTGAGTTTTGCATAGGCAACGTCCCTTCTAACACTGTGTAGAGTATCTCTTCATGTTTAACACATGTTCTGATCGTCCCCCTTTGCCTGGCACTTGTTGGACCCTATGAAGCTTTTAACATGCACCGAAAGGAACTGTATATCATGTTGTGCAACTAGGTGAACTGTTACTTCATCACTCGTACTTCCTGGAGTTTGAAAACTGCAACCGGAACCTTACTTTAGTACCTGAATAACCCTCAAATAAATTACTGTCTAGGCGAAAGCTTACCAGTGGACATAGACAAGGGCCTTCCACTGCGTGTCTAACCAAGCTGTTGATTTTTTTACTGCTAAATATGGCCTGCCCACATCCTGACCCTTCAAGTAAAATGAGTCAAAACAATCCCCTACATGGCCATAAACGCACCAACCTCTGTCCAAAGAAATTAGACAAGTTAGAGTCTTACTGAATACGCCAGACCGGAAGTGGAGCAAGACTAGAAGGTCCTAGTGGGGGCAGACTGGAGGAGGTATGTGTGGCTAAGTTAGGCCCAAAGTTCGGTGCAACTTGATCCCGCATCACCAAATTGCCAATGGGCCTGAGTGTAAGAAACTGGTGATGCTGTGATGCCACTTATGTGAATGTCTCAGCGGAGGCCAGAAAGTCACGCCTACCGAAGTCCAGACTTGACAATACCGCTGCCCGTGACCACCTGGACAGGCCTTCTCCCCTGCTGTGTGCAAACCCTATAGTGTGTCCCAAGTCCTGACCTTCAGATAACTACTGGAAAATACCCCTGGGCATCCCTCTAATGGTTACGATACCAGTCTTCTGCCAATCAACCCATGTGGTTATCCCTCCTGTATCTATGAGTAGAGGCCGGTAGTTGAAAAAGGTAAATGAGTACCACTGGGGGGAGGAGCTACGACAGCAACTAAGATGGCCGCATAGTCTCCCGGCTCCGCCGACCTCCTTCTTTCGCTTGAAGATCCTGTCATCTATCCTGATATTCCGCCCTATATCTGTGTCTATGAACTAATCTGCAGTCCGATGGAGCAATCCCGAGACTTTTCTGACATTGTGGAGTGGAGTAATGTCGAGGTTTGACTTGAGGCCTAACCCAGTCTTGAAGCCGGGGTCTCGATTACTGGTTCAGCCGGGTCCTAGTTGAACATCAGCGGACCGGTGAGGGTGGCAGGGTCCGGTCCCTGGAACTTTCGACATCTTTTGGACTGCTTTGCTGCCGATCTGCTGCCTGGTCTCATATCGAAGGTGAGGAGACAAGTGACGCCCGAGGGAGTGTGGCGGGGGTCCCTGACCCGGAGGCCTAGCGTTCGCGTCACCAGTGCCTTTGGGTTGGGGACTTGGCGCGCACGAACGCATATTGACGATCTGTCCCTCACGGTTCATCCCTGCTCCACCTAATCTTCCCCCGGGGAGAGCGGCTCTCCGAGGGGACCACTATGCCTGATGCTATGCGAGACCCGGCGTATGCCTTTATCGTTTCTATGGCCTTTTTTCTCTTTTGTATCTTTCCTTTTGCCTTTTCTTTCGTTTCTTCCTTTTTCGGGTAAGCGTAGTGGGTCCTCTCTTTTGTCTATTATTGATTTTTCCTTATCTGTGCCTCTACTTGCTATAGTATATCAGTATCAATGGGCGGGCCCTTAACTGTTGCGAACTGTGATTGTCTGCTTGTTTATCCTGAATTGTATGCCATAGCGCCACTGTTCTAAATGTGATCGATCTAACTGCGGATGTCCTACTATTTTGCCCGCCCTTTATGCGACTCTGTGATATTGTATGGCACCTGATCCTTTCATTTTTATATTATAAAATGGAGCCTTTAGAATCCTGTCATTTGCCTGTTATGCCTGATAGCCAGTTTCAACCGAATTTGTGTTACCTTCGCTTCCCGAGCTGCCGAGGCGTGGCCTAACTGACTTGCTGTGATGAAACTGATGAGCGGCCGGTCCTGGTGGTTGTAGGCCCATATTTGTAACTGGTTGAAATAACAATAAAGGTTCCCCCCCCCCCCCCAAAAATGAGTACCACTGGGCAGAAGTATAATGATGTCAAGGTAATTGCACAACTGCTACACTCAAAACTGTTTCTACTTCTCCCCTACAAGAAGTCTGAACCGAGTTGCCACCTTGCCCCCCAAGTGCACTTAACCAGGAACAGCATACATGCACCTGGCCTGGAACATGCCCTGGCAATTCCTGCTTCCGTTCCCACCTGTCCTTCTCAGAGTGGTGCCTTAGTACTTGATCCGGTTGTCCTGCTCCAAGCCCTGGCAGGCCGGTCTGCTAGGCGTGGATTAACCATTATAGCATGAAACCCGGCGTTTCTGGAAGAGAGAACAAATCCATGAAAACAGCCCCTAACCAGCACTGAACGGTAAGCCTATTGCTAACTCGATCGCCAGGGTCAGAGCCCCTTACTTGCGCACCAGTTGCCGTACAAAAGAACACATTCCATTATTGCACCTGGGATGCATGATATGCCCAGACACACCAATTGTTTAAAAGAAAACGCATTTCAATATTGTCACAGGGGATGCACGATTTGCCCACACTCTGCCATTGCTTACTGAGCGAACACCCCAATTAATTTACTAGTACATCAACAAATTGCCCAGACTGATCAGTTGTTTTAAAAGAGAAAAACATCCCATTTTTGCACAGGAACTACTTGCTCTGCTCAGATTCACTAGTTGACTACCAATGTATTACTTCCATGGGGCGTAACCTGCGCGCCCCACAACAGGGACAGTAATGACTCCTGGGGAGAACCTGGGGTCCCAGACCTTCGCTCACTGCCCCCCGCAGTGTGCACGACCCTTATACCTGTTGATTGTTCAGATGGCCCCCCCATGTGAGTCGGGCGGTTCTCCAGCGCGGTTCCCGCATGTGAGACATAAAAAATCCATTTGAAGCCCTGCCCCCCCCTCATATACCAATATATATTCTCTGCAATGAGGCAGGGGCCATCGATGCCCCCCATGCTACCAAGGCCACGCCTGTTTGTCAGTTACGAAAACTAGTTAGTCCATATTACATTCTCGGAAGGAGTTGGGTGGGGCAAACACTTGCGTACCGCCAGAGGCAGTAGAGTAGTGTTGTGTCTTGAAACTAAGTAAATTAATCAAATGCTAAGTCTGATGATGACCATTGCACTTTGGTGTGTGTGATTTAGAATCACATCTTAACTCGTCACCTTACCATTCTACCTAGGAACACCTCCTCATCCCAGGCCTGCAAACTGACCTCAAATTTCTCCTCCTTTAAAAACACTTCCAAACAATAGATGCTCTCTCTATTATATGAAGGAAGACCTGATAATATATAGCAATTTCTATCCTCCTTGACTATGGAAGGTCTTCCCAGAGTGTTCTCGTGGTTAGAGAGACTGCCATTCATTGCAGTATTATCCTTCTACCTGTTATAGGTACTCTTTTGTAACATGCGCATGTCACGTATATCTTGAACAGGGTGGAATCTATGTTCGTTTCCCTCCCTCTGCAAAACTAAATACCCAAGTAACCCAGCAAGAGGTCTGACGATGACACATGTGATAGTCAACCTAGTACATCTCATTGCATTTGAAGAAGGGACAGGCGACCGAGGAAGAAGTCATGGCACATCCGAAAGGCTTGGAACGACCTTGCCAGATATGTAAGAAAAATTGTAGCTGCAACTCGCAGTGCACTGGTATCCTGCTGTCGTTGAGAAGCTTCCTGGTGCCTCCGAGTCAAATCGGGGTAACCAACAGGCTGATACTAAATGCCTGCTACAAGAAAAGTGTAACTCGCAGAAACTTATAGGGCAGGGTAGAAGATGATAGGATCTCTCCCCCACTGCCTTCCGATTCATATTGCCACAAGGTAAAAATCTGTAGTCACATGAAAGAAAAGTCTTCGAATATCACAATGTACCCAGGCATAACACACGCTCTCTGGCCTTGCCATGTGGCTAGTTCAAGAAACAGCCAATTGAAACCGGAACGGGTGAAGGCCACCTAGCGCTGAGGAGGCAAAGCCTCATGCCGGATAAAACTAGCCTCTTGCCCATCGTAGCGTGTTTGAGTAAAAGAACTACACACTACAAGGCGCAATGTTTAGTTAAATGCAGGAGGGGCGCAAGAACCGCCTGCTAAGGATAGTTACATAACAACCTACCATGCACCGAATGGCAACGCCTAAGAAATAGATTAAGGTTTATCTTAGGCCCGAGCCAAATAGGGTAACAGAGCACTACAATATAGCACCAGTTAAGTAACGAGAGGACACAAACATATAAGGGCTCTCCTCTGCTCCCAGCCAATTACAGGCCAATCAGCCTCATCGATGTTTATCAAATTTTTTTTGCGAGGCTGATACTTGACCGTCTTCAGGAGTGGATGACGGATCACTCAATCCTTAGTACGTTCCATGCTGGGTTTAGGAGCAAGGTGTCAACCACGGACCAAATTTTTCATTTGGCCCTTCTTTTTTGGAAGACGGTGTGGGTGGAGGGTGGCGCGTTGTATACCGCCTTTGTTGACCTCCTCGCAGCCTTCGACTTGGTTCCGCGGAGCAAACTATGGACGGTACTCGCTAAACTGGGTATCCCCCCCGCTCTCTTAGATATTATAGTGCGGCTACACACACACAACTTTGCACAGGTCAGGTGCGGGAGGATGGGCAGCCTCTCAAAAAGATTTCCCGTTGACAGAGGGGTACGGCAGGGATGTGTCTTAGCACCGACCCTGTTTTGCCTCTTTGTCAACGGGGTAATCGATCACCCAAATAAGGTATCCAACACAGATGCACCTAGGCTCGGCGGCAACAGGGTACCCGTAATAATGTTTGCATACGATACCCTGCTGCTGTCGAAATCCCCAATGGGGATCCAGCGCATTCTGGAGGGTTTTGAGGCATACTGTGGTGAGCATGGTCTTGAAATAAATGCCCTCAAGACCAAGTACAAGATTTTTAATCCCCCCAAGAAAACACGCCCCAACCCGTCTATAGGCCTGAATAGGTTAGAAAGAGTCTACACGTTTGAGTATCTGGGTGTGACCTTGAACAACAAATTGGAATGGGGCGATCATCAAGCTAAGTCCCAGCTCAGATTAGCTCAACTAACAGAGGGAATAATCAGGCTAGTCAATTCCAACAAATCATCTGCTAGGCTGATAGGCCCCCCGATGGAGATCTATAGACTCCAGGCCAGAGGTGCTATCCTATATGGCAGTGAACTCTAGGGTCACATGTGCAAAAAGGAGCTGGTCACTGTTGAAAACATGTTTATTAGACAACTCTTAAAGCTACCCGCCAGCACCCCCCTTTTGCCCCTTAGGCTGGATCTGGGTCTGAAACCCTTGGATGAAATACTGGGTGTAAGCCCCTGACTTTTTGGAGAAGATTATGGTCCACTCCTGAGTTAGTCAACTACAGACAGGAACTACAGGAAATTCTTGCTCTCCGTACAATAGAGAACATTCCCTAGTTTAAGTACCTAAAAACCAAGTTTGTCCGGCTCGGTCTCCCGACTCTTTGGAGTGATCCTGAAGTAGCCTGTCCTGCACTTTCCCGCAAACACCTGGTGGCTACTTTCCATGCTTGTAAACTTGCATCCCACACACAGATTTCACGACTAGACTCCTTAACTAAGGCCTTTCTTGGGGTTAAAGAATCCTATAAGTTTGAGACAGTGCTTGATGATATTTTCCCGAATTTGGCCAGGAAATGATATTTGCAATGGCGGTACGGCACTCTTCCGCTAAGGGCATTTACCAGTAAATGGAACACTCACCGGAAAACTGTTCTGGCTGCAATTGCAGGCTTGAAGACGAATTGCATTTAGTTTTCTTTTGTCCAGCATATATTGCGGCTAGAAGGTTTTGGATAATTCCATACTGCAAAAATCTTGGGTTTACTAAATGCCATGAGGCCCTCAGAATCCTGAAGACTGACCTCTCCAGCGTAACTGTTATTGCAATGGCCAAATTTCTTGAGGCAGCTTGGCATAAGAGACTGCATTTTATCTACCAGGATACCCCACTTACCATTCAGACTACGCATTAACAAGTACACAAATTTTTAGACACTATGTTATTTTATGTAAGATTTAGATGGATTGTTAAATTGCTCCGTTAAACTGATTACATTTTTAATTGTAACTGTCAGCTTGTTTTTAATCAGTCTTGGTCAGTCAACGGCTTTTATAGTATTGATTGTTTTGTATTGTGGTAACTTCCTCTGTATTCTATTTGTAATAGTGTGCTATTCCGCTATTGATGTCATACTAATGTCTGATTCCCGTTGTGTCTAAATTGTATGTTTTAAATTTTTTATGGCTAAATTGCCTAAATAAAGAGCAACGAACGGAACGGCTAGTTCAAGAAACAGCCAATTGAAACCAGAACGGGTGAAGGCCACCTAGCGCTGAGGAGGCAAAGCCTCATGCCGGATAAAACTAGCCTCTTGCCCATCGTAGCATGTTCGAGTAAAAGAACTACACACTACAAGGTGCAACGTTTAATTGAATGCAGGAGGGGCGCAAGAACCGCCTGCTAAGGATAGTTACATAACAACCTACCATGCACCGACTGGCAACGACTAAGAAATAGAATAAGGTTTATCTTAGGCCCGAGCCAAATAGGGTAACAGAGCACTACAATATAGCACCAGTTAAGTAACGAAAGGAGACAAACATATAAGGCATGGGGCAATAAAGTGCTTTTCCCAGAATCACTGGACGTTCGGCGTCGTTACCGAGACTCGGACCCAGCTCCCCAGGTCGAGCGCCCTAGCCGTTAGGCCAACTGGCAGGTCAGTGTGAGTGCTGTTTTATGGCTGACCGTGGGCCTCATAATTGTCTTTCGAGCTGGCCTTACTTGATAACTTTTTTAATATAAAAACAACATAATAAAACAGACATGGCAGCGAGTACATTACCAAGCATACTCTTACACCTTGCGCAACATGTAAGCGGTGGCTTCATAAATTGCAAACTGCCCAAATTGTCATCACCCCTCTTCTTACACACCGTCCCGGTGCACGTGACGCAGAGCGTAAAAATTGTGCTTACTGCATCCTGCCCCACCGTGCTGCAGACTCTAAAACCTGACAACAAGCTTACAGCGGCACTCCTGTGCACGCACCTAAGTGTATAGCACTTTCAGCCCTCATAAGACTAACAGAGAGGATGGGCAACCGGTCTGGCCAGCAGCAGCAATGTCGTCAGCCCTCATATACGCCCTTTTCTGAAGTCAGCATGCTTGCGTGCATTTCCACCTTGCTCGACTAAACTGAGCCCCGCTGCACTAAAGACCAAGACCCTAAAAAGGACACCCTGGGACCCGAGACACTTGGGCGCTCTGACCTCCGCTAATGACTACACCAGATAGAGACTAAAGACAGTGCTCCTGGCAGATGGCAAACTGGTCTGAGGGTCCTGCTGCCTTGCACACAGAGACAGACCAACTAAAACTTTCTGTTGCATAGTGGTGTTACAACTCACCCTCAATGAACACGCGCGTGCAGCTGGAAAGAGCGTGCCTTTTTTTTTTGGACTGCTCAGCCCACAAGAGCTATCGGCGGAAAGCCAGTCAGCATGATTCATGAAAGTGAATAAAAAACTATTTTGCCACGAAATAGCAGGGGCACAAACCACTGGGCTACCCGGACGTGGCAGCCTAAAACTGTAAAAAATGATGACCAAGAACGGATATCCAACCTGTAATAGCACACGGGCCAACAAAACCCTATTGTGAGCCCCAATGGGAACGGGATGTGATGTTCCCTTCTCCACCTCGTGACCCTGAGGGGGGGGCTGTGCGACCTCCGTGCGTGTGCGCCATTTCTAAACTAATCGGGCCCCCATGTGCTGTGCCATAGGAAAATCCCGAGACGTGGCCAGATCCCCCAAAGCCAATTCCAGAAAAAAACAAGTAACACCCTAGTCAACGGCAAAGCCAAGCTATACTAGAGCCGCCTGTCATTAACTCCTTAGACCCATACATAACACACAATAACTGACACCTCGCTGCACTATCCAAATGTACCGCCTTAAAATGTACTCCTCCTCGTGCCCCACTAATAACCTCCTTACCAGCACACAAACTCATCACTAAAAACTGGGGCTTACAAGAACCTGACACAGCCCATCTGCGTGCATCCTTTTAAGTCCCCCGTTGAACTTGCGCTTATACTAGGTCAACGGCAAAGGGGAATCTAAAGCTTAAAGTACCAATGCGGAGCCAGGGGCAATCCCTAAGGGATGGAAGAAACCCTGAGGCACTCCTCCCGCTTACTCTCCGACACGCGCGGGGAGGGTCAAAGGTACGTTACCCATGCCAAGCCCTGCCTGCACCAATCCATTTGTTACCTCTTCTAGGTTGTCCCCCGCTCGGCATGTGTAGAACAAGCCACACTACCTGAAGGACAAATCGAGAGGTTCCCCTCGGTAAACACAAAACATGTAAAGGTGTCTGAAATAAACCAGCACCTCTTCTGCCAGGCCACTAAAAGAAGGAATTACTCAGAGAAGGTTACTCTATACCGTACTAATGATGAGATGCTGGAGAAAGCCCATAAAATATGGACGACAACATTTCGCGTGTATGGCGATCGAAACAGAAGGACAGTGCCACCCTATGGCGTAAACACCTCACTTCACCCAGTGTATGTACACGGCAGAGCAATAGGTTCCTTGGACACCATCATACACCATTTTTACATCCTCCTCACCCCGTGAGTGGCCGGTGCTTCCATTTAGAAGGCACATTTGGATAAACCATAAAGTTGGTCAACTCCCCATATTAGAGTGCGACAAATACTGATGCTCTGAGAGCACCGAGACTCCAATGCTCTGCTCACCGTCGAGTCCTCGTTAACGCTGCACCTCTGCCCGCAAAGCAGAGACAACCCCTGCTTCCTAGCACTAGTCGGGCACCACAGGCTTCCCCTCAAAAGCGTTCCTCCCGGCGGTCAAAATTCTTACTAGGCACAGTAACAAACAGCTCAGAACCAAAAGTCAGCAACAGCAGTTCTGCATCCTTGAAGCGGAGTCAAGGGCAGCAGTCCCGCGATCACCCCCTCCCCGAGCTATCCAAGATGCAAAGAATAGTTTAACAAGCCTACTATCACTCCCGGGACCTCTGACATGGGGACCTCAAGGGGGGGGGGGGTTTGTTGCGCACGCGACCCTGAAAGCCTGCGCTCAAGATGAGCGGCGAGTCTCATCCCACCATACAAGGCCTCTCCGAGGAATCAGGCACCAAAGCACACTCACTTCAAGTCAAGTCAAGTCAAGTTAAAATTTGTATAGCGCACTACTCACCTAGAGGGTCTCAAGGCGCTTGGGAGAGGGGGGGAACGTTATTTATCAAATATCCAAGTTTTGAGTTGTTTTCTGAAGGATAGGTGGTTCTGTGTAAGGCGGAGGTGGGTGGGGAGAGAATTCCATGTTTTGGCCGCTAAGTAGGAGAAGGATCTTCCTCCCATGGTGGATCTTTGGATGCGTGGAATCGCGACGAGGGCTTGATTGGACGATCGTAGTTGGTGGGTGGGGGTGTAGAAGGTCAGGCGCGTGTTGAGGTATTTGGGTCCTAAGTCGTAGAGGGCTCTGTGTGCGTGGGTGAGGAGACAGAACGTTATTCTCTTGTTGATGGGGAGCCAGTGGAGGTCTCTCAGGTGACCGGATATGTGGTTGTGGCGCAGTATGTCTAGGATGAGTCGGGCGGATGCGTTTTGAATGCGTTGAAGTTTTTTCTGTAATTTGGCTGTGGTTCCGGCGTAGATGGTGTTTCCGTAGTCTAGTCGGCTTGTGACAAGTGCATGGGTGACCGTCTTTCTTGTTTCCGTAGGGATCCAGCGGAAGATCTTTTTGAGCATACGTAGGATATTAAAGCATGATGATGAGACGGCGTTAACTTGTCTGGTCATCGAGAGGGAGGAGTCTAGAATTAATCCTAGGTTGCGAGCATGGTCCATTGGTTTGGGTGCGGTGCCCAGGGCCGGTGGCCACCATGAGTTGTCCCAGGAAGAGGGGAATGATCCTAGGATGAGGACTTCCGTCTTGTCTGAATTTAGTTTTAAACGGCTGTTCTTCATCCACTCGGCTACGTCTTTCATCCCTTCGTGTAGGTTGGTTTTGGTGGTGTTTGGGTCTTTGGTGAGGGAGAGGATCCGCTGTGTGTCGTCAGCGTAGGAGATGATGTTGGGGTTGTGTTGGCGTGCGCTGGCTGCGAGGGGGCTCATGTAGACGTTGAAGAGGGTGGGGCTGAGCGAGGATCCTTACGGTACGCCGCAGATGACTTCAGTGGCCTCTTATCTAAAGGAGGGGAGGCGGACTCTCTGGGTTCTTCCGGTGAGGAACAAGATGATCCAGTCCAATGCTTTTCCTTGTATTCCGACGTTGCTAAGGCGTTTTATGAGGGTGCTGTGACAGACCATGGCGAACGCTGCAGAGAGGTCCAGTAGGATGAGGGCAACTGTTTCTCCGTTGTCAAGAAGTGTTCGAATGTCGTCTGTGGCTGCGATGAGGGTGGTTTCGGTGCTGTGTTTTTTGGCTCGGAAGCCGGACTTTGATGGGTCGAGGGAGCCGTTGGACTCGAGGAAGGCGGCGAGCTGATTATTGACGGTCTTCTCTATTACCTTGGCAGTGAAAGGGAGAAGCGAGATGGGGCGATAATTCTTAAGTTCAGTCGGGTCTGGTGTGGGTTTCTTCAGTAGAGCACTGAGTTCGGCATGTTTGAAGCTTTCTGGGAAGATGGCTGTGTTGAGAGAGCAGTTGATGATATCCCGGAGATGGGGTGCGATGGTGGAGTCGGCTTTGTTGAAGATGTGGTGAGGGCATGGGTCGGTTGGTGATCCGGAGTGAATGGAGTTCATCAAGCGGATGGTGTCTTCGGTGCTGATTGGGTCCCAGGCGTCAAGGGTGGTGGTGGTGGGTTTCAGTTCGGTGGTGGTGAGGGGGGTGGCCTGTTCGCCAAAGCTGTTATGTATGTCAGCGATTATGCTGTGGAAGAACGAGGCTAGAGAGTCGCAGAGGTCTTGAGAGGGGGTGATGTCATTGGTGCCGGCGCTGGTTTTGGTAAACTCTTTGACGATGTTGAAGAGTTCCTTGCTGTTGTGGGCGTTGTTGTTGAGTCGAACCTTGAATGCTGATTTCTTGGTGAATTGGATTAGCTGATGGTGCTTACGGGTGGCGTTCTTGAAGGCGGTCATGTTGTTTGTGGTTGGGTTTTTTCGCCAGGCTTTCTTGAGAGTGCGGCAGGTCTTTTTGGATTTCTTAAGTTCGTCATTGAACCAGGGTTTTTTTTTAAGCCTGGCTTGTTGTGATTGTTTTTCAAGGGTGCTAATTCGTTAGCGCAATGCGTGATCCATTGTGTGAGGTTGATGGCTGCTTCATTTGGGTCGAGGGATTTGGCGGGAGGGTTTTGAAAAAGCGATGTGTTGAGCTGGTCGGTGGTAATTTTGTTCCAGTTTCTGCGGGGGATTTGTTGTGGTTGGTGGTGGGTCGTGGTCTTTCTGTAATTGAAGTGGACACAGCAATGGTCCATCCATTGGAGTTCTGTGGCGTGATTGAAGAAAATGTGCTTGCTGGAGGAGAAGATTGGGTCGAGCGTGTGACCGGCGTAGTGAGTGGGGGTGTTTACCAGTTGTTTGAGTCCGAGATTAGCGAGGTTGTCCAGAAGGGTGGCGGTGTTTCTGTCGTTGTTCTTTTCCAGGTGGAAGTTCAGGTCCCCAAGGAAAATTTAGTCTTCGGAGGGGAGGGCATGTGGGCTGATGAAGTCGGTGATGTCTTCGCTGAAATGTGTGCGGGGTCCTGGTGGTCTGTAGATGAGGGTGCCTCTGAGTGTGGTCTTAGGGTCAGTGTGAATCTGGAAGTGAAGGTGTTCGGCGGTTGTGAGTTTGTCATCGGAACTGGTTGTGATGCGGATGGTGTTCTTATGGACGATGGCTATGCCTCCTCCTGTTTGGTTAATGCGATCTTTTCGAATGATCTTGTAACCGTTCGGGATGGCTATGGCGATGTCGGGAATAGATGAGGTGTTCATCCAAGTTTCTGTCAGAAAGGCGACGTCCGGCGTATTGGTATCTAGTAGGTTCCATAATTCAGTGGCGTGTTTGTGGACAGATCGGGTGTTGAGTAGGATGCACTTCAGATGGTTAGGGTCGGAACTCTGTTTGGCGTTTGTGGATGTAGTGTGGGTCCTGATACAGTCGAACTTGCAGTGTGGAATTCTAGTTTACGGGCTGAACATCATCTGCGCCAGCTTGTCACCCACGTACAGCGCGCACAACGGCCATTTTGGTATCATGGTCTCCCTGTCCGCGTTCTATCGCCAGCGCGCCCCTCTGACCCAGCAAGCATCCTCCGCGCATCCTGGCTCCCCCTCCCTCCCTCTCATGAACCTAACCCTTCTGCATGACCCTGTCCTTGGGAGTCACGCCTGCGCCTGACCAGCACCTCCTCTCCTCCCATGAATGCCCCTCTGTTGATAAACCTTCCCTCCGCGCTCAATTGTCCACGCGGCATGAATACCACTCCTTTGATGACCCCTTACCCCGTGTCCGACTGTCCACACAGGTCCGAGGCCATTGCCTAAGCCGGGAGATACCATTTACTGCCCCTCATTGTATGGAATCGCCCCTCTTCAAAGGACACACTGTTGATCAGGGCCTCCCCACCCCCTGGGATATGATCAGGCGCACACATCCTAAGACTTGGCGAAACACTCAGCTGCGTGATGACCCCCTCCTCTTATCGCAAACAAAAAGAGGGGGTGCTGCACTGTTCCTGGAGAGAGGTGAGGAATTAGGGAAGATTTAAGGGAAAGATTTACCTGGCGTGACCAAGGGTGTTACAATGGTACCCTGGGGCATCCATTATGTTGGATGTAATTGCCTCACACACCCCGAAGAGTGTCATGCTTCATCATCGGCGGTTGCTCCTCGTCGGGGAGGCGGTGCAACCCCCGACGGGCTCACCTCAAAGAGGGGCTCTTTGGCGGAGATCTTTTTCCAACTGCCTTGTGGTGAAGTGGGGGTATGTGGGCAGGACGGTGTATTCCTATTGAACTGGTTAAAATGTAGCAAGGGGTACCGGAATGACCTTTATTCTGGGGGTCCTCTGGCTACAGTTAAAAGGTGGGGCTAGCTTCCTAGGTGTCAACTAGTTAGGGTTGTGTGACCCTAGAAGAGGCTAGAGGTGCATGTGGTCAACATGTTTCTCGCTAAGGCTATAGTAACCGCGATTCTTCAGGACCAAAGTGAAAACAACAACATGCTAGTCTCATATATGTTGTATTTGTTACCTTAGTGGATCCTCAGCGCTCCGAGTCCGTGTGTGATGACCTACCCCTTACCGTCGAGCTCGGCGGTAAGGGGTAGGTCATCACACACGGACTCGGAGCGCTGAAGCCACATCATAAGGGCTCAACTCTGTAGTACCACACCGCCGATCCCTCATGTGGCCTCTAACACATGACCATTAGGCATAGGAGGATCCACTAAGGTAACAAATACAACATACGATGATGAAGCATGACACTCTTCGGGGTGTGTGAGGCAATTACATCCAACATAATGGATGCCCCAAAGTACCATTGTAACACCCTTGGTCTTTCCCTTAAATCTTCCCTAATTCCTCACCTCTCTCCAGGAACAGTGCAGCACCCCCTCTTTTTGTTTGCATCTCTAGTACTCAGTACGGACACTAAGCTGCTACTGGACCTTCCACCATCTTGAGTGGTAAATAGTGTCCTTTCGCCTCCCTCCCTTTGGAAACCCCCTCCTCTTATCAGCAGGTTGAGGACCTCTATTGTGAAGGTATATGGGGGTGGGATTGACACGAGGATTATGGGGATGTCTTTTTCCTTACTTCACAATGTTATGATTGTAATAAAGAAAGGTCACATGCCATAAACCAGTGTATAAGAGGCCAGGCCTCAGAGAGGCTGTTAGAGCACCTCGAGACGATACCTTGTTGTCCGATCTGATGTGTTCTGCTCCGTCGGAATAAAACTTCTGTTTCCTGCCTTCTGGTCTCCGGCGCCTGCCTCATTGCTTGGTAATTTGAATGGTACAAAGGCGGTTAGCGCCGGGCAAATCTTGAGAAAGGTCATAGCCCTACCTTTTTCTACAATTGGCGTCCCAAAGCGTGGGGCCCATCAGCGACACGTGGATCCAGTGGGAGAGGTCCCGACGACAGAGTGAACGACTGCAACGATCGGGAGAGCTCGTGTCCGATAGACCCTCGTCTGACAGCCGATCATCCGACCTTCACTAGTTCCGAACAGACCTCTCTCGAGTGATCTACGGTCCTGACTGGGAACCATCAGGAGTGCCGCGAACATCACGAAGAATAGAGGACGATCGGGCGCTGGATTCGGAAGACAGGAAACCATCCATGCGGTCCGGGTAAGGTCGTGTAAACACGACAAATTAAGAAATGATTGTTTGGTTTGGATAATACTAGTATTACGCTTTGTTGATACCTCTGGAGATTCACCGTCTGCAAACGGAGAAAACAACAGGCTCTCTCTTTGCAAGCAGTGAAGGATAGGTAACGCAGACTTTTGTCCCCACTGTAATCCGTCGTGCCTATCTTCCTCCCCCACTGTTTTCCCGAACAGTCGTTCGTGGATTGTTGTCTGGAGATTCTCTGTCTGCAAACAGGGAAGAACAAGGTCTCTCTTTGCAGGTAGAGAAAGAGTGGGTAACGCAAACCTTTAACACGTCGTACCCACTTATTCTCCCCACTGATTGTTTGATTGACCGAACACTGATTGTTCGGTATTGGTTCTTTTGAGGTATTCACCGCCGACAAACAACGTAGAATAGAAATATTCTGTCTATTCTTTGTCCGCCGTGATAAGATAGGTAGTGCAGACTTTTGTCCCCGTTGTAACCCGTCATGCCTATCTTCTCCCCACTGATTGGTAGCCTGTACAGCCCGGACCGCTTATTAGAGATGAACCATCCAGCTCCACTGGAAGGCACCCCTAATAAGGACATGTTCACTAAGCATGGACTAGTCGCCATAGCTTATACTAAGCTATGGCATAAATATACGAAAAAGAACCCTGAAAGTCAGTGGCCACTGATAGGTTCCTTTGATGAAAATAAAATAAAAACATTGGAAATAGCGCTCCAGAAAAATAAGACCACGCCCACTATGCTCGATAGTATAGGCATGTGGCGCAAAGAAACGGAACAACGAAAGAAAAGAGAAGAAGCAAAAATAGGGAAAGAATTACGAAAGGCAGCCCACCTAGCCGCTAAGCAACTAGAAGAAGAAATAAAGGAAAGAAAAGAAGCTGCACAAAACCAAGAATATGGGTCAACGGGTCAATGCCCTATTAGGACTCCCTCTGCGCTCTACCCTGAATTGCCCTCCAAACAGCGGGCGAACGATGAGCTACTGCTAGGTCCCCCAATCATCTATAGCCCCCTCCATATGCCCGCTGCCAACAAAGCTTGCAAGCCCCGAGTGCGAGCGAAAGTGACCTCAGCGCTAGTGCACCAGCCCTCACGGCCTCCGCACCAGCCACATTAACAACATCGCTAGATGACCCCGAGGTTAGCAAGCAACCACCAGCCAGATCAAATAGGTTGAGCAAAGATGAGCGGGATGGGATCGACAAAATAGCAAAGACACTAGTAGAACGAAGGGAAAGCGAAGAATATACAATGAGCATGTATAACTCGCATGCCGACAGCCACAGACGGCATTTCATTTTTCGATTCAGCTACCACACCCTGAACGCATATGAGGATAAGTATCCGAGTAAGGGCCCCGCTAAACTGACAACGCTATATAGGAGGATTGATGTTGGAGATGGGACTGAACGTGAGGAGACGGAGCTCTTCATGCAGACGCTTGAGGTCTTCCGCCACCTCACGGAACAAAAACCAGAATCAAAGGTTACAGTCCCTGAAACGACCTCAGTAGAAGTAGCCAATACTATGATGCCCATCAGAGAATCGGCCCCTTACTGGATCCCGCCACGTGGTCAGGGAACAAGCGATGATATTAATCACGCAGATGCAAAAGGAAGGGTTGTGTACAATTGGGTTTACCAACCATGGGACCGACAAGATATCTTAACGTTTAGACAAACTCTGCCTGATTTGAGAAAGAACCCGACAGCATTTTATACCGAAATAGCCACAGCCTTGGGTTCGACGATAATGACTTTAGCGGACATTGACTTGTTTTTCGGGTTATGCCTGCCAGCTGACGTGTGGAAGCAAATCCGGAAGGCTGACCACACGGATCTGTTCGGACATACCTGGAAGCAACTCAGTGACCTAGACAGACAGCGAGAGCCCGGAAGGAAGCCAGTAAAGGACATATTAGAACTCCCAGACAAATTAGTTCAGAAATTAAAGACACTGATCCCAGAGAAAAAGGTAGATTGGTCGATAGTCACGGCCTGTCGTCAGAAACCCCAGGAAGATGTGTCAGAATACTTCTCCCGATTCGAGACAGTGTTCTCCGACTACAGTGGCCAAGACATGACCACCGCAACCGGACAGCACCTGTTTGTACAAAATTATGTAAAGGGTCTATCACAAGAGGTCTCCCAAAAACTGCAGAAGAGTGAGAGTAGTTGGCGGGCCTCCAAACCCGCAGCTATCCTTCAGATGGCTCAGTATTACGAGCGGCAATTGCAAAAACAACAAGTTTGCATATCGCCATTGTCTAACCCAGGGTGGTGTGGAGTGCAAAAAAACGATGGATTTGGGCCCAGATCTTTGGACTGGGGTGAGTGTGTGACATTGATCCACATTCGGTCCATCACCTGTTGTTTTTGCATTTTCAGTATTACGAGCACCAAAAGAATGAGAATGATAGGGCGTCCGAGAAAAAGAAGAAAGATTTGAAAGAAAGGGTAATGATAGCCCAGATACAAGGTATAGCGGTCGGACGGGAACCCCACAGGGGGAACTACCAATCGACCACCCCTAGAAATCCACCTCCTAAAGACCACACCCCAACACCCCACACTGGACGTAGAGACATTAGCAATGACCAGTGTGCCTTTTGCAAAGGATTCGGCCATTGGAAATCCCAGTGTCCAGTTCTGCTAGAGATGAACAGAGATAGGGACCCCAAGGACGTAGCGGGTGGACCAAGAAATAGGGGACAAGGACGAGGGCACACAAACGACACCAACAATGACAGATCAGGGAGATTGAACACATTTGACCGCCCCCGACAGAACCAATATCAACTATCCGACGGTGAGAATGCCCCCGATTTCGCATAGGACTGCCAGGGGCAAGGGAGGGATCCAGTCGAGCTCTGTGTTGACCAGCAAGGTCCTTATGTCACCGCTAAGGTCCTGGGTACAGAGTCTCCATTTTTGGTAGACACTGGGGCGACACGTAGTGTGTTATCAAAACGACTGATTCCAAGGGCACCCTTGTCTGGCTCACACATTACATCGATAGGTTTCGATGGGACGCCCTCCACTAACCCTCTGTCCGTACCTATCACCTTTGACCTAGAAAACAACGCTACTGACACAACATTTCTGCTCTCCTCCAACTCCCCTGACGCCATTATGGGCATTGACTTACTGAAACATTTTTGAGCCACCATTAGGTGTTCCCCAGATGGAATCCGAGTCATCCTGTACGACAACCAACACATACCCAAAACTTGCCCTGCACGACACATGTGCTCCATAACTGATGCTGACCTGTCCTTGCTTGATACCCTGCCTCCGTATCTGTGGGCCAAAAATGACTCTGATGTGGGATGAATGATGATTGACCCTATTCATATAACTGTAAGACAGGATGCTATGCTCCCGAAACTCCCACAGTATCGGATATCCCCCGAGGGCGAGAAGGCACTGGTAGCGATTATTCAATCTCTGGTGGATGCAGGAGTGGTTGAAGAAGTGGTTAGCAACGTCTGCAACAGCCCAATCCTACCTATTGTTAAGAAACAAGGTGAAGGAGATGAGAAAGCGTACCGCTTCATCATCGACCTGCGAGAGATTAACAAAGTGGTTGTACCCCAATACCCCGTAGTCTCAGATATCACCACCATTCTGACCCTCATCCCGCCCACTGCCACCACCTTCACTGTTATCGACCTCAAGAATGCATTTTTCTCTATCCCCATCCATCCAGACAGCCGTTATCTCTTCGGCTTCACTTTAAAATCCCGCTCGTACCGATTTTGTAGAGCTCCCCAGGGGTACACTGAAAGCCCGAGCATTTACAGCCAGGCCCTCAAAAGACAGCTGGATGCCTTCCGGCTACCAGATGGAGTGGTATTGATCCAATATGTCGAGGATATCCTTTTGGCGGCCGACACCACCCCCCTCGCAACCACAGCCTCTGTCCAACTCCTACACTTTCTTGCAGAAAATGGCCATAGAGTTTCCAAAAAGAAATTGCAGTTCTGCCAGCCACAAGTGACATACCTAGGCCATCTCCTGTCCAAAGAAGGGAGGAAACTCACACCCGACCGAATCCAAACCATCTTAGACACCCCCGTCCCAAAAACACAAAAGCAAGTCCGCTCTTTGGTTGGCCTAACTTCTTTTTGCAGACAGTGGTTACCAAATTACAGCCTCATTGTGAAACCACTACTTGCCCTGTTGACCAAAGATGTCCCCTCCCTGCTTCCTTGGACCACTGAGTGTCAAGCATCCTTTAAGGAATTACGGGATGCACTCTGTTCAGCACCCGTCCTAGGAACCCCGGATTACTCCAAACCCTTCTCCCTCTTCACCCACGAAAGGGAGGGGTGTGCATTGTCTGTCCTAACTCAATCAATTGGTCCTAAGCAGCGCCCTTGTGCCTACTTCTCCGCCACTCTTGATCCTGTAGCCAGAGCTTTGCCTGCCTGCCTTCGAGCAGTAGCTGCCGCTGCTGTCTCTATCCGCCAGAGCGAAGGAATCGTACTTTCAAACTCCCTCACTGTGTTAGTACCCCATGCAGTCGACACCCTTTTGAATCAGACAAAGACCCAACACCTGACTAGCGCACGACTGACAGGGTACGAGTTGACTCTACTTGAACCCCACATCACACTAAAGAGATGCACGACTTTGAATCCTGCCACATTGTTGCCCCTGCCTGAAAATGACCCCGACATGCCTCCCATACACGACTGTGTGACCCTCACGGACGAACAGACTAGGAGTAGAGTTGATCTCCGAGACATTGCTTTTACAGACCCTGATGGAGAGCTATGGGTAGACGGCTCCTGCATCAAACTCCCAGATGGCACCACTTCAGCTGCCTATGCAGTAACGACAGCCCGAACAGTAGTTGAGACAGCCTGCATCACACAACGGTCTGCCCAGGCAGCGGAACTAATAGCCCTCACACGAGCATGCATCATAGCCACAGGGACCGCCGCGAACGTGTATACGGACAGCCAGTATGCCTTCGGGGTGGTTCACCACTTTGGGCTCGTGTGGAGGGAAAGGGGATTCCTGACGTCCCACGGCACTCCCATCCTTCATGGAGATCTGGTTTCTGCCCTGATTGAAGCGGTTCTCCTCCCCACACGACTAGCGGTGATCAAATGCCAGGCACACAAGAAGGTGACAGACTTAGTCGGACAAGGGAATGCACTGGCAGACATCACTGCACGAACCACAGCTGAGAATAGGACAGTGACACGCATGTATATGACCAGGTCACAAGCAGAGAAATGGACTGACGCAAGGGAAATGATCAGAGACATCCAGTCGGCCAGCACCCCTCACGAACTGACCAAATGGGCAGGGGTGGGTTTGAAGGATGATGAGGGCTGCTGGAGAACAAAAGATGCAAACAAATGGTTGCTGCCTGACTCATACCTGATCCCCATACTGACTATGGCACATTCCCCCGCTCACATAGGATCTGCACCCATGATCGAACTCATTTCCAAAGTCTGGCACAATCACAAAATCCCCGACTCAGCTAGACGCCTAGTCCAACAGTGCCTTATCTGTTTGCAACATAACCCCGGGAAAGGAACTGTGGTGCCCCGGGGAGGGTTTGGGACCCCCAATCACCCCTTTGAGGTCCTTCAGATGGACTACATCCAACTAGAGAGATGCCAGGGCTTGAAGTATGTACTAGACATTGTATGTGCCTTCAGCAAATGGGTAGAGGCCTATCCAACCCGTGACAACACTGCCATGACTACTGCCAAAGTACTACTGAAAGAATTCTTTCCTCGCTATGGCCTTTGTCGAATTTTATGGAGCGACAATGGCCCCCACTTCATAGCTGAGGTTATCCAATTAATCTTAAAGGGGTTGGGGGTGAAGCAAAGGTTTAATGCGGTCTTCCACCCCCAATCCGCCGGTCTGGTGGAACGCCATAATGCCACACTGAAGTTGAAATTGTCAAAAATAGTGGCAACCACCGGACTTAAATGGCCAGACGCTCTCCCTTTGGCCCTGCTATCGATGCGCTCCACTCCCACCGAACACCATTTGACCCCCTACGAGGTTGTGTTCGGGCGACCGATGAACCTCTGGACTGCTCCCAAACCAACCTCCATTCATGACGTCCCGGACGTCCTACTGTCTGATTATTTGTGCAAATTAACTAAGACGTTGTCTGTCATCCATCAACAGGTGCAGCAGGCCATTCCCGATGCTTCCAGGGGCCCCGGCCACGATATCCAACCGGGAGATTTCGTTCTAGTCCGCAACTTTCAACGGACCAAGAGCCTAGAACCACGGTGGACGGGCCCCTGGCAAGTGCTGATTACCACACGGACGGCGCTTCGAGTGGAGGGGAAGAGGCACTGGCTGCACGCACATCACTGCCGGAAGGTCTCTGCGAACCTGGCCACGACCGAAAACGTCAACACCCAAGAAGAGCTCCTGATCAAAGACCGACCAACATTGAACTGTTATCCCGATACTGGGGCACTTGAACTTGCAAAATTCTCTGACCCCACTGTACCAACCAGAGAAGGGTATTTCCTGCGACGAAAGGAGGGAGCTTCGGCTAAGTAGGCCAAGGACTACGTTGA
This sequence comes from Lissotriton vulgaris, assembly GCF_964263255.1. NCBI lineage: Eukaryota > Metazoa > Chordata > Amphibia > Caudata > Salamandridae > Lissotriton > Lissotriton vulgaris. The sequence goes on from NW_028242410.1 coordinate 352,692, forward strand.
ATCTCAGAACGGTGACCTAAACACAACCAAGGGTTACCGGGAGAGAAGCTAAACGAAGTCTGTGGTCCTGCCCGCTACCGAGCCCCCTTGAAGATGATGGAAGCGCCAGATAAGAAGATGATGGAAGCGCCAGATAAGAAGATGATGGAAGCAACAGGAAATACCCACTATAGAAACCCAAAGACTGACAATTTGCACAAATCAAAGACAATCGCCCTCTTTATCGTCTTCCTCTTCTGCCTCCTCCTCATGACCTCCTTCTGGATTCTGGAGGAAAGCACACCGGCTCATGAGGCATTGCTACCTACTGCACAACCGACCCCCATGAAAGAGCATCACCTGATCTCCCTGTCGCCTCAGCTCCGAGAAAGGCGCAGGGAATTCTGGAACAATTCCTTCGTGCAACTGTTGCACCAACACAACCTTGCTGCAAATGCGACGAACTGCTGGATCTGCGGGTTGCTCCCGCATGCCACCGGACACTCCATCCCCTTCATCCCTTCTCCTTTCTCAGTTCACGGCTCCTGCCTCGCCTGGTTGATCCTCATGCAAGAGAGCCACAAGGATAATGCCACCTCCAGCCAGACAGTGTCGCACTTCTACTCTGGGTTCTGGCTGAACAAAACCGGAAAGACCTCTGCTGCCCTGTGTCCTGCGCTCACAGGCGCCACCTTCCTTAAAGACATTCCAGCCAAAGAACGAGTCGAAGTACAGGTGCTCCACAATCCAGCCAGAACCACCTTCTCTCATCTGCAAAAACAAACTACCGCCACTCTGACTGTGGCTCTGTCTGTTATCAATGTCACAGGACTTGTGTGTCTCGAAGGTCAGGGAACACAGCTGGTGGGTCACAGTTCCTGCCGAATCACCAGAACATTGGACTCAGTTGATCCCCCTTCCTTTGTTGCTTCTCCAAATATGTACTTTGTGTGTGGCACCAAAGCTTACACCTGGCTCCCGAAAGGTTGGAAGGGTATCTGCTACATTGCCTTCATTCTTCCCCCCACGTATGTAGCCCCTGCTAACCATCACCGGCAGAGGCGTGCAGATGACATTGAACCAGCCGACTCCACTGGAGCTCAGTTCTTGGATGCAGCAAAGGGACTCGTTCCCCTGTGGGGCCCAATGGCAAACAGCTGCGCTATCCGACACCTGACCCAGGCAGTAGAAACAACGATCAACATCACGGCTGGCATCCTCGCTAACAACACGGCGGAGCTTCAGGCGGTCCGCCTCGTGACCCTTCAAAACCGCCTTGTCCTAGATGTGGTCCTAGCCGATCGAGGAGGAGCATGCCGCATCATCGGATCTAGCTGCTGCACCTACGTGCCAGATAACTCGCCTTCCGTCTACAAAGCAATTGAGCACCTCCACAGACTTTCCTCGGAGGTTCACCAAGAACAAGAAGGATGGTCGCTTGGGAGCTGGTTTTGGGACACTTTGAGGAACTGGGGTTGGAGGTTGTTTTCCTTCATACTGATACCTGTTGTGATACTATGTGGGTGTTGCTTAGGTATCCAATGTCTACCATCTTTGTGCGGCCTTGTTTCTAACTGTATGTGCCCAAAGACTTTGGACTTCCGAAATGAGCACATGAGTCCCCTCTATGAAGTAGAAATACGTGGCCTTATGGGGATAAATCCGAACTGACAAGTTGGCGAGACATGTTAAAAGGGAGGACTGTGGAATTCTAGTTTACGGGCTGAACATCATCTGCGCCAGCTTGTCACCCACGTACAGCGCGCACAACGGCCATTTTGGTATCATGGTCTCCCTGTCCGCGATCTATCGCCAGCGCGCCCCTCTGACCCAGCAAGCATCCTCCGCGCATCCTGGCTCCACCTCCCTCCCTCTCATGAGCCTAACCCTTCTGCATGACCCTGTCCTTGGGAGTCACGCCTGCGCCTGACCAGCACCTCCTCTCCTCCCATGAATGCCCCTCTGTTGATAAACCTTCCCTCCGCGCTCAATTGTCCACGCGGCATGAATACCACTCCTTTGATGACCCCTTACCCCGTGTCCGACTGTCCACACAGGTCCGAGGCCATTGCCTAAGCCGGGAGATACCATTTACTGCCCCTCATTGTATGGAATCGCCCCTCTTCAAAGGACACACTGTTGATCAGGGCCTCCCCACCCCCTGGGATATGATCAGGCGCACACATCCTAAGACTTGGCGAAACACTCAGCTGCGTGATGACCCCCTCCTCTTATCAGCAGGTTGAGGACCTCTATTGTGAAGGTATATGGGGGTGGGATTGACACGAGGATTATGGGGATGTCTTTTTCCTTACTTCACAATGTTATGATTGTAATAAAGAAAGGTCACATGCCATAAACCAGTGTATAAGAGGCCAGGCCTCAGAGAGGCTGTTAGAGCACCTCGAGACGATACCTTGTTGTCCGATCTGATGTGTTCTGCTCCGTCGGAATAAAACTTCTGTTTCCTGCCTTCTGGTCTCCGGCGCCTGCCTCATTGCTTGGTAATTTGAATGGTACAAAGGCGGTTAGCGCCGGGCAAATCTTGAGAAAGGTCATAGCCCTACCTTTTTCTACAGCAGGAGTGGCAGATGAAGGGTCCATGGGTGTGTCCTGGGGCGGCTTGGTAGCAGTTTGGGGGTCGGCTGGGGTTAAGTGCTGAGAGGGTCGCGGCGTCGTACGTTATGCGGGAGGAGTGGATTTTGCGGGGGCCAAGGGGTTTGGCGCTGGGCGCGGTCCAGGCGCGGACGGGCGTAGACGGGCTTACCTTTGGCACGCCTTTGGCGCGCATGGGGCGCGTTCGCTGCGCGCAAATGCTGCGCGCAAAATCGACTGTCATATGTAGATAGTGGAGGGGGGCGGGGCGAGGGAGGAGCAGCTGGGAGGCGGGAGTGGGGTGGATGGACGGGCTGGGAGGCAAACAAACAACAAAATGGAAGCAGAAAGAAAAGCGAAACTAGGCGAGATTGGGGCACAGTCTGCAATATCGCTACGCTAGGGGCAGTGGCACCAGCACAATCAGGCACAGGAGAATTAAGTAAGCAATGCGGGTAATGCAGTTGAATAAAGGCAGCAGTGCAGTTGAATGAAGGCAGCAGTCAAAATACAGCACTAACGATAAAGTCAAACACAGTGAAACACAGATAATTAAAAGCGGCAGTGAGCAGGATCAATAGGAGCGATGCACTAATTAATCAGAGCACAATGGCGCTACGATACCCAGATGAGTCAGGGAGCGTGGGGAGCGACCGCTTCTGCGCAAGCCAGGACGGTCACAGCGCTTGGACGCACGGGACGATCCTTAACTTCAGTGGGAGGGAGGAGCAGCTGGGAGGCGGGAGCGGGGTGGATGGACGGGCTGGGAGGCAAACAAACAACAAAATGGCAGCAGAAAGAAAAGCGAAACTAGGCGAGATCAGTCTTCAATATCGCTACGCTAGGGGCAGTGGCACCGGCACAATCAGGCACAGGAGAATTAAGTAAGCAATGCGGGTAATGCAGTTGAATAAAGGCAGCAGTGCAGTTGAATGAAGGCAGCAGTCAAAATAAAGCGATAACGATAAAGTCAAACACGGTGAAACACAGATAATTAAAAGCGGCAGTGAGCAGGATCAATAGGAGCGATGCACTAATTAATCAAAGCACACTGGCGCTACGATACCCAGATGAGTCAGGGAGCGTGGGGAGTGACCCCACATGCCCCCGCACATTACCGAAGCCGCGCACTGATGTACCTCCCTGGGTGCAGGGCAGGGGCTTAGCGCACGCGACATGGCCTCTGCACCCCCACTGTCCCCTCGACCAGACTACGGCGAAGAAATCACAAATCATACCCGAGAGGGAACGACTCACTGCACAGAAACCAACCCGGTGACCGGAGGAAAAACAGCACACCAACGCCAAACCAGGCCTCTGGACGGAGCGATCAGAGGACACACAAGCGGCAACAGGGTGAGGGGACAAAGAGGACGCCAGGTGGGCGGGGGAGGAATTTATACCTCTACCCGTCCCCACCCGGCCGGAAGTGATGAGCGGGACCCAGCAGGGTCTCGGAACGAATGTCTGACTAAATATCGAAATCAAAAATATCGACATACAAAAATATCGGGACAAAAATATCGAAGTCAAAAATATCGGAATCCTATCCCTAACAAGGTAAGTACAAAAATATCGAAAAAATAATATCGTAGTACAAAAATATCGGAATTAAAAATATCGTTTTTTTAAATGTATTAATAATAATGTTAAAATAATTATAAAATACATATAATGTTACAAATATTAAATAAAAATATTAAAACATAATTAAAAAATTAAAACTAATACATATACATTTAAAATAAATTAAAAACGTAATAATTTAATGTAATTTTATATTTTGTAATTTCATTTAATTGATTTAATTTAAATTTATTTAATTTTTACCCTGTACGACTGTACCCCAAAAACCCAAAACTGACCCAGAACCCTAAAAATACCCCTTAACCCAAATACTGAAAACTGACACTGAACCCTAAAAATACCCCTTTACCCATGAACTGAAAACTGACCCTGAACCCTAAAAATACCCCTTTACCCACAAACTGAAAACTAACCCTGAACCCTAAAAATACCCCTTTACCCATGAACTGAAAACTGACCCTGAACCCTAAAAATACTCCTTTACCCATGAACTGAAAACTGACCCTGAACCCTAAAAATACCCCTGTACCCATGAACTGAAAACTGACCCTGAACCCTAAAAATACCCCTTTACCCATAAACTGAAAACTGACCCATAACCCTAAAAATAACCCTTTACCCAAAAACTGAAAACTGACCCTGAACCCTAAAAATACCCCTTTACCCATGAACTGAAAACTGACCCTGAACCCTAAAAATACTCCTTTACCCATGAACTGAAAACTGACCCTGAACCCTAAAAATACCCCTGTACCCATGAACTGAAAACTGACCCTGAACCCTAAAAATACCCCTTTACCCATGAACTGAAAACTGACCCTGAACCCTAAAAATAACCCTTTACCCAAAAACTGAAAACTGACCCTGAACCCTAAAAATACCCCTTTACCCATGAACTGAAAACTGACCCTGAACCCTAAAAATACCCCTGTACCCAAAATTAATTAATATTATTTAATTACCAAATAATTATTAATTAACAATAACAATAAAGTAAATATATTAGCACATTTGCTGTAATTAATTTAATTTAATAATTAATATTATTTTGCACAATTAATTAATTAATAACAATAAATAATATATATAAAAATTACTTTAATTAATTTAATTAAATAATTAATAATAATTAATTACCAACTAATTAATAATTATAAATATGAAAAAAATTATAATAATTAATGAACTAATTAATAGAAATTAATTACCAATTAATTATTTAAAATATGTACAAACATATATCAATTAATTAATTATTATTAAATTACTTCCCACCCTATTCCCCTATAAACCCATAACCCGCTACAGAACATATTTATCAATTAATAAATTAATTAAAAATTATTTAACATTAATTCTCAATTAATTAATTAATAATTCCTACTAATTAATAATTAATTTAACATAATTAAATTACTTCCCACCCTATTCCCCTATAAACCCACAACCCGCTACAGTAGTAAAAGACAATATTTAATAAAATACCATTAAAAATAAATAATAAAACATAATGAATACAATATAATATACACTAAATTTATTTAAAAATTGATATTAGTAACATCAAAGTTATTAATTTCGATATTATTGACATCGATATTTACAACTTCGATATTACTGATATCATACCAATATCGATATTTAGACTGTCGATATTACTTACCTTCGATATTTTTGTATATCGATATTTAAACTTCGATATTTTTGCATATCGATATTTAAAAATCGATATTTTGTCTGTGTACCCTCGGAACACTGGGTGCCCCGTGTGCCATCTTGTGGCACTAAGGGGGCCGCCCTCTTATGAGGGTCCTCTGCGGGGACGTGTCGGTCGGCCCGCATTTATACCAAGGACACGTCACAATGGCGCCATTTCAACACAACATTATACATCACCACTCTGGGGGACACCACATTTTACAGGTTTACAGGGGGGGTCAGAGCGATCCGATTTTGTATCGACCACCATCTATTGTCACTTAAATGGATCCGCTGTGAACTTAAGACTCCGTGCTACCAAACATAACTCTCCTATCCTCTTCCGCCTGCTACACTGAAGGCCTCCCTCTGCACGTACCGGGTCCCTCAAACATCACATTGCAGGGCCTGTGATCTCATACTTGTTCTTTTCCCATGGTTCCGTTTCTGGTGCAGCTGTGAAGGCGCGGGCGCTTTCAAATGAATTTTAGGTTTCTCTCAATGGTTGTCTGAAAAAAATGATTTTCCTGCTCTAAATGGCTGCTCATTCCCACAGTCTGTCTGCCCAGATCGCAATAAATGTATATTTTACTGGCTTTACAAGATTCTTACTGGGCCACATCCACCTCTCTCTGCCCCACCTGCCCCTCTCCTCTGGTGACATCCATCAGCCCTTGTGTTCCTGGAGATGTGGCTTATCTGGCTGACGTGGTGCTCGTGGTGAGGTCTGGCCTGCGACTCGTGCACGTTTTGTTTCTTTACGGGGTGTCCTCCTGTGACCTGTCGGCCTCTGACCCCCTCTCTCTGGTGTTTCAATAACTCACAGTGACAAGTTGTGAAGTCAACCGCCTCTCCTCAAGGACGCCTTGAGATGAAGCATTCCTTTATTTAATATTTTTTACATATTTACTTAAATGACTGATATATTTGGGTGACAACCAACGCTTTAGAACAGAGCTCACGTCCAGGTACAGACATGATCATTTCAATGTATCGTTTTCACTCATTGTGCTCTAATGTAGCTTCTATGCGCTACCGAGCTCACCTGCTCAGAGTGAAGTATCTCTTTATAGGGCCCTAACAAGCAGAATGATTGTTCACCTCTATTCTTCACTGTCTATGAAGTATTTGACTGGACTCTTGTGGTTTGAAAACATTTTGGGGCCCCTCTACACGCGGTTAAAATGTGGGGTGCATGGCACTGTGTTCCAATTAATCTATGTACGTCACAGACTGGTCTTTTATTTTTATGCTAAAACCATTCTCTTTATAACTGGTCGGTGTGCCAGAACTGCCACAAAAACACAGTCTGATGTTCAAAATAAGAGAGAGCACACACACACTGTAAATCATTCAATGAATAGGGTTTTGCGTAGAAAGCACATAACGTGAAACACACTTTTGATTCTTAAAGGTTTGCTGTATAAAGAATAGTGATTTTATTAAAGACAAAACGGCGAGCATTATGCATAAATCTCTTGTTCACTTCCTCTGAGAAGCAACATTAATAGTTCCAAGAAACAGAATGCAACTACACACAATAAAACAGAACTCTCAAGTCTATATAACTCTCCATATTCCCCATGTTCTACCTCTTTTGTTTCTCTTTGTCAAATTATCCTCTTATTATTTATTTATTTATTTATGGATTTGTAGAGCGCCTCGTGACCCGGAGGCATCCCCGCGCTGTGAGAACTAGAAGTTGACCAAGAGGGGAGGAAAACATTTATTTAGGGAAAAGCAGAGTTTTGAGCTGCTTGCGAAAACGCAAGTAGCAGGGTTCCAACCGCAGACTGCGGGGAAGCGAATTCCAGTGAGTGGCTGCCTTTACGGAGAAGCGGCGGCCTCCAGTACGTACCCTCCTGAACTTGGGGACATTTGCCAGTCGCTCATTGTCCGAGCGCAAAGATCTCAAGGCTTTGTAAGGGGTAACCATCTCTCCTAGAATCGAGGGGCCTTGTCGATTAAGGAGCTTATGAGCGATGCACATTGCCTTAAACTCGATCCTCTCTCGTACTGGCAACCAGTGGAGAGCCTTAAGCGCAGGTCTGGCAGAGGTTCTGGAAGGAAGACCCATCAGCATGCGGGCAGCTGCATTTTGGGTTCGTTGTAGCTTGCCCAGAGTAGCTTCAGGGGCTCCTAGATAAACAGCATTGCTGTAGTCCAATCGTGCAAGGACCAGTCCTTGAACCAGGAGTTTCCTAGATTGAGGGGGAAGCAGAGGGAGGATCTTGCGGACTGACCGCATAAGTCCAAAGCAGGTTCCAGCTGTTTTAGTTGCCTGGGTTTTCATTGATAAGTCTGGTTTGAGCCAGACTTATCAATGAAAACCCTTGGGGGCGGGTACCTCACCCATAATATCGGGCCAAACAGATGATGGAATTGCTGACCACTTCTTGCCCATCAGCATAACTTCTGTTTTGGACCCATTAAGTTTCAGTGAGGACTGGCACATCCAGAGATGGATTTTCTGGAGGCAGTGCAGGAGATTATCTGGGCATTGATCCAGATGCGAGAGAGAGACGACCAATTGCGTGTTGTCCGCATAACTCACAATCTTGATGCCGAAGGGGGCAACTACATCCTCAAGAGGGGCCATATATGCGTTAAAAAGAGTGAGACTAAGTGAGGAACCCTGGGGAACCCCACTTGTCAAAGGAACAGAGTCGGAGCGGGAGTTACCATTCCAGACCTGAAACGAACGACCCGACAGGAATGACTCTATCCAAGCCAACGCAGTGCCCCCGAGTCCTGCCCTTGCCAGCCGGTGGAGCAAGACACGGTGGTTCACCGTGTCAAAGGCTGCACTGAGGTCCAGGAGGATCACTGCCACTGACCCCCCTGAATCCAAAATGCACCTTGCCTCCTCGATGACGGCGAGGAGGGCAGTGTCCGTACCTTGGCCAGAGCGAAACCCCGTTTGGGAACGTCGCAGCAGATTGTTGGATTCCAAAAACTGGGATAGCTGGACGTTAACCAGTTTTTCAGCAATTTTGCTGATGCCCGGAAGGAGCGAGATCGGCCTGTAATTGGCCAGATCAGAGGGGTCCAAATGGGGTTTTGTGAGAAGGGCTTTAACTACCGCCTCCTTCCAGCTGGGAGATACGGAGCCTTGGGACAATGAGGCATTGATCAACTCCAGGGCTGGAGGGACAATGGTAGGGGCGACTGCTTTCAAAAACCTCTTGGGGGCAGGGTCACGGGGGGAGCCACTTTTCAGTTTGACCAGAGTTTTTTCAACTTCGTCCGATGAGACCGCCCTAAAAGCATTAAGCTGCGGTTGGGGACGCCTACTGGACAAGTGTCAGGCGTCACGTTGTCCCAGCAGGGTGGCTGATTGGGCTGTGGAAGTGAGGTTAAAATATGGGAAATTTTAGAGTCAAAGCATTTTGCAAGTTCATTACTCCTATCCGGTGGAGCCCTGGTCAATGAAGGGGGTTGTGGTATCTTTAGGAGTTCTTTGACGATGAGATAGGATTCTCTCGCAGAGTTTGTGGCGTTTTTTATCCTATCGTCATAGTAAGAGGCCTTGGAAAGTTTCAGGGCAGATTTGTATGCTCTCACAGTCCTCCGGTAGGAGTCTTTACTAGAGTGGAGCCAGTCCTTCCTCCACAGTCGCTCCGCTTTTTTACATTCCTTGCAGAGGGCTCTAAGTTCCAGGCTAAACCAGGGGGCCGAGCCTATCTTTCCGCTCTTGTCTTCACGGGTTTTTATGGGTATGATGGAGTCGAGTGAGTCGGAAATCCACTTCCTAAAATTGATATCAGCTATGACAGGGTCCTCTGAGGAGGCAGGGGTCATTGATTCCAGAGCTCTGGCCCAGTCCTCGGTTGAGAGTCTGGACCATGCCCTGTCCTGGGTGTACGTGACGGGCTTGTGGGGCTTCCTGAATTCTCCTGGCCAGAAGAGAGGAACCAAAAAATGGTCAGTCCAAGGGAGGGGACAGGAAGGTTTGGCCTGGAGGGTGCGGACATTTGTAAAAACTGGGTCTAGCAAGTGGTCCTTGATGTGGGTGGCTCCGGTATTGGCCAGTTGGAGGCCGTAAGCAGCCAAGTCTAGTATCAAATCAGCAGCCCCTGTGTCTAGGGGATCATCAAAGTGAATATTGAGGTCCCCTAGTACAGTAAAGTTAGGTGAGGAGTGGGCTAGTGCTGAGATAGATTCTAGTAGGGCGCTAGCAAAGGGATCAGAGTGGCCGGGTGGGCGATACACCAGAAGACCTGCCAGAGAGGTTGTCGGAGCCAGATAGATGGTAAAATGGCAGCTCTCTGAGTCTGTGATATGAGCATCGCTAATTCTGCAGGAGAAAAAATCTCTGTGCAAAATGGCCAGTCCGCCCCCTCTGCCAGAGGGACGTGCTAGGGACTGGATAAGAAAACCCGGGGGCAGAGCCTTCTTCTATACTCGTGAGCCATAAATCTCCTGCTGGTCTGAAAAAAACATGAACACAGGTATCTTGTTAAAAAAATTCTTAACTTGTAGATCCACTATTTACTTAGCACTTATTTACTTTACTTTCCAAATTACGTTTTCATCATACGAACCAAACCACTTCCTCCAAGAAAACTGGGAAGGTGTAGTGGGATAATGCTAGCCTCCTTGTCTTTAATAAAATCACGATTCTTTAGAAAGTAGACCTTTAAGAATCTAGCATAATACATTTCCAACAAAGTATCTCAAAGCAGTGTCAGACATGCTCTATTGGCTTAAAATAAAATGTTCTAAATATATCTGTGTTAGAAGACCAATCCACTGCTTTCATAAACTCATCCAGCCTTCAACCTGACATAAATGTCTTACTCGCTCTGGCACTCCTTACCGAATGTGACCAAAATTTAGTCGGATTAATACTTGATTCCTTCATCACACACTTAGCCCACCTTGCAATGCAGTAGCGTAATGAAACTTGAGGGCCCCCCCTGCAAAGTACATGGAGGGGGTCCCCACACTCCAGACCCAATCAGGAGCTCTCAGGCAAGGGGCCCTCCGCCCATGCACAGAGCCAGAGGGGGCCCCCGGGAGCTCCGGCCCCTCCGCACCTTGGGGGCTATTGTTACACCACTGTTGCAATGGTTGCATTCATAACCATGTGAAACGGTTTCACATACAAAATCAATAACTAGTCCACTCCAGCACTCCTCTTCTCCAACATTCTGCACTCATATTTCTTAATACATCTCACCACACACAATTTAGATGAAGCATCTGGGGTGCATATTATCAAGCAGGGCGTTAAAAATTATCGCAGTTTTAGCGGCAGAAAACTGCAGCTAAAGCGACGATAATGGGCTTGATAATATGCCCTTGTGAATTCCAATAGAAACCCATGTTCTGGTGTTAAAACGGGCTTCTATTGGAATTCTCAGGGGCATATTATCAAGCCATTATCGCCGCTTTAGCTGCAGTTTTCTGCTGCTAAAACGACAATAATCTTAATGCCCTGCTTGATAATATGCCCCTAAGTTTGGATCAAATCTAGAAGCAGACATTGTTTTTGTTCTTTTCCAAACCTTCAACAACACCCCTGTTGGTTGGTAAAACCTGTTTGATATCTCTAAAGCTCCTACATCTGAAACTCTTCAAAAATAAATTGAACACAATAGAGTGACCAATTTCCAGGACAACTCTTAAACCCCTAATTACTTATTACTAGGCTATTATTAAAACAGTTTCAAAAGCAATTCTCTATCCGAAAGTGACTGATACCTCGGGTTTGGACATCTTTTCTATCTTATCAAAGTTCAAATTAAGCTTTATTTGATTTTAGGCGTTTACAATCACAAAAACATACATAGTCATAAAAACATTTAAAAACATTTGATATGATCATTATACATTATCATTTACAAAGTGCATATTCTGCCTTCAGTTAATTTACATAGTAATAGGGGCCAGACTGTAATCACAAACAGTTAATTCATTTAAACTTTTTCTGACTCTAAGTATATTTTTCAGAAAGCCAGACATAACCGATATTGTTAAAAAACTATCTAAAAATTTTAAGAATAAAATAGCTGGTCTACATTGTCTCCAACCTGCTTGTTTTAGGAAAGAGAGGATCCATCTAGTTCTTTCCATTACGTCAAATTTACAAAACAGTGTACCATGGATGGTAGGTTGTGGTGACACATTATCGCAAGGGCAAGGGCAAAGTTCTCTGGACCAATCATTCATTTCTGGATGACTAACAAGTCGATGGAAGCTGTTAAACCTGAATTGAGTCAATAGATATCTATCATATCCCTTGATACAGCATAAAAGGAAAGGTTGAATATCAAACGTGATCAGGGTCATCTGATGCTGAACTACCATCCCTTTGTTCATTTCCGTAGCGGCTCGAAGAGACTCTATGTGAGTTAAATAAATTAATTTGAGCTCCTTTCTAGGGATGGTGCACATTTTCTCTGGTGTAAAATAATAATCAGAACACCATTTGTCATAAAAAAATGTTTTACGTAATTTAACCACATAATCTTGCCAGCATGGTCCAAATTCATTGCATCCCTGATTATTTCTCTATTTAACTCTGTTAAATCAGAAGGGGGGGAGAAGGAAGAAGTTGTGACCTATTCAGCTTTCTTATTCGTATTGTCAAAAATCAATAGAGGAATAGATCACTTGACCTGAGTAGCCAAGGTTCATTAATTTTCGTATAATGTACATATAAAAAACCCTAATTCACGTACAAAGGCTATGGGCTGGTATATCTTGATTCTCCGCCTCTCTCTTAAAAACATGACAGCATCATCATTGGGTTAGTCCTCATGCTTCCTCCATCCGGAGGTAAACCACTGGTTAGTGCAGTAGTGATCAGTGATGGTGGATAACTGTGTAGGTGAGAAATTTAAAAAGCTCGTATAGCCTGGTGTAGGTTTTTAATGGGTCTGGATTCGGGCTACTTTAAAATTTGTTTTGTGCGTGTGAAGATTGATTAGGAGTCTTCCGCACTTTCAAATTTCCATAAAAAGGTCGACATGTTTCAGCCCTGTTGTGTGCCCAATGTTCCCACCCTCACTCTGGCCACCGCAGACATATAAAGCACCCTTGTCCAGGCCACGAAGTCGTCACCTACCCCAAAATGTCCTAACGTCTTATATAGGAATAGCCATTCCATGCTATCAAAGACTTTCTCTATATCCACTGAAAGCAGCAAAGGCTGCTGTGCCTCTGGTTGATCCTCCTCCAATATCCTCACCAATCTCACATTAGAGGCCCTATTCCTTGTCTGGATGAACCCCGCCTGATCCTCATGGATCAGTGCAGTCATATGCTGCAAGAGGCGAGTTGCCAAGATCCTGCTCAGAATCTTGTAGTCAGAAGTCAGCATTGATAACGGTCGATAAGAGGCCGTATCTGTTCCCACCCGGCCAGGTTTCAACAGTGGGATTACTAGCGCTTCCCGCATGGAGCTAGGAAGACGACCCAACTCCTTCACCTCTCTCTACACCTCCAACAACCTTAGAGCCAGCAGATCTACATATTTCCAGTAAAATTCAATTGGCAACCCGTCCACTCCTGGTCTTTTGTTTCAGGCCATGTGCTTAATAGCACTCCTAATTTCCTCCAATGTTATTATTATTATTATTATTGGAAAATTTATAGAGCGCCTGGTTACGCGCACCGGCGTGTCCCCGCGCTATGGTAAGTAGAGTAAACAGTCCAAACAGCCATCACAGCCTCCTACCTTCCGTATAGGTGAGTCTTAAGTTTTCTTCTAAAAGTGGACTCTGAAGGCTCCAAACGTAGCTCATAGGCAGGGCATTCCACTGCTTAGCGGCCAGATATCTAAAAGACCTGCCCCAAAACGTTATGTCACAGCCCAAACATTTTGCCTGTTCCTCTTCTAGTTCTGGGAGTAATACCCCATTCAGGAAGGAGTCGATGTCGGCCTCCCCCGCGGCCAACAAGCTTCAATATAATGCTTCATAATACTGCAAAAATCTGTTTACAATCGTACTTTGGGTGAACACCACCTCCCCGTCATTATCTTCCAGTGCCAATATGGCTGAGCCCCGCTTCATTGGGTTGGCCAACCAAGCAAGCAATGTCCCCGCTTTATCCCCCTCAGCGTGCGTTTTCGTGATATAGATTTTATAATCAAAGCAACGCAATCTCTCTATTTCCACTGCCACCCCTTCTTTAGCTGCAACTACCTCTGCTTGTAATTCAGGGTGGCCAGGCTGGTCTAATTCCGCCTTTCGCAATCTACTCTCAGCTCGGTCTACATCTTGTAAGAGTACCTTCCTCACTCCCACGTGTTTACCAATGCAGAGCCCCCTGGTCACCACCTTAAAAGCGTCCCATTCTGTCGCTCTTGTGGAGGCCATGCCAGCATTCTCGGTGAAATAATGTGTTAATCCCTCAGCCACTTCTCTGTGAAAATTCGGATCATCTAATGTTTCAGGTCTCAGTCGCCACGTGGGGATGGCAGACACCGCCACCACCCAATGCATAGTAAACAACAGCGGGTTTTGATCCGACAGTGTTCTGGCGAGGTATTCAGTGTGCACTATGGAGGGTACTATTCCTGTGGAGCGTAAAACTGCATCGAAGCGAACATGTAAATCATGCACCGCAGAGAAGTATGAGTAGTCTCGGTCATATGAGTGGTGGTGTGTGCGCCATATGTCTACTAAGTTCCACCTATTCTGCCATTCCAGTCTACTTTTAGCTAGCCTGTGCACCGGGGAGTCTGCCAGTGGGGGGTGCGACCTATCCTGTGATACCTCCGCTATGGAGTTGAAATCTCCTCCCAGTACTACAGAGCCTGTAAAGTAATGTGTCAACGTGCCAGATGGTCACTCGCGGAAGCGCGCTTGGTCTATATTTGGTGCATATACGTTACAAAGTGCTATATCTCTGCCATGGAGTCTCCCTTCTATTGCTACAAACCCGCCTTCAGGATCTATTGTTTGTCTTGTTACCTGGAAAGGAACCCCAGCTCTAATCCATAGCATTGCCTCCCATGCGAACGCAGAATATGTAGTGCTAAATACCTGTCCCCTCCATCTTCGCTGTAAAGCTAGTCCTTCTGCCTTAGTGAGGTACGTTTCTTGAAGTAATGCGATGTGTATTCCCCTTCTAACTAAGTATGCATGGATCTTGTGGCGCCGCGTCATAGTATGAAGGCGCCTCACATTCCAGGTAATACACAGCAAATCAGGTAACGTCCCCATTACTGCCATATAGTATCCACATTTCAATTCGTGCTCCAGCTTGCACACCAGTGAATTCCGTAACCCAACCGTCCTCCCAACCACCCAACATCCCCTTCCTCCCAAGAACAGGACCTAGAACAAACCAGCTAGTCCCCATCCAAACCCCTACAACAATTAACACACAACTAAGCCCATCAGCAGTTTCTGAGGGCATGCCTTATGGGCCACGAGGGGAGCTCAGTGCCAATGGGCCGCCTCTGATATTTTGAAGTTATGCCGCCCTGGGTACCCGAGACAAGATATACCGTACTTCTGTCCCCCCCACCCGGCACCCTAGTCTCAATGAGCAACAGTGAGCAGTTCAACAGTTCAAGCGTATTACAGCCCTATTGAGGCGGAAGCGTTCCCCCCCCCCACACAACACATCATCTGAAATTCTTATGTCCCCACATCAGCAGCATCCGCAATCCCTCTCACCACTCACAGCAGCTCAGTATCGGCCTTCCAAAGTTCGTCCAGTATCCCATCCGCTGTCGCCGTGTGACCGGTGGCATCTTTATGCTGTTCACCTCCGAGGTCTCAGTGTCAGAGTGCTCCTTGTCTTTCTCTGAATCCGTGCCCTCCAGGGAGTGCATCCCTTGATCTCCTGAAAAAGCAGACACCGCCTCCAGCACTCCCTGTCGTTCCATCTCTGTTTGTGATGTTGTGGGCCTTTGCAATCCTCGCCGCCTTTGCCGCAGTCTTTGTGATTTGTGCTGTGGGAGTCCCTCCGAGGCGCCCTGTGTCCTTCGTCCTTGACCATCCTTTCCAGCCCTATATGATTCCAGTCAGGTCCATGCGTCTTCCAGAGTTTCAAAAAAGCTGGTCGTATCGTCCACAATTATTCTTAATTTGGCCGGGAACAACAAAGAATACTGAAGGCCCTCTTCCTGCAGTTCTCTTTTAATAGACAAGAAGGATGAGCGGCGTCGTTGGATCTCAAAAGTATGGTCTGGGAATAGGTTGACCTTGCTATTTCCAACGTGATAGGGGCCATCGGTGCGCGCTTTCTGGAGCAACAGATCTCTGTCCCGGAAGTGCAACAGGCGGGTCACCAGCAGCCTCGGGGGTCGCCCCTGCTGCGGCGGTCTAGCTGGTACTCTGTGCTCTCGTTCTAAAGTGTAGAAGGATGAAAGTCACTACTGATTTCAACCAGTTCTCTAGATACTGCACCATATCCGCCCCTTCAGCTTTTTCCGGCAGACCCACTATATGGATGTTATTCCTCCGATTTCTACTTTCGGCCTCATCAGCACGCTTCTCCAGCGCCACAATTCGGTCCGTGGCATACGTCACTGTGGTTTTCAATGCATTTTGCGCCGGTTCCGCATCGTAGAGCGCTCCCTCCACCAGTTTCACTCGGCCTGCTAGTTTAGAATAGTCCGCACGCAGGAGTCCCAGACCCGTTGCTACCTGTGCTATATCTTGTTGAAGTGCGGTGCGAGAGTCCGCAATTAACGTCAGGATTTTATCAAACTGCTGTTTCATGGTGGGGTCCTGAGGTGTCTCCTGCCCATCAGATTCCGATTGGCCGGGAGGTTCGCTATCCAAGAGCTGCTGCGCACCTTCTTTCTTCCCCTTCAATTTCCCCATTTGAGCACTCGTCTATGTTGATCTTATTAACTTTTGGGGGTCCTCCAAGCCTTACTGAGCCGGTAATGGTCGGGCGCCACAACTTTTGTCCCCCGTGCTGGGCTAGTCCGACCCTATAGCCGTCTTTCCTTGCATTTGGTGCATCAGACCAGCTCCGACGCACAGGAGAACACTGCACCTCCACCACAGCCGTTATATCTGATCAACTCAAGGGCCTCCAACTGCAGCGTCCCATTGCTCTCACATCCGGTCGTCACTACCTGTAATTGCCGTGCCAATCACCTTACTATGCCATCGATCCCCTCGGCATAGGCTCAGGTGGCAAGTCCCACGCTCCCAGAGGCCCAAACAGACACCAGCTCCTCCTGCCCGTCTAAGCCCAGGCCAGGTCTCAGCAACTCCCTTCAAAAATCACTGTTGGTGCCAGCTGTGATGTTGAGCCAGTTCCTGGGGCCCTGGCAAGTCCCCACCTTTCCGACCCCGAATGGTGCTCCCCAGCCTGGGAAATAAGGAATCCAGTGCAATGTCTTTCTCCAAGGCCTGCATCAGTCACCCACAACACCAGGCCTCAGCACCCTCCAGAACCGCTCCTCCGCGTTGGTCTTTCAGGCACCAGCTTCCTGCCTTTAAGCTCCGTCCCAGCCAACACTTCTACAAGGGGACAGCATGCTCTTCAGGGCACCGTCACACCCCCGGCCCGGATTGCAGACCGCAATGAACCCGGGTACCCGCGCCTGCCTCTGCAGTTCTCAGTCCCAGGTCCCGCTACGTCCCACTCCCCAGTGCGGGCCGGATGTCTCTCTCACCTGCTATTTGGCTGTGCCCGCTGCTCCGCTTACCTCCTGAGGTCCCAGGTGGTAGCTGCGGCCACAGTCCTCTCGGCGCCGCCTGCTGCGCATCATCCCTGCCGGTGTCTCCAGGCGGCAGTCAATGCAGCGCGGGCTGTTCGCCCGACCCACTCCTCTCCGCTGCTATGATATAGGGGGGTGATTGGGGGCCTCCCACCGCTCCAGTCACTCGCTGCTACTTGCTCACAGTGCCGATATAGGGAAGTGGCAGCCACCGCCTGCTTCAGCTCCTAGTCTTCATTCACAGCCTCACCGCCATTTTGTGTGTTCCGGGCCGGGAAAACACTGAAATCTACGCTATTTCGCCCGTCTTTTGCATTGGAGCCGCGTCAGCACAGGTGCGTTCCGCCTGGCCAGCCTTTCGGTGGCGGCAGGGGGGCCCAATTCTGTGTCTTTACAGGATTAATTCGGGTTACTGGCGGAGCTCGTCACTCACGTGGCTTTCCCCATCGGCCTCCAAGCCACGCCCCCTCAGTCTTTGCTCAATGATGCTTCATGTAGTGCCGTCCATGCCTTATTTTGTTAGCTCCTTCTTTCTGTTATTACGCACTACATAGTAAAGCTTCCTACTCTCTCTAATTTCATCTTGGTCTCGAACTGACCTATGGAGAGCCACTTTTAATCGGTTTTGACTATTTTTATTTTTATTTACGTCACTAAGCAGGTTTTGGACGACCGAGGTAATCTCAACAAAAGCATTTAAAACAGATTCATGGGTGGAGTCTTCCTGCAGACATGTTAAAATTGGGTCATAGGCCTTAGATATAATTTGTTTATTCAACTGCTTGGGGACACAATTCTCCCAACACAAAGTATAGCCATTTTTGGCTGGAAAGGTGAACATCTTTGGTCTAGATCAATCTATTCATTGCTTTCTCAGCAATGGTATCTGGGCATACGATATCGATACTTTACGGCAAGTGATCGCTCATGACATTTGAGTGGGTTTTGTAATTTACTATCCAGTTTGCGTTACAATTAGGCAGAGTTATAAAATCTATTATAGATTGACATCCTCTGCATATAAAGGTATCATTAAAATCCACTCTAGGTGAACATAGTTGGTTTGCAAAGCCAAGATTGTGGGAGAACATAAATTCATTAAACTTTTCTCCCCTTTCCGAATGGTCAAAATGAGTCAATGGGTCGTCTTTTTCTATCATCAAGCCACAAGCCCCTAAACCTGTTTTTGGGCATAGATTAACATTAAAATCCCCTCCCCAAATAATGATCATGTCATAATCAATTGGGGTACCCAGTTTACGGATATCTTCACTGAGTTGTCTTAAGATATTCCCCAAATTTGCCTTCTCTATATTATTATAGAAGTTACTTATATTTAAAATGCATTTTTGAATCCATGCACATCGATACTATCTGATAATAGTTTGTAGCTTTTGTCAGGGAAATCTTTTGCACCTCCAATAGGTTTGAGATGTAAAGTGCAGAGTCCCCCCCTCATGTCTACAGTGTTTTGAATAGATTGCTGCCATGTGGTACATTTTAAATCCTTCAATGTGGAATTCCTCAGTCAACCAGGTCTCCTGAAAACACAAAATTTAAAAACCATCAATACAGTCAAACCAGGCTAAATCATTTTCTTTAGTACAAAGGCCAGCCACATTCCAGAAGAGCACTCGTATGGTCTTCTGGGTTGTTAGTTCATTTAAGATTGGTGTTTCTATAATAAATTCTGGGTGACTTGCCCTGATCTCTTGACTGGGTGAGAGTATTCTGCTTAATTCAGAGACTCTGTCCATCACCACCCCTTGTTGTTAAATATTTTGTCCACCCTAAGCGTGGAAGGGTATACTCAGATGTGAGTCCCTTGCTCATTGCACCACAAGCCGGGCCGACGACGGCTGAAATGCCAGAAACCGGTCCCCGGAAGCTTGTTTCCTTCCCAGTGTAAGAATTGGCTTGGTAGTTTGGTTTGCCCTGTTCCCATCATGCACTGGTACAGGAACAGACCAATTTGCATATAGCCAGGTTCTGAGCTGGGATGGTGCATTGAGCTAAAAAACGGTGGTGGATCTAGCCCTGATCTCTTGACTGGGTGAGAGTATTCTGCTTAATTCAGAGACTCTGTCCATCACCACCCCTTGCTGTTAAATATTTTGTCCACCCTAAGCGTGGAAGGGTATACTCAGATGTGAGTCCCTTGCTCATTGCACCATCAGGATTCAAGCAAGCCGGGCCGACGACGGCTGAAATGCCAGAAACCGGTCCCCGGAAGCTTGTTTCCTTCCCAGTGTAAGAATTGGCTTGGTAGTTTGGTTTGCCCTGTTCCCATCATGCACTGGGACAGGAACAGACCAATTTGCATATAGCCAGGTTCTGAGCTAGGATGGTGCAGTGAGCTAAAAAACGGTGGTGGATCTAGCCCTGATCTCTTGACTGGGTGAGAGTATTCTGCTTAATTCAGAGACTCTGTCCATCACCAACCCTTGTTGTTAAATATTTTGTCCACCCTAAGCGTGGAGGGTATACTCAGATGTGAGTCCCTTGCTCATTGCACCATCAGGATTCAAGCAAGCCGGGCCGACGACGGCTAAAATGCCAGAAACCGGTCCCCGGAAGCTTGTTTCCTTCCCAGTGAAAGAATTGGCTTGGTAGTTTGGTTTGCCCTGTTCCCATCATGCACTGGGACAGGAACAGACCAATTTGCATATAGCCAGGTTCTGAGCTGGGATGGTGCAGTGAGCTAAAAAACGGTGGTGGATCTAGCCCTGATCTCTTGACTGGGTGAGAGTATTCTGCTTAATTCAGAGACTCTGTCCATCACCACCCCTTGTTGTTAAATAAGACTTGCCTGTTCGAGGCTCATACGTTCATCATGTCTAATAAGACTAGGGTTACTTAATTCGGGAAAGTCATTTAAGCTAGTCCCTAGCTCGATCTCGCAATACTTCGGGACCAAGTACTCTATCCTACTTGGATTCGGGCCCTTTTTTCTGTTGGTGGTGCAAGCCACGTCATACTCTATTATATCAGGCATATATTCTCCCTCATCAGATAGTCATTCGTTCTCATCTAGAGAATGGAGGGGTGCAAATCTGTTTGACACCTGCAAATTATAATCCATTAGGGAAGACAGCTGTGTTCTAGATTGGGATTCGTTCTGCCTATTCATCCAGTTTGGTTGGTAGAAATATCCCAAAGGAAGGATATTTATACCTGCTTCAGTGATGTTCTTTTCCTCTATTCTGGACAACACTTCCCTGACCAATAGTGGTGAACCCAGAGAGATGACAATACAATCCCCTCTAAGGTTTCTTTTTGCTTGTTCCTACCCAGGGTACACGTCTTGTCATCTTAAAAGCCCTGAACATATCTGAGGTCAGTCCTTCTCTATTTCCTAGGCAGTGACTGGTCTTTTTTTCTCAGTGCCGTCCACATTTCAAGTTCACCTAGTTTAACTACTGGAACTTTGACCAGAATCAGAGTAAAGGGGGTTGCTGCTGGAGGGAGGTCATGATTATATACATGTTGAGAACTTCCATGAGGGCTTGATGTAAATGAGGATAGTGCAGTTGTTGTTTCGCTTAGTGGCCTACCCCCATGTTGCCTCTCCGGGATTCTATTTCCTGGCATATGGGTCTCTACTAGTTCTCTCGTGATGTTTGTATTGCTGTGTGTACTCCTAACAGTGTTCTTTTGTGCCCTATCCCTATTCAGTGTATTACTGTCCCTCACTACGGGATTGTTGGTTAGAGCCGTTGTATGGTGGTTAGCCGTAATTTCTGGATTGCTCAGGGTACCCAATCTACATGGGCTCTTACATCGTATGGTAGGGGATACATTTTCAATAATCTTCTCTAAGCCTGCTTCTAATCTATCTAGCCTGGATTCCAAACTACCTATGTGGAGTTTAACATAACTTGTTAGTTCTGTAAGGAGATTTTCCGTGTTATTCTTGCCTATTAGTAGGTGAGCACTACTGTTGTTTTTAAGGCACAAAGTCCTTTCTTTTCCCTTTTGCTTCTGAGAACTACCCTTTTTCCCCTGTTGTTTAGTTGATGTGTTTTTGGACTGGCCATTCGTAGGATGAACCCGATGAGCTTCTGCCTGAATAATATCAGACTTATTTGGCAACTCTGAATTACACTGCCTCTTTGAGGGAGGTGAGGTATCTATGTCTTAAACACTTACTGAGGCGTCATCGATTTCATCAATTACAAATTGAATGCAGCCATTTCTACTCTCCCCTAAATTTATAGTTTCAAGTGGGCTTGTCTCAGCGGACTCTTTACAGGTATTTGTGTTTCGTAGTGTTTTTTCATGGGTAATTCCTATTAGCCCCTGCGCTTCCGCACTTAATGATTCCTCCACTGTGGAGATTTGTTTTTGTATAACACCCACTATCCCTGTTAAATAGTTTAATAGTACCATTTTTACATCTTTAGGTTTACTTGTCTGTTTATCTAGCTTAGAGCAGGGTAATTTTCTTTACCCCATTTTCAACGTTCAAACTGTACACGAATGCACAGAATTGACTCAATTAGCCACCATAGATAACATCCAGAACAGTTAGAAGTCAAACTAGTTCAATAAATAAAAAGGAATTACGCCTCCACTCATAATGTACGAAATGACTTCTAATGTCAAGGAAGAATTTGTTCCCCTTAGGCGATGTTTCAATAATAGCACAGTACCTTATGTTGACCCAGCTGATTGTGTCACGTAAACACTGGGAGAGGATGAGTAAAGATGAAAGGGGAATGGCCCGGCCTGGCCTCCTCCGGTCTCGGATGGGTTCAGATGGCCCGCCGTTGGCCCGGTCTTCGCCCGGCGCACGCCCGCAGAGTCCAGCGGAGTGGGAGCTGCGCCAGCATTTAAGCGCCTCCGGGCGTGGGAGAATGGCAGCGCCTTCTGGCGCGAAGGTCAGCAGGGTGTCAGGGATTTGTAGTCCCCTTTGGTGCTGGTAGAAGCGGTTCCCCCAGAGTGGGAGCCGCGCCGGCCTTTAAGAGCCTCCGGGCGCGGGAGAATGGCAGCGCCTACTTGCGCGAAGGTCAGCAGGCTGTCTGGGATCTATAGTTCCCTTTGGTGCTGGTAGAAGAGGTTCCCCAATCTTATCACTTTCATCACTCTACAAATTAGAGGACTCCCAATTGAACTCACTGAATCAAGTGTGACTTGCCACTACTGCTGAATGATAAACCATAAGCCTCCTACTAAAGCAGTTCTCTTTAGTCTCTGCAAAGCTCTTGTTAGACCTGGCATATTTTGGTGTGGTTTCCCTGTCTTTTTGCCTCTGACCTACTGTTCTTGACTGTGTGCTTAATTTTGTTTGCTGATGTTAGGACTCTGGGCACTTTACCACTGCTGACCAGTGCTACCGTGCATGAACTCTGTGTCTAAAATGTAATGACATTTGGTTTCTCCATGATTGGCATATTGGATTTATTTTAAGTCCCTAGTACAGTGCACTACATGTGCCAAGGGCCTGTAAAA
Source organism: Lissotriton vulgaris (assembly GCF_964263255.1). NCBI lineage: Eukaryota > Metazoa > Chordata > Amphibia > Caudata > Salamandridae > Lissotriton > Lissotriton vulgaris. The sequence continues at coordinate 375,643 of NW_028242410.1, forward strand.
CAAATGTTACTAGTGGGCCTGCAGTACTAATTGTGCCACCCACATGAGTAGCCCTTCAAACTTTTCTCAGGTCTGCCACTGCAGAGCCTGTGCGTGCAGTTTTAAACTGCAATGTCGACCTTGCAAGTTCACCTACTTGCCAGGCCCACATCTTTCCTTTTACTACATGTAAGGCACCCCTAACGTAGGCCGAAGTTAGCCCCATGTGCAGGATGCAGTGTACTTAAAAGGTAGAACATGTGCTTTTAAGTTTTACATGTGTTGGTAGTGAAAACCTGTAAATTAGTTTTCCGCTACAGCAAGGCCTGTCCCTCCGATAGGTTAACATTGGAGCTGCCTTGTAACATTTTACAAGTACATCTTCCAATTGGGAGCAGATAGAAAATTAGGGGTTGGTGTCTCTGGACTAAATTGCAGGTCAGAAAATGTCACTTTAAAAAAATTGCCCTTTTCTCACTTTAACCATTCTGTGCCTCTGCGTGTTCCAAGAATACACACCTGGGTCGGATGACAATTGGGCTTTGTGAATTCACTCTAGACAGTCACACACAAAACAGAGCTGAGGTGTGCCCTACATATCCTGATGGCCCATCACCAGGATGATGAGTCTTCCTGAGCTAGAGTGGTGTACCTAAATAGGGCTGTGCCTGTCCCCAATCAAAGAGCTGCCTACCCCGTGTAGAGTGTATGGAGCCAGGGCCAGGCAGTGCAGGGTTTTGTGCCCCACACAAACCTTTCTTTGATGTCTCCCTACTTCTAAGGCTAAAATGGTTATAAATATTGGACCTCTGACACCATATACTCAGAATACATCTGGACTGAGGACATTCTGCCAAGAAGAAGAGCTGTTGTACAGTCAGGTAGGACTGCCACTTTTCTGCTTGCTTTGCTGTGTTGGCCTGATGCCTGCTACTTCTGTCTTGGAAGTTAGAGGACTAGACTTTGTACTCTGCATCCTGCTTTCTAAAGGTTCTCCAAGGGCTTGCATTGAGCGTGCCTCCTGTTGGAAGTCTCAGGACCGGTAAAGACTTCACCTGCAGCACCTGGGCTCCTCTGCTGAGAGCTCTACTCTGCCAATTGGTGCCAAATCCATTACTTTGGCTCTTGGAATTGAATTCTGTGCTGAAAACAGAAGGATTCAACACCTCGACTTTGAGCGCCTCTTCAGAATTGGTGCTGCATTTCAACACTGCGCTGCTGCCTGCATCAGAGCCATGGTCCCTGCTGAATGCAATAACCGTGACTTACAATTCAAGCTCAATGCTGCCTTAGTGCCTCTGAAGAACCGCCACAGAGTGAGTCAGAGTACTGCGTCACTGAAGTCTGTGGCACCCAACTCCGACTCTGCTGCCATGCTGGTGGGTGGCCCCATGGTGTGGCAGCGACGCTGCAAAATCGACTCTTCATGGCTTGACCCTCGATGCTTCTTGGACACTGAACTGCCAGCATAACCAATGCCTCACCACAACCACTGTATCACCTCCCTTATGCCTTGCATCATCCTCGGGCGTCAGTGGCTCAAAGACTCTGCACCACCTCCAGGAATCAATATCTCAGTTGCTTCAGAGACGCCTCACCTCCGTTGTTCAATGCACCATCCCCGTGCGTTGACTCGTTGTTCCGCCTACGACCTGCATAGCAGTAAGGAACCAATGCTACACCTGCCTCTGCAGCATCTCAACTCCGCGGCGCAATGCAATGTCTTCGTTGCTCAGTGTTTCCAAAGCCTTGTACTGGGGATCTATATGACTCCGTAGCCGGCATGTGCTCCCTCGCGGTTGGCCTGATCTTGTGGATTGGATGCCGTCAAGCACGTCGAGATCTTCCAAACCGTAGATATAGTGTTTCTAAGCTTTAGGTTTAAAGTATTTTATTAAGGCATAAAAAACAAACACGGGGAGGGGATCAGGAAGTCAGGTAAACATGCAGTACAAAAAGCAAATCACTGCAACGAGTCAGAAGAGAAAGAGGGAGGCAGGATGCCCCAGAGGGTAACAAGGCAAAGACATAAGGCGATAAGGCATTGTGAATGACCCCTCTGTAGGCCCCCGCTCCCTAGGCAAGGCCAAGCCAGAATAGGACTCCGCGACACAGTAAAAGAGAAGCATACCGTTCCACCAACCCCTTGACCCCAGAAAAGAAGGAGAAAGAAAAGCAAAGAAAGAAAGGAAAGAAAACAACACCCCAACATCCCCGTCCGAAAGTCAGCATTAAAAGCATATAACTCCACTTCCCACCCCCAACCCCCGGTCCCCAATCCGCACATTCACTCCGCCGCTGGCGCCGGCGGTGTCAGCCTAAGGAGGCGCAAGTACCGTGGGCACGTAAGTTCGCGAAATTCCGTGGACAGCAGTGCCAAAAAGGGATGCCAGAGCTCCTCAAACTGGTCAACATTCCCAGCCACCGTCAGCGACATCTTCTCCATGCCCAGTACCTGCCAGAGCCTATGCAACCAACCAGTGACAGAGGGGGCAGTGGGTATGTTCTGAACAGCGGAGCCTAGCGCAATCGCAATCTGCCTGCCTCTGCGGGATTTCAACGGGTACATCAGGTCATTGGGGAGGCCAAGCAAGACATACGCGGGGAAGCGCGGAAGCTCGATCTCAAAATGCCTATCCACCTCATCTAAGACTTCCTTCCAGTAGGCCGACAGCACCGGGCACTCCCAGAGAATGTGCGTGAGGGTGCCCTCCTGTCCGCAGCCGCGCCAGCAACCCTTATCGCCTATTTTGCGCATCTCGTAGAGCCGCTCCGGGGTGTAGTACCAATAGGTGGATACTTTAGTGAAGGTTTCCGTCAGCCCAGTGTGGTACGCAGAGTGCCTCGCCCGATATGCAATCCTGTCCCACTCCTTGTGGCTCAGGGTCCTGCCCAGTTCCCTGTGCCAGCGCTCCCTCCCTGGGTTATGGTAATGAAACGGCGGGGGTTGGAGAAACTTATACAAATCCGTGATGAGTTTGGCGTCCGAGGCCCGGGTTACCAACCATCGCTCATAGGGCGTAATCGAACGGGCGGCGACATCACGCACTGTGGGTTGAAGAGCCCAGTGGCGGGCTTGCATATAACGCAGTCTGTCCCCTTCCGTCAGGCCAAACTCCTGTCGGAGCTGCTGGAAGGGGAGCACGCCCTCCGGCCCGTAGATCTGGAAAAGCGCTCTGCATCCCGCACTCACCCAGTGGGAAAAGGCCCCCGGCTCCAGACCCGGAGTGAAGTCCGGGTTGCCAGCAATGGGAGTGAACGGCGATGGAAAAGTGGTGAGCTCCCGAAGCTCACACACCGCGTCCCACACTCTTAGCGGGACCCGGGTGATAAAGGAGGCGTAGAGATTAGGCGGGCGATGAATGCGCCGCAGGAACGGGACCTCCTGGAGGGTACGGCCTGCAACTGCCTGGTCTTGAAAGAGCCAGTGTTTGTCCGATTCCCACCGGCTCCACTCCACCAGGTACCGGAGCTGCGCCGCCTGAAAGTACTTCCGGAGGTCCGGGACTCCGAGACCTCCCGCCTCCGGGGCAAGCGTGGAGATCCCGCTTCATCCGAGGCTTACGGCCCTGCCACACAAAGCGGGAGATGTCTGCCTGCGTCTGCCGTATCCAACCCACAGGGGGCTGAAGAGGTAGAGCGCGAAAAAGATACAGAATCTGGGGCAGTACCGTCATCTTCACCGCTGCGATACGGCCCAGCCACGAGAGTAGGCCCTTGTTCCATCGGCCGAGTTCCTCTTTGATCTTTTTGCCCAGAGAGGAATAGTTAGCTGCAACCATGGCAGGCAGGGAGGGAGCAAGCAATATGCCCAGGTAAGGCACCGTGGAGGAGGACCACTGCAAAGGAAAGAGACTTTGAAGGTCCCGCCTGGCGTCGGCAGAGAGCGACACATCCAGTGCAGCCGACTTAGCCATGTTCATTTTAAAGCCTGCGACGCGGGCAAAAGCGTCCAGTTCCTGGACGCAGGCAGGGAGTGACCGCCTGGGGTCATCTAGGGTCAGCAAGACATCGTCCGCGTATAAGCTGACAGTATGTGTGTATTGTCCCATCTTCACCCCAATAGCGTCCGGGTTGTCGCGGATCCTCTGCGCAAACGGCTCCATATAAAGGGCAAAGAGGAGCGGCGAGAGGGGGCAACCCTTTCTCGTGCCGCGCTCAATGGCGAAGCTGCTGGAGCTGTGTCCATTGACACGCACTGACGCCGACGGTCTCCTATAGCAGTTAAAGACCATAGTGCGGAACTTCTCGCCGATCCCCAGTTTCCCAAGAACCAGCTCGAGGTAGGGCCAATGAACCCTATCAAAGGCCTTCTCAGCGTCGACCGACAGCAGCATCCGCTCCCCCGGGACGCGTGAGGCCTTTTCCAGCACGTGCGTCACCCTCTTCGTGTTGTCGACCGTCTGCCTACCGGGTACAAAACCGGCCTGATCCGCCTCCACCAAACCCGGTAGATGTAGACCCAGTCTGGCCGTCAAGATTCCGGTGTAAAGCTTGAGGTCCACATTTAGGAGCGAAATGGGCCGGTACGAGCCGCACAAGGTCCGGTCCTTCCCCGGTTTGGGGATAACCGACACAGTCGCCGAGAGAAGGTCCGGTGGGATGGCACCCGGTTCAGAGAAGGAATTAAACAAGCGAGCTAGGAGAGGAGCGACAGTGGGACAGAAGGTCTTGTAGAACAAGGCCGTGTAGCCATCTGGGCCCGGGGCCTTACCATGCTTCAGCCGTGCGATCGCAGAGATGACCTCCTCCACGTGAATGTCCCTCTCAAGGTGGTCCGCCTGGGAGGGGTCCAAGGCCGGGAGGGTCACGGATTCCAAATAGGCCTCAGCCTCTCCCGGTGGGGATGGTTCTGAAGCGTGCAGTGCCTCGTAAAAGGAGCGAAAGGTATCTGCCACCTCCGCGTCACTAGAAACCGGAATCCCGTCCACTCCCACCAGCTCCTTCACCACATTGCGTTGCTGCGCAGCCCTGAGCCTATGGGCCAGGAGCTTACCGCACCTGTCTCCGCCGGTGTAAAAGGCGTGTTTCAGGCGCAGTGCTGCGTACTCCGCCCGATCTAGATCCAACGCCGAGAGGAGTTTCCGTGCCGCCTTCAGTTGCTTCCAAACACGAGGAGCCCCCGTTCTGCGGTGGACCTGCTCAAGCTCCCTAACCTGCGCCGTCAGTTCCTCCCTCTTGCGCTGGCGTTCCTTGTTTTCCGCCGAGGAAATGGAGATAAACTCCCCCCTGACGACTGTTTTCAAAGCCGCCCACTGCGTAGCCAGGGACGTGTCAGAGTTGTTCTTGTGGGTCAGGTAGTCCTGGATGACTTCCTCCACTCGCTTCACTACCGATTTCTTATGGAGAAGCGTGTCCCGAAGCCGCCACATCCCTCTGGAGGGGGGGGGCCGCCGGCCAAGCAAAGACCCCTGAAACCGGCGCATGATCGGACAGGGACAAGACCCCTATGTCCGCCGCCATGGCGGCCGAGCGGAGCGGGCCGCTCACCAAAAGATAATCCAACCGCGAATAAGTGCGGTGTGCGTGGGAAAAATACGAGTAGTCTCTAACGGTGGGATGCATGGTGCGCCAGAGGTCATGCAGGTCCATCTCCGCAATCCGGTCCTGTACCGCCTTAGAAAGCTCCCCTGTCTGCGGAAAGCGCTGGGCAGACCTATCTAGAGTGGAGTCGAAGACCATATTCAGGTCTCCTCCCAGGATAATATGGCGATCGGGCGAGGCAGTAACGTCCACCAACACCGACTCCAGGAAGCGGTCCTGGTGGTCGTTGGGGCTGTAAACCGAACCAACCGTAAAGGCAACACCACCGAGGCGCATGCGATACACCAAAAGCCTCCCCTTCTGCTCAGCATGTTTATACAACACCTCCCCCCTAAAGGAGCTGGCTAAAAGAATGGCCACCCCAGCGGTCTTAGTCGCAGCAGAGGAAAAGAGTTGCGTGGGGAACTTGGCAGAGCGCAACCTATGGCAATCTCTGGGAAGCAAATGGGTCTCCTGCAGGAGGCAGATATCCGCCTGCGACCCCTCCAACAGGGAGAGGATCGCCCTACGCTTCACGGGGTTATTCAGACCCTTAACATTAAGGGTCACTACTTTCAGGGGTGGCATCGCCTCCAGGGAAACAACGCGCTATGCAGCAGGCGGGGGATCAGCGGAGGGGGCGCGCGGGGGAGGGGCACAGGGAAGGCCAGAAGCGGCATCGCACACAATCGGACAGTTTCGGACGGGACCCCCCCCACAACAAACCAACAGTGAAACCCCCCCAAAACCCACTCATGGCAACCAGCCAAAACAAAAAGCAGAAAACAGCACCCCATAGTCTCAGTCTAGCCCAAATGGGTGAGTCTGCAGAAAACAGTCAAGTGGACGTCCAGCCACACACCACCCCCCTCGCCCCCCCAGCCCCCAGCCCAGCATCGTTAAAGCTAAGAGCCTCTCCCCCCGGAGAAAAGTTAGGCCGTTAAGGCCACACCAGTAGATTCAGGCAAGTTCCTGGATGCAGTCCTCAGGGCCTCCGCCATTTCAGCTCTGATGGTGGGCGAGTCTGGGCGACTCGTCGGCGCCGACGATGGGCGCCTTCTCGACCTCCGTCGGCTCCGCCGCTCGGGACGCCGCCATGCGGGTGTAGCCCCTTCCTCCTCCGTAGCAGTAAGGCCCAGCACTCCACAGACATCTTGTAAGGAGCGCAGCTGATGCAGCACCCCATTCCATCGAAAGATAAGACGGAAGGGGTGACCCCAGGAATAGGCTGTCTCGTGCTCCCGCAGAAAGTCCGTAGCGATGCGGAAAGACCTGCGCTTCTGCAGTGTGATAGCGGACAGGTCCTGATAGAGCGCCACAGGTCTTTCTCGGAAGGTCAGTGGTTGCTTCCTGCGGGCCTCCGTCATGATGCGCTCCTTTAGGGGGAAATCCGGCAAGAATGCCAGGATATCAGGCGGGGGTGCCGATGACTGGCGTTGGCGGCCCACCCTGTGTGCTCTGTCAATGCGGATTGGGAAATCCGCTCCTTCCTCCAAGATGTCACGGAACAGGTCCTGCAGATAAGCCACTAGGTCCGCACCTTCATCTGCGGGTGGAACACCTCGCACCCGGATGTTGTTCCGCCTGGACCTGTTCTCGAGGTCCTCCGAGTGGGCCTGGAGCTCGACACATTGCTCCCGGAGGCGGAGGACGTCCTGCTGGAGATGGGTTATCTCCTCATCGCGACGCTGAGCCGCCGTTTCCACCGCATCGACCCACTCGCCCAGGCCCTCGACCTCCCTGCGCACCTCCCGGACCTCTCCAGCCACTTCGGTCTTAAGAGTTTGAAATTCCTCCTTGAGGGAGCTAAATAAGTCCTCCATGAAGGACCGCGTGACCGGCGGCTCGCCCACAGTTGCGTCCGTTGATGCCCGGGAGGTCCCCGGGGACGGCTGCGTCCTGTCGCGTAGTTGCTGGGTCCTGCCGAGCATTTCCGGCAAAGTGCGATCTCCTCGTGCCGCGCCACGTCTTCCAGTCATCTTGGGGCCCGGCAAAGCCCAGGGTCAGTTGCTGGGGGCGAGCGCCGCCGCCCGCGGGCACCAGATGTGAGGCCCTCGCCGAGGACAAGGGTAGTGCGTCACAGGCGACAAGATGGCGGTCTGAGCCTGGGCAAGACAGCCCCCGGGCCAGTAGGGCAGGCAGCAACGTCCGAAGTGCGGGCCTCCCGCCTCATGCTCCCAGGGAGGGCCGCAAATGTGCTGGTGCCAGGACTAGCCGAGACGCCCGTGTGAGAAGGGCGCGGGTCGGGGTCACTGGGCTCAGCCACACAAAGACAAGATGGCGGGAGGGTGGAACCCAAGAAGGCAACCCGGGCCAGCAAGTCCGTGGGCGACTCTCAAATGGTAACGAGTCCGGAAAGTAGAAAACCGATGCCTCCCTCCACCTCCAGTGAATTTGCCCAGCTCGGGCACTGCTCGCACTCCGCCATCCAGTGCCTCCAGGCGCGGAGTTCGCAAGTCGTCTCCCTTCAAGACCCCGGGAGGGGGGAGACCGCCGGTGCAGGGCTAAGGTCCGTCGCCCAGCAATGGTGCCCATCAGCAGGGCACCGGCCAGGAAGCCACCTCACTCCGCGAAGTCCGTCCAGTCCGTTCCCTCGGGATCTCCGGCTTTCCGCTTTTCAGCACTCGGGCCAGCCGAGGCGTGCGGACAGCGCCGTGCTACGCTCCGCCTCCAGGCTCTTCTCCTCGGGGCGACCCGGGCTCTACTCCTCGGAGCGATCTCTGAATAAACTTTTCGGGAACTTCCCCCGGGGCCACAGAAATCAAAGTGGCACCAAAATGTGCCCCTCGAGCTCCGGCACAGTCCTCTCACCCGTGGTGCAGCCGCGGGGGGAGAGAAGCGCAGAAATCAGGGCTCAGGCTGAGCTGGGCCGGAGGAGCTACGGGAGGAAGCGTCCGCTCACCCCGCCATCTTGGCCACGCCCCCTCTAAGCTTTACAACTGCATTTAGTCTTTAAAATGCATATCTTGACCTGTGTATCTTAACGTTTTGGTCTTTTTTTGCTCAGATAAATATTGGCTATTTTTCTAAACTGTTGTGAAGTACTTTTGTGGTGTTTTAACTGTGTTAATGTGTGTGTACAGGTGATTTACACTTTGCATCTTTAGTTTAGCCTGACTGCTCTGAGCCAAGCTACCAGAGGTTGAGCACAGGTAAACTTAGTGTATACTACACTGACCCTGACAAGAGTGTAGGTCCCTACTTGGACAGGGTGAAAACCCCTGCCAACTATAGACCCCGTTTCTAACAGCTCTGTAATGCATTAGACCCGGGAACACTACCTGAATTGAACATGAAAGTAGACCAATCACCTATCCCAGATCCCATAGATTTATAAACTCTTCCCTCAAATCTTTCCTTTTTTCCACTCTTATTGTCCTCATTTTCCTCACTGGTAGCTGCAACTGGCACATTATTGTATCTACAATAAAACCAGGGAATTCCAAAGCCTGGCTTGGAATGAATTCCGACTTTTCCACATTCACTATGAATCCTATTGTCTCCATAAGATTCCTTACCACAATCAAATGCTTCCTCAATTCTTCACTATGCTGATTCATTATCAGAATGTCGTTCAGATAAACAAGCATTTTTAAACCTCTCTTCAGCAACCCACTACAGGCCACAATACTTTCGTAAAACATGAAGATCTCAGGGGAAACTTCCAGCTTCCTAGAAAGGCTCAATAATATCTCCGATACAAGAAAGTGGAGACAAGTCCTCACCAAAAAACTATCATCTGATTGCCCTGATTGACAATAAGGCAAAATACTTTGCAGGAACACTGCAAGAGGAATTTACATCTTGGGCATTGGTGAATGCTATTATACCGCTCAATCAGACAAGGTTCTCCAAAGCAACAGGTAAAACAATAAACATTCTGACCATGTCTTTAATATAGACATGGCAAAGTCCTCAGAGCTGCCTCTCCACCTCTGTTTTATCAATTTAAGGGCAGCCTTCTAACACATAGATAAGAGAAGGCTCTGGAGGAAGCTGACCTGTTGGAACATTCCAAGGGCTCTGTTGGACATGCTGATCCTACTTCACACGGACACATGGGTGAAGGTGAAACTGGTAGTGGGCACACACCTCTCCAGGCGAATTCCAACGACTAAAGGTATAAATCAGGGGTGTGTGCCCGCCCCCACGACATTCAATCTTCACAGGGCAGATCTGTCGGAGGCACTCAATACCCGCAACCCCCCTGCTTCTAGGTTGGGGGCACTGCACTATCCAGCTTTCAGTATGCCAATGATATGCTCTGATCAGTCATATACAGGTGGGTTTGCAAAACCTCCTTAACACAATGCAGAAATAAGCTGCAGAGAAATTTCTGGAGGTGTACCATGAGAAGACATGAGCAATGTCTATCAACAATAAAAGAAAAGAAGCCCCAACCCTGGGAAGCACACTAATCCAAACTGCAGCTGATTACAAATACATGAGCATAATCATCGACAAAGAGGGTGCATTCACCTCCCAGGAATAGGTGATTAAAAGTAAAAGGTTCGTATTAGCAGTGACACTGAATAATCTCAAATCAAAACTGACAGGACGGACGCTGCTCCCTCTCCTCCGGGTGGCACAAACTAAAATACTACCCACTATCACTTATGGCAGTGAATCCCTGAGAGGCAGAAATGTCAAAATATTGGAGAGCTCTCTGGTCAAGGCATACAGAATTTAGTTCAATCTCCCAAATTACTCTTCAGTGGCACAGATTCAGCTGGACTTTGGCCTAAGGAAAAAGTCTCTGTCAAGGCAAGGATCATTTATCATCTGCTAGCATAAGGTCAGAAACGCTGCCTGAAACACCTTAAACCATCTCCTTTGGCAAGAACTGCAAAGCAGGTATACATCACTCTCCAGAAGCTGTCTTCAGGAATCTCTTGCAAAAAATGAACTGTTCCAGCTTAGGAACATACAAACCAGCCATGCAGCCTTTCAAAAACTGGTTTGGAAATCAATAAAATGGCTTGCCCTGTTTGAAGGCAAGGTCACGTTCTCAGCAGAAGCCACGCTTGGATGACAATACCTAGCTACTGCACACTCGCCCCCAAAAGGTATTTTGGCCTAGGCTACTCCAGAATCCTGAAAAAAAATTCTTTAAACACCACTGGGGATAATCCCGTCTGCTCTGCATCTTCCACCTTGGAAGAGAGAGTCAACCTCAACCTCCTGACGCCTATGCAGCAAAGGAAGGGAGGACCTGCCGTCACTTGCTATGCATTTGTAAAGAGCTGATAGGGAAAGGTCTTGGCTGCTCAAAACTCATTTTAACTATAGTGGAATCTGCACCCGGAGACAGGCAGTGCTGGCCTACTTTAAGCATGGGGACCTGCAGTCCTGTAGTTAAACTGCAGGCTGGGAAAAAAAATACCATTAGCAAGCCTGTATACTGCATCCTTTGCACCTGATGCAGCAACGGACGCGATCAGCTGAAGCCCAGCATCTTCGTCCTCCTATGTCCCTCTGACACCAGGTCCATATGCTTTGATCTCGGCATCACAGACACTGGCGTTTCTCTCAAAAGGATGCACTGCACTTTGCACTCTCTGAACTTGGCGCACAAGTATCGCCCTTCTTAAGGACCCTACTGACATTGAGAATTGTTCTCTTCTCTGTGGGCGCAACGCACTTTGCACATTCTGGACCTGGGTCCATTAACGGAAGGATAGTTGGAACACTGATAACACAGTACATCTGGCTAATATAATTGCACTGTTTACGCAAAGGCTTTTTAGAAGAACGGTCTGTGTTTTTTAAATGTTTTAAAGTAATTTGTATTGATGTAAAGTCATTTTTATCATGTTTTTTCATTTTAAGCGTACACTATTATGCATTCTTATGGTTTATGAATTGCACTTGTTTTTATTACCTATGCAAATAAAATACTTATTACTGTTACTTACCCCCAAGGGGCAGACGACAAACCGAAGGGAAGACATTGAAACTGGAACAGCTGACCTCTCCATCTGAATTGTTATAATTGTTGTCTCACAGAATGAATGGGAATAGTGAAATATGCATCATTGGGATCCAATTTCACCATCCAATCCCCTTCCAACAACATGTCTCTTAAACAATGGATACCCTCCATCTTGAAATGTCTGTAAGATAAAAACTGATATAAGTCTCTCAAAATGTACCACTGGTCTCCACCCTCTAACCATTTTCTCCACCAAAAAAGGGTACTGACAAATCCTACTTTGTCTTCTGCTATTTTCTCAATTAAATATTTCGCTAACATTTGCCTCACTTTTTCTGTCACAATGTCCTCCAAATTCCTTTGACAGTTCAACTCTCTCTGTTCCTTGCTCGGATAAGGTTCCAAGTCCAAATCTATCTTTACTAGAATTTTACAGTTGATATAACCCATGAGTTGTCTGTGATCCTTTACCACTGTTCTACGAGCAATTCTAGCTTTCCACCAACTCCTTCTTGGATACAACCAAAATCTGTCCTCATACTCACCTTGGTTTGTGGATGAACTCTGTCTTGACCTCTAGCTCTTGAAGCTCTAGATCTTCCTCCTCTCTCTCTCTGGGGATAGAAATCTGAGGTTTGTTTATAGTGTCCTCCACTTTGATAACCACTTTAGTTCCCTGAGTAATGGGTCTTATAATACCTTTGGCCGGGAGGTTGCTGTCTCCTCCCAGCCCGTCCATAAAAACTGTTCCCTTAGAACACACTCTTCATAGAAAGCTGTGCCATGTCAAGGCTTGTAAATGTTTGTACATATTTACCAATATTTTAACCATTCCTTCCCCAAACAAGAGACCTTTCACCTCTTATGTAGATTCTCTGACACCAAAATCCCCCAACTTTAGGTTAATACGCATCAAAATAGTTTCTCCCCTTTCTGCTAGCAAACTAGCATTGGCATTGCTATAAAACATAGAGCCTTTTGGCACCATTTTCATACCAAGTGGATATTCACATCCGTCCACATTAGGTATGTTACTTTCTGCCACTAAATCAAAAATTCTTGCCACCAGGCAGAGGCTGTCTAAAACATTGTCCTGACAGGACTTGAGGGACTTCTCCAACACTTTCCTCTGGTCTTTACCCATTCTAAATAAATACGTGATCATCTAAGGATAAATATTGGGTATCATTGTAACTTTCTCATCTATAATAGGGTGCGACCATTCTGCCCTCATTACATTCCTCTCCTCTTTTAATAATGGCCTTATATGCCATAATTTAATGTAATCTGCCACATGATCAAGTGCCTCTACTTGCTTCTAGGGTGCTTTATTTGCCGAAGGACGAACAATTTTTCACCCATAAGGTCCAACACCATGTTTTTCCTTACTTCCTTCTTTCTTATTTTCTCATTAACCTCCTTGTAAAGTCAGAACACTAATATTTAAGTAGTAAGTAGGTTTATTTCAGGAAGACAGGAGCAAGGCTACACAGGTCTTCTCCCACTTCAACTGCCGACAATTTCCAAGCATGGAATCTAGCAGAGCAGGCACGGGGAGATAGAAGCTTGAAAGAAAACAATTCTATATAAAGATTTTATATGTAATCATGACGCAACACATCTTCCCCTTCAAGGAAAAGAAAGACAACAAAAAAAAAATAAACGAGCATTAAAAAAAATTCAACAAATAAAATCTTCCAACCATTTGGGTTTAGACACAACACGTTTCTTTGATGCAGAATCCACAACGGGAGTTGCATAATTTACAATCGGAGTATCAGTATTGTTAATTATCTCAGACATTTCAGATGTTTCATTATCATTGACATTTTCAGATGTAACAATAGATGTTCCAGAAGTGTCAGATGCACCTTGTCCTTCCACAACAATATCATCAAAAATGCACAAATTCTTCCGAGTGGAAGGTACAGGAGCAGTCAAATCAATTTTACCTTTGTAAATAGCAATTCTTCTAATGTTCCACACCTTTCTACCGCTTAAAAGGACAGCATTTCGTAAAACCTTTTTCATTTTCATTGGTTCAGAAAATTGGAATTCTCCTTTTCGCACTTTCCAAGGTTTTTTAACCTTAACCCACATTCCAGCTTTGACATCTGCACAACCTCCCCCAAATTTGTTGTCAAAAGTACATTTATATTGTAAATGTTTTTCAAGTACATTGTTCCTAACTGAATTCATACAAATACCATGACAAACATTTTTATGCAACCAATTAGGATTACACTTGGTCCTAGCAGTATGTCCTCTCATGATATCAAAAGGAGACTTTTTCGAAGCTTCATGAGTATTAGTTCTATGGGTCCAAACCGCTTTAAATACTTGCAGTTCCCAATCTTCTCCCTTTACTCCAGCAATTCGAATCTCACTTTTAAGAACTCTATTAAATCTCTCACACATGCCGTTACCACTAGGGTTGTATAAAGAAGTAGTTCTATGTGTCACACCAATTCTTTCAAAATACGATTTAGCCAACTTGGATACAAATTGTACCCCATTGTCACTGATGACTTGTACTGGAAGACCTACTTCCATAAAAACTCTGTCCAAAAATTGCAAAACTGCAACAGAATCAACCCTATCAACAATGGTGATGCATGGCCACCTAGAAAAAATATCTATGATAGATATAATGAATTTCGAATTATCTCCAATAGGACCCATAATGTCTATAGCAACAATATGCCAAGGACCATCCAGAAATATTGGTTCACACATATCAGGTCTTAAGGTTATAAGAGCTTTATCTGAATTAGCACACATAATACAATCCCGTACCATTCTTTCTGCATTAATATCCATACCTGGCCACCAATACCATTTTTTAACATTATGTTTAGTCTTAACTATACCACAATGATCTTCATGGCACAATAATAAAATGGAATTTCTTAAAGATGTAGGAAGAATAGCTTTATCTCCTCTAAAAACGGTATCATCCACCACAAAAAGCTCATCTTTCACTTCCCAAAAAAGCTTTAGATCCGAATTTACTCTAGATTTTTCTGGCCAACCATCACGAATGAAAGACATGAGTGACCCTTCTTCCTCGGAGTACCTGTGAAGACGTGGGAAATTGCTGGGAACTTGCTGGGACGTCTCTAATCTCTGTGGACTGCTCGCCGCTCCCGCTGCGCGGGAGCCGCTTCGCTCGTGGGTGGACCCACCAATGCGGATCTAACTTTGCCTGGCTGCTGGCTGCCGAGGGAGACCGTCAACAGAGGAGGCTACAGGGGTAAGCGCAGCAGGGACTTGCTATCCCAGGAGTCCCTGCATGACCACGAGTCATCGGTCAGCGCCCCCCTGCGTGCCCCGCCCCCACCGCCACTCTACAAGATCAGAGGAGAGCCCGTCTTGCGGGACGCAAGCGGGACGTCGGGCGAAGCCCGGGCAAAGGGCGGGCCGTCTGTGGCCGTCCGGGGCCGGCAGAGGCTGGGCTGGGCCACCCCCTTTCCATCGACTCCTACAGCTCCAATCCCTCTGAGCCCAACTGTAGGTCTTGAATCTATTATGTCCACCAGATCCGGTAAAGCCCTGAGGGGCGGTGGAGCAAGTGCTTTAGGGGGCTCCACGATGATTGGCACCATGGACAAATGTATCACTCGGGTGGCTAACGTCATTGAAAAGGAGATCGCAATGACGGAACGCCGCCTCTCACTTGACCTCCTTCCATCCAAGCGCTCATCCTTGGGAGCTGCGGCACACGCCTTGTCGCCGCCTACCTCCATTTCCAACCTACCTCCGCCTGGGCCCCCATCTGACGAGCAACACATTGTAGCGCTAGAGGCAGGACTAGATAGGATAGAAAGCCTCATATCACTCCCTTCCCCAAGCAGTCGCTGCACTGAGGCTATAGCTTCTGGACCATCCCACTGCTTAGCCGGCTTTCCCGACAACAGGTCTCATTCGGATCCTATTGTCCCCACACCTGACCCACAACTATTTCCCCAGACTAGACCTTCACGGGTACATAGGAAAAGGAAAAGGGGGATTAACATTCGGAGGGGAAATCACTCCATGCTCTACAAGCGCTCTAGGACACAGCTCCATAGGGGTACCTCATACACAGACGCTGGAGAGCTGGAACTCCTCAGGATTTCTAGCTCCCCCCAGCACGCAGCTGAGTCCCGGATACCGTCCCCCCTGCCTCCAGCAACACCGGCCCTACCAAAACAGGGTACCTCTCTCGAGTCTCTCGAGAAACTGGTAAAGTCTCTGTTTAATCCACTACTCGACCAAGTTAAGAGCCTGGGGTCAGACTGGACAACTTCAAACAGGCCACTAGGGACAACTTTTTCTCCCTGAAAACTCTGTTGAAAGTGCATCCTAAGCCTAGCGAGACCAACCCAGATAGGAATGTTGCTAAAGAGGTCCCAGTAAGCCAAACAACCAGAGTCCAGTCGTCACTGCCGGCCAAAACACTGGCTACAGGGAAAGCTCCTACCCCAGCCCCTCTATTCAGTGCGAAGCAGGTAAGGCCGAGTGATTCCACTCATGTAGTTCAGGTGCACGGTACTCCCCCCACAGCAGTGACGGCATTTGCGCCGAACCCTGCTCAAAAGATCTCTCAGAAGAAAGGGGCTGGTCCAAATGTGCATTCGGCTTCCACTGCGCCTGTTAAAACCAATGGAGCATCACCAATCTCTAGGGCTACCCATTCCACCTCTTTGCCTAAAAATCCCCCTCTGTCTAAAAATTCCTCCTTGCCAAAAAATCCCCCCCCAGTGGCCACCCAGCAGATTCCGCCACGCAAGTGCCCCCCGGTAAATCTCCCTCCCGAATGCCACCCGTATGTTGTTGTCCTCACCAAAGTCCCCCCCCTAAAAGAATCACAGCAGGAAACCCATCAGGCGCTAAAAAACAAAGTCATCCACTGGATGAAAACCAATAGACCACTTCCATTGGGTGTAGATGGCCTGATCCTTGGGGTGCGTAGGGTGGGTTGGATTGGGCATGGGAAGAAACCTTTTGAGGGAGATTGCGTGATGGTCAACTTTCAAGATATAAGAGCCGCCCACTCAATATGCTCCCAAGGCCGAACGGCCGGCACGGGGGTCGATGCTGTCAACCTAACTTTTTTCTATCCGAGGCCGGTACTGACCACCCCGCTCTGCCCTGCCGGGCCCCCTCCTCTAAACATCGTCCATGGTCAGCTTTCCCCGGGAATCTTCCCACAGCAGTTATACCCAGCTCCAGTTATGCGGAATTGGGGTTCCTGGGGTCGCTGACTCTGTGACGCTCCCGGGGAGGCCCTTGTGGTTTTGAGTCCTGCTGCCGAGCCTACCCCCTTCTCTAAAATCCGTAGCCCCTCGATTACACCACAAAGCCAGGCCACTGCCGAGTTTGTAAGGGAGCAAGGGGAGACCAGGGCATCTCCTGACCCACTGGTTAGCCTCCCTGTTGTGGGTGTTGTGGACACGCTGCCTCCTGTCGAGAACCGTAGCATTGCGGCTGTGACGGAACCCTCGTTTAGGGTTTTCAGCTGGAATGTGGCGGGCCTCGAGAGGAAGCTAGCGCTGCCGGACTGGAACTCGCTAGTGGAGCAACACTCCATATGCCTGTTCCAGGAAACCTGGAGCAGGGTGCCCCTGCACAAGGCAGGATATTCCACCCATTTTTTGCCAGCAGTCCATAGTGTAACTGGCAGGGGCCGCCCTTCGGGTGGCCTCTTAATTTGGGTCGCTTCAGAACTCAATTGTAGGGTGGTGGAGCGGGATACCAAATGCCCGGATCTCCTTAACATATTGCTGAAAAACCCCCAGGGCCGAGTTATCCTAAATATTTTTAACATTTACGCCCGAGGCACAAAGGGGGGTAGAGAATCCCCAGTAATATCTTGCTCAGAAGCCCAGCTTCGCTCGTCACCTCATAGGTTTTGCACCTTGGTGGCGGGCGATCTCAATTGTACATTCGAGCCCCTGGACCTCGAAATCCTAACTGATCAAGAGGAACACGACACTAGGTGGGGGATTCCGTCCCTTGAACTTAGTCCTATTAAAAAGTGGACGGAAGTGGCCCTCCAGATCAACTCAATAGCAATGGAGTTTGGTCTGAGGGCTGCCAATGGCAGGACTGGGTCCGACAAAGCAGGGGTCCATACCTACAACAGGCCAGGGCATACGTCACGAATTGATTACTTTCTCCTGGACGTACACCTGTGGAGTATGGTTGAGGACATGGTGATTATACCATCTGTTGAGAGTGACCACAACCTCCTCTCTCTCACCTTGTCTCACAGGTGGTTAACTAGCACTGTGACCAGAACTTCTCGTAACCCCGCCCCGGACCTGTCAGTAGTCTCCAACTGTGGACGGCGGCTAAAGTGGGCGAAGGTGGCACTTTCAGAGGAGAAAACTTCTGCCATTAGGCAGCTTCTTGCCTCAGCCCTAGCCAATCTCGACCCCCAAGAGGATGGGTTGCTGGAGGTGGCCTCTAGGTTCTGCATCATAACCCAGGCTATCAGTGACCTCTTTGTAGTTCCAGCTAATACGAATAGAAGGAAACCAAGTTCACGAGCCAGACAGGGCTGGTACAATCAGAAGTGCAGGGAGGCGAAGTCACTTCTCATTGAAGCAGTCAAGTCTAAATTACCATCCAGGACTAGGGTGGCCAGGAGGCACTACGCACTCTGCCAAAAAAACGCCAAGACGGAGTGGGAGGATAACTTCTGGCAGGACCTCCTGGCTGCCAGTCGTGGGAAAGATGCCAAAGGTTTTTGGGATTTGGTGGGCAATAGGAACCGTCCCGACGACACTCTGAGGACCTGTACCATCAATGCCCAGATATGGTTCTCCCACTTCCAAAAACTCTATTCTGCCGCTGAAGGCCCACTAAACGACCCTTTCAACCTCCCGCCCTATACCTTAGTTCAAGACCTGGAACTTTTTTCTGTTTTGGATGTCACAAAGCAGATTAAAACCTTGGTACCATTAAAAGCAGCTGGTCCGGATGGCCTACCAGGTGATATCCTCCGAGCATATCCGGAAGAATGGGGGGTATTAATCTCCGCACTCCTTAATGCAATCGTTGTGGGAGGCCCTGTGCCAGATTCCTGGAGAGGTGCTGAGGTAGTCCCCATCTACAAAAAGGGCAGCCGGGATCTACCTGGGAACTATAGGCCCATAAGCCTAATAGACTCGAGCCAGAAACTGGCGGGGAAAGCCATTTTGGGGAGGATCTCACAATGGGTGGACGAAAACCACATCCTGTCCGATATGCAAGCCGGGTTCCGTTCAGGCACCGGAACTATCGAACAGGTCTTTAGGCTCCTGCTATTGCACTGGAAGGTGGTGGAGCTAGGCAAAGGCAGTCTCTACTTGGCCTTTATTGACCTAAAGACTGCCTTTGACCTGGTTCCTAGGGAGGAACTTTGGAGGGTGCTACACGGTCTAGGGATGCCCCCGTATTTACTAAACCTCCTTATCAAACTGCATAACAACACCTATGCCCAGGTTAGATGGGGGTTGAATGGGGAAAAGACCGACAAGATCAGGGTCGAGAGGGGAGTAAGGCAGGGTTGTGTCCTGGCCCCCACCCTATTCTCCCTCTATATCAATGGGGTGGTAGATCATCTACTCGGCGAACCAGCAGACGCTCCCACTCTGGGAGGCGTAAAAATTCCAACTTTGCTGTTCGCCGACGACACCCTCCTCATCTCTAAAACCCCCCAAGGTCTCCAGACACTACTGAATCGCTTCCAGGACTTTTGCACCACCAGGGGACTTGTCATCAACGTGGAAAAAACCAAGTACTTAGTTATGCACCCACCCCGCAAACTTGGCCGCCCTCCCATTCTGAACTCTATACCCCTTGAAAGAGTGGCAGAATTCGACTACTTGGGAATTCGACTTAACGATGCGATGAGCTGGACCGCCCACATCAACAAAATGACAATAGCCCACAAAAGGGTGGGGGGGGCCCTCCTTAAGGAGTTTAACAACTCAACAAAACACTGTGTTGCCCCTCTACTAGATATATATAAAGCACGTGCGGTCTCTGCGTCACTTTATGGAGCCGAACTGTGGGGCCTGGGCAAAGTGGATTTACTGAGCAAGGCTGAAAACAAATTCATTAAAGATCTCCTTGCCATCCCATCGAGTAGTCCGACCATCCCAGTGCTCATGGATGCTGGCTGTAAAGCAATAGGGGATCAGGCTCGTCTTCGACCCCTCTTGCTCTGGGCTCGCCTGTGGAGGGTACCAGAGCTAAAACCTTATGCTGATGGCCTAGCTGAGGTGATGCACTCCGACGGTTGGCACAGCATTAAATGGCTGAAGGACATTAAACATCTTTTAGGGGACCTAGGCTTGGACTCCTGCTGGCATAGCCACTCCGCTCCCCCGAAGGAGACCTTAAAAAAACTTTTTTGGGAGTGGGTTCGTGTGAAGCGCATCAGTAATCAGCAGCACTGCAAAACCACCGCAGCTTTTCTACTGATAAAAGATGTCGTCGCCTACGAGCCGTACATGGACATAATAACAATCGCCATGGACCGGTCCTTGTACATCAAATTCCGGTTAGGAACCCTACCCTTGGCCGATCTCTGCTCCAAGTGGATTAAATCCCAGTCCTCATCACGCTATTGTGCCCTTTGTCCTGATAAACCAGAGACGGTGCCACACTTTCTTTTCGAATGCCCGGACTATGGTCGCCCCAGATCACGTTGGCTTGGACCTATCTGCAGAGAATTGGGTACCCGCCAGTACTCTGTTGCCCTTCGGATTCTTTTAACCAATACAGCCCCTCCTATTGTCTGTGCTGTTGCTAAGTTTTTAAAATGGGCTTGGTTGATTAGACTTAGAAGACTGTCCATATCAATTTAATCCTCTTTTTAATTAATTTATGCTGATCAAATGTGTTTTACTCTTTTATCTAATGTACAGTCATACTTTTTTCGACATGCTGTTTTTACCTTTTGTACCGCTTTTATGATATATGCATATCGAAATAAAGCAATCAACCAACCGGTTGTATTTTAACTTAACTTTAACTTAACTTAAATTACTCTCCTTAAGATATTCTTTGCTCCATTTTTCCTTTTCAATACAAAACTGGATTTCATCATGAATTAAAGCAACCTGTAACGAATCCCAGTCGTTCGAATCACATTCTTGTAAATCAGAAGGCATGCGGGACAAAAAATCCGCTAACACATTACTTCTGCCTGGAACATACTCAATTTTATAAATAAATTCCTGTAGCCGCATGGACATCCTGGCAATTCTAGCTGAAGCTTTGAATAAACCCTCAGTAGTTAAAGAGTTTTACTAACGGTTTATGGTCAGACCTAACTATGCATTCTTTTCCCCATACAAAACTTCTGAAATGTTCCAAAACACAAACTACTGCCAAAGTTTCTTTCTCAATGACTGAAAATTTACACTCTGGAGCAGTAACCGCTCTAGAAGCATAAGCAATTACACACTCTTCACCAGATTCATCAATCTGTGACAGAACGCCACCCAAGCCTTTATTGCTACTGTAACTATGGACTTCCTATCCAAATCAAAAGGAGATAAGACCGGAGCATGGATAATGGCCTCTTTGATGGAGTTAAATTCGTTTTCACACTCCTCAGACCATGAGAATCTAACATTATATTTAAGAAGTTGTCTGATATTAAATACTTTACTTGAGAAACCCTTAACAAATTTACAATAAAATTCCACCATCCCTAAGAAGGACCTAATTTCGTCCTTGTTAGATGAAGGAGGAGCATTTTTAATAGGCTCAACTAATTTAGGTTTAGTGGCTACACCATCAGCACACAAAACATGACCAAGGTATCTAACAGATTTGACAGCAAACCTACATTTAGAATGTTCCACAGTCAAACCTTTTTCTTACAAAACGCGTAAAACTTCATTTAAAACAGAATCATGCTCATTGTTATCTTTCCCAAAAATGAGAATATCATCCTGAAAAAATCTTACCTTTGGGTGTTTGCCAAACAATTGGTGCATAATGTGTTTAAAAATGGCAGTAGCAGACGCCAACCCAAAAGGCATTGTTTTAAATTGAAAACACCCCATAGGGGTAATAAAGGCAGTAAGATGTTTACTCTCATCATTCAAGGAAATCTGATGATAAGCTGATGACAAATCAATCGTAGAAAAGAACTTAGCATCTTTAACCAAGGTCAAAATTTCTGGGATTTTTGGCAAGGGAAATTTATCAATCACAATGTTTTCATTCAAATGGCGTAAGTCTATGCATAAACAGATTTTGCCATTAGAACGTCTTGCTACAACTATTGGTGAAATCCACTCAGAGGACTCAATAGGTTCTATTATATTTTGTTTGACTAGTTTATCTAATTCATTTTCCACTTCCTTGCGTAATATAATTGGAATGTTTCTTACTTTGTTTATTTTAGGATTAGCATTTTCTTTTAACACAATGCGATGTATAAAATCTTTGAAATTACCAATTTTTCCACTAAACACTTTTTCAAACTTAGAAAGCATGGAGTCACCAATACCACTCCCATCTTCAATTACCATGACAGGGTCAGGGCTATTCGGATTCGAAATAATGTCAAGATATCCTTGGTCCTTCCAAACAAGAACAGAAGGTCCCTTTTTTGCGACATACAATTTTCCTAAAGATTCTCTTCCTTTGAACTTAAAATTCAAAACTCTGAATCCAATCAAATCAATCTTTTCTCCTGAATAACTTTCAGGAGAGATATCAGGGGCATAAAGTGTGTTTCCCCAAAAATTTGAACAATTTGAATTCCACACTTCTTTGCTGATAATAGTATACGGAAAACCTGAATCTGCAAAAATGTCAATAGAAATTCCTCCAATTGGCATATTACAAATTGGTTTCTGTATCAAACTTTTGTTTGTAAGATCTCGAATATTGAATAAAAATTGTTTTTCCTCTTGTAAATTATCTTCATCTTCTATAGAACAATGTAAAATAATTTGCACTACGGCCTTCCTGACAATGGCAAGAATTTCTTTAAGATCAGCATCACCATTGATCCAGAGTCTATCTTGAATTGCAGATTCATGGGCATGCATAACAACTTGGTCTCTAATGAATTGTTCCTGAAGATGATCAAATTTACAATCCTCTGCAATCTTTTTTAATTCTGCCACATAAACATCAATGGTCTCACCTGGTTGTTGTTTCCTGTGAAAAAAAAGTATACCTTGTAATACCTATACACACCATAGGAGAGAAATTATTATCAAAGTCTTTTAAAATATCAGAAAAAACATTAGAATCACCCCCACCAGAAGTCTTGACCATTTCATCATAAACTTTTAAGCCACATGCTCCAATTGAATGTAGAAATAATTTCCTTTTCCTCTCTGGTTTCATTTTATTTTCTTCATCAACTGTCTCAATAAAGTTAAAAAAAATAGGCCTTCCATTGTAACCATTTCATGCTAGGTTCCGAGCCAGAAGGCCAAAATGCTTGAGGAAACTGAATAGTACAATTCTGTGTGGCCATAATGTATTAGATATATTGTACTTTAATATAATGTAAACGTTTTTTATTCTCTTTAACACCTTAGCTGCGTGTAAACATCCCTCCCCAGTGCTGCGCTGTCCATTGGAACCAGTGCTGAATGGACGTCCAATGGTCGTGCGCAGCACTGGGGAGGTAGCGCTGCTGACGACCGTTGGCCATCAGCAGCACTTAAGGGGTTAATATGCAACTCACTTGGAGATTCAAATGAAGTCTTGAAAATGTAGAAAATACCTTAAAAATATGACTTGGAGATTCAATAAAGTCTTGAAAATGTAGAAAATACCTTGAAAATTTGGTCGCTTGAGAGCGACGCTCACAAAATATCAAAAGAATTGTTGCCGAACCATCAGCGTGAATAGTAAACAAAAAAAAATAATCCAAGATGGCTTCCGGACGTATTACATCAACGCGTTACGTCTAACGCGACGTGCTTGCATCAGTCGTCAGAAGCGTAAGAGCGAATGGAAAGAGGCGACCACTCGGTCCCCCCGAACGTATGGTTGGGTGCCCCGATCCTCCCGGGAAACCATTTTGGGCGGGGGCGTGTCTCGGCTGGTATGCCCGAAGCGGCGTAGCCGGGGCGCGCCTTTTCCCGCCCAAGAGGGGTTGTCCTAGACACCTACACCAATGGCCACGCCCAGTAGGCGTACCTGGGGAGGGTACACGCCCCCCCCCGAAGAAGAATAAGAGAGCGGGAAACCGAAGAAGCGTCCTCTTGTTCCTGTGCTTGGAAGGCTGCACCCACTCGTTGCTCGTGAGCCCTCGACGGAACAAGGAGCAATTTTGACCCACCCACCAGCCCCTTATAGCAATGTTTGGTTTTGCAATAAAGTTTTGCTCTGATAAACCCCTATTTCCTCCGCATAGAAGTAAAGGTATATCTAGATTGAGGATGTGACTTCTGTCTGTAGGATACTGTTTTTCTTTAGGGTAAACAGTTTTGATACATAAACATGTTGATATTTTTTCCTTAGTAGGTGACCAAATGTCGTATTTATTTTTTGGTCGGGCGGTAAGGTCATGATCGGTGAGCAGTAATTTCAAGGTCCCTAGAGGGGGGCGCCACCCACTATGGATGGGAGCGCCCAGGGGGAGGCGGCCATTGGCCCCTCCCACTGGGAGGCGGCACCCACTAAGGATGGGTCGCCTAAGGGGAGATGGCCATAGGCCCCTTCCAGGGGAGGAGGCGGCTATATGCCCCTCCTACGAATTTCCCGGGGCCCGGTTATCCGCGACGGCGGATATGATAGAGAGTGTGGGGATGGGGGGGGGAGTCCACGCTGTCCTTCCTACAGATACCTCACACGGGAGCTCGGACGACCTTTAAGATGGTGTCGAGCGGAAAGGGGGGCCCCCAACAAGACAAGGGAAATTAGAGTTGGCAAGGAGGGTACAGTCCTCTGCGCGGCCGCCACTCACACCGTGAGGGCGAGAGTTTTGGTAGTAGGGATCTGACACCGGTTAAGACCTTGCCGTTGGCCCTTAATGCTAGGATGTACAATTTTAATTTAGAATGTATGCATTTGCAGATGTTAGACTCGGCTAGGAAACCTTTGTATTAGACATTTGTTAAGGTTAGCCAAAGAACATGTCTTCATCGAAATGTAATAAATGAAAATTGTACATGATTGTGAAACTTTTATTTAATGTTTTAAATTTTGTTTCATATTTTAATAAATACGGCCGGGAGGGTGACTCCCTCCCGCCTTCCAAAAGTTCAGAACTACGTCCGACTTCCCATCATTGGGGATAGTGTTGGGAGGGGGTGACGGGCATCCCGGCCATATGCTGTTAACAGTTGAACATACACAAAGGAACGCTGCTGCCTCTTGTCACGCTCCGAAGCTTCTTGCTAGTAAGTGCGTGCCCTGTTTACTTTTAAACGCAACAGTTTTCGAGTTTCTTCGCACTTTGTATTGTTGAAATAATAACTTCCTTCTTGCGCTTAATGTTCCACAAATAGTACTAAGAGTAAATCCACCAAATTAAATATCGAGGATACTCTAGCACTTGGCTTTGCAACAAGAGGAAAGAAACCAACTTTCCCTAATGCTTAGCTGGTTACTTTCAAAGCTGAGGATTCATTTTTCTTAGCGCGCTACTTTCAATGCTGGAAATAAACTTTCCTTAATGCTTAGCTGAACTTATCCTCGCAAATTTTAAAATCAAATCCGTCTAGGTGAAATGAAGAAAGTTTGTTAATCAACTATTCTCCACCATTAAAACGGATCATAGTTATTCTGTTCTCCCAAATAACGATTGAATGAAAATAGTACTCACATGGAATACGGCAAATCAAAAATAATACCAGGGGGCATATTTTTTTTTTTTTGTGTAAGACCTTTATTAACACAAAGCAGTTTACACAGCAGGAGCCTACAACCCTGGGGCTGGCTCGCTACGTTGGTACGATCATCCAGCAGTTAACAAATGCGTCATGATGAACAGCACATTACTTAAATGTCGAACCACCCCATATACCGTCCGTAGGCCTCCTAGCCGACAAATGATGTGAGTCTTACATTTTGTCATTTTATAGTAAAGGAAAACAGAAAAACAACATACCCCAACTAAGACTTCACCGTTCCATCCCACACAGTCTAGACATCAACTGTGACAATAGTTTCGTATCCCACCAAGGGTCTGCCGCCATCAGGCACGAACTTGTGCACCAGACATCACTCATGTCAGAATGAGAAAAGAAAGAAAAAAAAAAAAAAAGAAAATTTGAGCTAGTCTTCCTCACTGTCCTGCAGTGAGGTTAGGTAGTCTGTTAAGAAACACCAAATGTCCCTCGGTCTGGACTTCGCTGGCAGTTGCTCCTCGTATGTTTGCAGTTTGTCCCGGCAGATGGACATATCATGAAGCCATGTTTTCTTCGTCGGCACCTTACGGCTGTGCCAACATTGCGCCACCTGCCTTTTTGCCAACAGCAAAGCAATTGCACAGAACCTGCGCTTCAACGCTCTGAATTGGGGCACAATACCCAGTAAACAGATCTTGGGTGTGCACTGCACCTCTTCCTCCAACATTACAGCTAGCGTGGCAGTGACCTCCCCCCAGTACCCTGCTACCTTAGCGCAGTTCCAGGCCAGATGCACAAAATCCGCACCCTCCCTATTACACCTCTTGCACCTGTCTTCCTCCTGTAAACCAAACCTAAGCAGTTTTGTCGGTGTGTAGTAGATTTGGTGAAGAAATTTAAAATGGATAATTCTCAAATTGCCGTTGGGCATCAGTATCTGTGTTAAAGTGCAGGTGCTACCCCATTCCTCCTCCGTCAATGGCGTGTCTAATAGTACATCCCACCGCCTCTTAGCCGTCTGAGTGCGTCCCGCCAGTTCCGATTGTGCAGCTGTATATAGTCTGGACACCAGATGAGAGAGATCATTAGTGGTAATCAGTAGTTGCAGAGGTGCAAGGCATTCTGGCTCTGTTGGGAATGTCGGGTAGTGTTCCCTCAACGCCCTGGTCAATCTGTAGTACGTGAAACGAAACATGGGAGTCTGATTTTGGATATAGTGCAATTGGTCTAGGCCTATGAATGTGCCTGCTTGAAACACATCGCCCAGCTTGTCAATACCAGCTTTACTCAGCAAGGACTTTCCAACCTTTTCCCCAGTGACTGACAACGCCTGATGATGTTGCAATGGCATGGCCGGTGCATACAGCAGGGTTTTGTGAGCCAACTGCCCAAGCCTGTGCCATGCTTTGACCGTGGTGCCTACAGTGTTTATATCCTTTGCATGTAGCGGTGGCCGTGTGTGCGATATGATCGCAGTGAGGGGGACAGGATAGGCATCACCCTCTTCTATGGCTGTGTGTGTGAGATACGGGACCGCGTGGTACCAATATGCCGCATATTGCGCCTGCGCGCAGAGGTAGTAGAGGAGAAAATCAGGCACACTGAACCAACCGTGCGCAAATGGAAGTGTAAGTGTCTGCAAGTCAATACGAGCCTGTTTGCCCGCCCAAATCAAGGTCCGCACCAGGGAGTGTATACGGCGGAATATTGCCTGTGGTGGCGTGATCGGTATGTTATTAAACAAGTACAGCAACTTGGGTAACACGTTCATTTTGACGATAGCTATTCTATCCGCTAACGATAGCGGCAAGTGAATCCAGCGTTGGATTTTGTCTTCAAGTTTAGAAAGTACCACCCCGTAGTTTGCTCGCAGGACCTCCTCTGGATCCCTGTGATACATGACCCCTAGGTAGCGAATCGGTTCTTGTTGCCATTCCAATGGGAAGTCTACTGCAAAGGGCGATGTAGTGTCAGTGAGGGGTATTATGGACGATTTAGCCCAGTTAATTGCCAGCCCCGAATGACCGCCGAATCGGATGTATTCCCTGAGCAGCGGGTTTAGATGGGTTTCCGGGTCACGGACATATAGTAACAAATCGTCCGCGTAGAGCGATATGTGAAGCGGCCTAGCCACGAATTGCAGAGCAGATTCTTTGTAGTTCTGTCGCACTATGCAAGCTAGCGGCTCCAGTGCCAGCGCGAATAATAGAGGCGATAGCGGGCAGCCCTGCCGTGTGCCACGTTCAATGTCAAACTGACCTGAAACATATCCATTAATTCTGACCCTGGCGCGTGGTTGTGTATAAAGCAAGGAGACCCATTGCACAAACCGTTTAGGAAACCCCATCCTATTTAGGACGGTAATCATGTAACGCCATTCAATGGAATCGAATGCCTTCGCGGCGTCAAGCATGACAGCCACCGCTTTAACCGAGGGTTGAAGGTAATGTGAGAGTGCAAATAGGGATCTAGTGTTATGTGAGGTGGATCTGGTGGGCACAAACCCAGATTGATCCGGAAGGACCAGCCGGGTCATCAAGGGGGACAGTCTACCTGTCATGAGTTTAGCGAGAATTTTCGAATCCACGTTAATCAGGGACAGAGGTCTGTAGGAGTCACAGTCTTCTGGATCTTTGGACGGTTTTAGGAGAGCAATGATCATGGCTTCTCGCAGTGTGGGGGGAAGTAACGATTTCTCAAAGGAGGCGCCATACATGTCCACGAGATATGGGGCGATAATGTCTGCAAACCGTTTATAAAATTCGGAGGTGTACCCGTCAGGGCCCGGCGCCTTGCCATTTGGTAGGGAACTTATCACCTCGGTTACTTCCTCCACTGTTATGGGCCTAGCTAAGTACTCCCTGTGTGCATCCGACAGCCAGACAATCGCCACATCATGCAAATAGTCATACGTTTCATTCGCTGGTGCTGTGGGTTGGGATCGATATAGTGAGCCAAAGGAGTCTACAAAGCATTTCAGTATATCTGCAGAGTGTGTTTGCAAGATACCCTCCTTAGATTTAACTCTAAGTATCGCCGATTGTCCCCGCCCCTCACAAATTTTCCGAGCCAGCATAGCCCCCGGCCTACCCCCCTCTCCAAAGGTTCTAGCCACATGTTGACGATCCAAGTACTTTACAGGAAGTCCGCATGCTCAGTATGCACGTCGCGTAACCCAGGTAGTAGTGAAACATCCTGGGTTGTCTCATACAGTAATTCCAAGTCCCTCATCCGCTGCTCGCAGCGGCGGATCTGGCCCCTAATGTCTTTGAGTACCCCTACGGTGGTGCTAATGCAGACACCCCTAATCGTGGCTTTGAACGCCTCCCAAAGTAGGCACGGGTCGTCCGTTCTCCGTGCATTAATATCAAAGTAGTCCTTTATCGCTTTTTTAATGGTGTCCACATACACTGAGTCTGAGAGGGCCCGGGAATTAAATCGCCACTGGAAGGGGGGGGGGGTGTATCGTGGAATGTTCATCTGCAACAGGACCGGATTGTGGTCTGACAATGTGCGGGGTAATACCTGTAATTGACGAACCCATAGAGCCAAGTCCCTTGAACCTAACCAGTAATCCAACCTGGACCAGCTATTGTGAGACGCTGTTATGTGTGTGGCGCCTGGCGCGACAGTGTGTTGCAGCCTCCATAGATCCGCCAAAGCCAGGTCCTTCATCATGTGACATAACATTTGTCGCGATTGCTTGTGCTGCTCTAGTGAATGAGAAGAGCGGTCTAGCCCGTCTTGCAGAGTCATATTCCAGTCCCCCCCACACAATATGTGTGTGCCAGTGTGTTTTTGCAAGTGGCCCCAGACTTCCCGGAAGAATTCCGGAGCGTCAGTGTTTGGGCCGTATACGTTAAAAAACGTCACTCGTTGGCCCCTCAGTGTGCCCGTCACCAACACGTACCTACCAGAGGGATCCTGCGTAACTTGCTGTGCCTCAAAGCTGATCCCTTTCCTTAATCAATATGATCACCCCACGGGAGTAGGATGAGTAGGAGGCTTTGTATATGGACTCAATTAGTAAAGAAGAAAATGCCAGGATTCGATTTCTACAGACCAGAACTGGTTTATTCAGCTGGTGTGTGCCTTCTAATATTTATTTAAAGAAGGTATGCATTTGTCATAAATCTCGCATTTCAAAACAATTTGCAAACTTTCAACAATATACAGAGGCTGAACAAATCCCTTTTACTGGGGATATGGATAAACAAAATATTTCACAATTTGATACATTTCAAAAACAATATGTGTGAACAAGACTCAATGTAAAATAATTCATAACAGTTGCGCTTTCATCATTTTTTCAAAACACAAGCATTGAATCCTATACACCAAAAATAATTAAGGTACATTCATTGTTTTATCACTATGCTGTGTGCCTACAGCCAGATGGCCGACGCGTTTCCAAACCCTTCCGTTAGTCTAATGGGTTCTTCCTCAGGGCCGGGCTGTGTACCTATGGTGTGAAATTGTGGACATTTAATATCTCCTATTTTCCTGATTTTTTACTTAGCTTCAAATGTGGACAATGTCTAAAAAATGTTTTACCTTATCTGATAGGTTTGTAGGCTGATGCTTTCAAGCACGGGTTATTGGTTGTCTTTGACTTTTCACCGTTACCTAAACGTGGTTAAGGATGGGTGAATTTAGTAAATCTATTAATTTCCACGACTTTTAATGCTCAATGGTATCTGTGGTAAGACTGCGCTAGCACTTACTTGCTTTTATTCAGTTGCTCTCTCAAAGTGGTGTTGTTAATGGGGTGTGTTTCGTGTTCCGCGGTGACTCCGATCTGTATGTTTAAAAATTCGGAATCAGTTTCACAAGTCAAAGGGAAACATTTACTGGAGTTCAGTGTTTGTTTATCTTATTCGCCTACCTTCGTGTAGCGCGGCTGGCGACCCAAGCTCCTCACTTCATTTTAGACGAACGTTCGCGTTCTGAAAAGGAATCAAGCCCATGTTGGAGTTTACTTTGGCTTTGATTCTGTGTTGCTATTACGCTTTTAAAAGAACATTCTGAGTACTTTCTTACCTCCGTTTTAGGGTCTCTTGCTGCGCTTGGGGTTCTGTGCGGCTGCTTCTCGCTCTGTGTGCTGTTACACTGATTTTGAGCTGAACACCGGAAGGAACACAGTTTCCTGTTTAAGTATATGGCTAGGGATTGTGGGATTTGTAGTTTTTAGAGAGATACTTATGTTGAGGATTTTTATTTGATAAACTGCGCGCAGTATTTTGCTCATTCCTTCTTGTTGGGTCTTTCATAATGGTGGGGTTCACGTTGGACTCAATAATTGGTTCTTTGTAATTCTGACATCTCGTTCAGGCCATCCATCACGCAATTAAATTTTAGTATTAGATAAGCCTCTTTTTTTATTAGCATGGCATCAATGTTTCCTCCTCTAGGGGGAACCTTCATGGCTTGTAATATTGTCCATTTGAACTCATTTTCGTTATGGTTCTGTTCAACAAAGTGCTGCACCATGGGTGCGGACAGTACTTTGTTCTTGATCCTAGATCTATGCTGGGATATTCGTTGATTGGCTTTTTGAGTGGTTTTCCCTATATACAATTTAGGACAAGGGCACATGACTGCATATATTACATTTTGTGTTTTGCAGTTCGAGAACTCTCTATGTGTCCATTTTATTGTCTTGAACGAAAATTCCTCTCCTTCAATTGTGTTGGGGCATGACGCACATGACCCGCATTTGTGGTGGCCTGTTACAGGCGGAAGTTTCCACAATGTGCGTAGGTCAGTTTTAGCTTTGCTGACTCCCAGATCGGCCCTTACAATCCGCTGGGCTATACTTCTGTTTTTTTTAGGGCAAACAGGGGTTGCTCCATCGGGATTTCTGAGTTTTTTATCAAGTGCCAATTTTTTAGGATGATCGATTTCAGCTTGTTGGTGTATGGTCCAAAAGTGGTAACACATACTGGCCTCTCCAATGGTTTAATTTCTTTGTTGGGTCTCAGTAACTCGTCACGGGGAGTGTGCCATGCCCTGGTGGTTGAATGTTTTAGTAATTTATGGGGGTAACCCCTCTGCTGTAGTTGATCACTCAGTATTTGTGAGTGGATCAGAAAATCTTCCTTTCTAGAGCAATTTCGTCGAATTCTCAGCATTTGTCCGTATGGCAAGTTGGATTTTAAACTTTTAGGGTGGTAGCTGGCATAATGTAAGATTGTGTTCTTGTCAATATCCTTACGATGTAAGGTGGTGGTCAATTCATTTTCGTGGGGGAAAACCACAACATCTAGGAAAGTAAGCGATGTTTTGCTACAAGTCATTGTAAATTTTATGTCTGGGTGTCTGGTATTGAGCCACTGATGGAACTGGGTCAGCGTTTCCTCTGACCCCTTCCATTGGCACCAGATATCATCAATGAAGCGATACCATTTGGTAATGTTTTGGAGGAATGGATTGTTGCGGTAGATGAAACGCTCCTCATACAGGGCCATGAAGAGAAACGCGTCGGCCATCTGGCTGTAGGCACACAGCATAGTGATAAAACAATGAATGTACCTTAATTATTTTTGGTGTATAGGATTCAATGCTTGTGTTTTGAAAAAATGATGAAAGCGCAACTGTTATGAATTATTTTACATTGAGTCTTGTTCACACATATTGTTTTTGAAATGTATCAAATTGTGAAATATTTTGTTTATCCATATCCCCAGTAAAAGGGATTTGTTCAGCCTCTGTATATTGTTGAAAGTTTGCAAATTGTTTTGAAATGCGAGATTTATGACAAATGCATACCTTCTTTAAATAAATATTAGAAGGCACACACCAGCTGAATAAACCAGTTCTGGTCTGTAGAAATCGAATCCTGGCATTTTCTTCTTTACTAATTGTAACGTGTCCAGCCAGGATCCGTAGGACAAAACCCCTCAATTTAAATTGTATATGGACTCAGCCCACCTAGTCCCTAAGTGCGCGTGTGTGTGTGGTGCGAGGTGTGACTCCTGTAGAAACGCTATATCTACGTTCCATCTGGTAAGACTAGCAAAAATCTGTCTGATTTTCTGAGGCTTCGAGAACCCCCGTATGTTCCAGGTAAGAACGTTCAAGCCCCGCCTGTCCGTATCTCTAGAACCCATTGACATCAGATAATGTAATACATGACATTCTTATACATTCCAACGCTGCATATGATGCACGCCCATTCACAGCACAAAGTACAACTATGCCTATGGCAGGCAATCTCGGTGGAGAAACCAAAAAGATATACATATGCAATGCTTTCGGTCTTCGTAAACATACAAACAACCCCCCTCCCCTTATCCCACCCACTCCAGCAACCCCAACCTGCCGAAGCCATATCCCCTCAGAGCACCATTCCCCCAAAAACAAAACCATCAACTCAGTGCCCATGCTGAGAACTCGTGGTGGGTATTTCCCTCATGGAGGACCGCCAGGAGCACACTCCTTCACCCGGATGACGGGTGCAGGCGACACTATATACACTTTATAAATGCGTAATACATGTGACCATTCACCGGTGTCCCCTACACTCTCCAAGTATATAGTAATATCACACAAGTAGTAGCAGTGTTATAGTGGTAGCACAGCGACACTCCAACCCCATTCGACGGCGGTGGCCGCCACCCTCCACATCCCGCCAATGGTCAGTTCACCCCATACAGCAGGTGCAGGACTGTTAGTAGGCAGTATAGCCGAGGCGTGCAGGAGTAGGTGCATGACCGCCAGGTTCCACACCACCTGGCCTTGTATCTCGTAGCACGATATGCTCTCACGTGTACTACGCCCCCGCTCTCACGATGAAATGGTGCACCAGTTAATACAGGGGGAAGGGCCGTGCCAATCGTTCCACGTGCCAGAAACCGCATCTGTACGACTAGGTATCATGAGCCAAGACACCGTTGAGAAGGCATGTTAGCAGGGGGCAGTCACAAGTAATAGTCTAGGGACAACTTTAGAGATGCATAGCAGTTCCTGCTGCCCCAGTGGATGACAGCCCCTTATATACACAGTTAGCGTAGTAACAGCGCCATAGTCCACCCTTAGAAGTTAGGCACCAGGCGGGCCCGCCCAGTGCAGCCTTCAGCGGCCATGTGGCAATGCTCATTAGTCAACAGCACAACAAAACTCACCGCTGTCCGACGAGGGATATCGTCCGAGGCTTCAGTCCGAGTCCCTTTGTTGATCATTTTGCGAGTCTGCTCGCGATTCACGCTGCACCTTTTTTACAAAGTCCTGGGCCGCCTTGGGTGTTGCTAGCACGATCGCCTTCTCTTTCCACACCACTCGAAGTCGAGCTGGATATAACATTGAGTACACAATGTTCAGATTCCGCAGTTTAGCCTTCACTGAGGTGTACTCCTTACGGGCCTGTTGAACCGCGACCGTGTGATCTGGGTAGAACTCCAGGGAGTTGCCTTGATGTTGTATTTTTCCTTTTTTCACGTGCGAGCCGAAGAATCGCGTCTCTGTCCCAGTAATTTAGGATCCTCGCCACAATCGGTCTAGGTGCAGCACCGGGTGGTGGTCTGGGGGCCAACGATCTATGGGCCCGCTCCACTATGAAGATTGGCGATAAGGCCTCCACGCCAAAGAGATCCTTACACAGATTTTCGACGTAGTTCTCCATCCGCCCCGTGTTGGTCGTCTCCGGCAGGCCCGTGATCCGAACGTTATTGCGCCTCGAGCGCGCCTCCAAATCCTCCTCCTTCGCTCTGATCACCTCCAGGAGTCGTTCCATGCCTGTGCACTTGGAGGTGGAGGCCCGCGCTTCATCTTCAACGGCGGAAATTCTAGCTTCGGCCTCATCCAGCCGTTCGCCATGCTTCTCCTGCCGAGCGGCCATGCCGTCCATCCTGCAAGTCAGGTTGTCCAGCTTACCGTTGATATCCTGTAGATTTGATTGAATCGCCATCAGGATCTTCTCTATGTTGTTGTTGGGCATAGATTCGGCAGCGCCGCCATTCTCCACCACCTCCTCTGTAGATTTCGCCGCCTTTCTGTTGTCAAAGGAGATCTTAGGTTGCTGCTTATCTGGTTTCCCCATGATGGCGGTCGGGGACGTCTCCTTCCTGCAAGCGGGCCCAGACACCCTCGTGACTCGTACCGCTGTTGCCGTGATGTACTGCCCCGGGTATCGGGCTGTCGCCCTTAATATCGCCCCTGTGACCGGGGAGAAGGGCCGCAATCGTCTCACACCAGGCCGCGTGGGTTATGGGGGGGTCGCGGACAGGCCACGTCAGCAGTAGCGCGGTTCAATATGGCCAGGTAGTACCTGTATCACGGTCTGGTTCCCACCGCAGGCAGCAGGATGTAGAGCCTCGCCCTCCCTCGTGAGCCCCTCCGTCGCCGGAGTTGTGTGCAAGTACGGCGGATCTCCCGCCTAGCCGTTGCTGCAGGCGGTGATGGTGCACTACCAGAGAGCAGGCAGCAAGCGCTATAATCCAGCAGCGACTCAGGCAGCAGTGGGCGCGATGCATCCGCCAGGCGGTGAGTCCAAATCGGCCTAGTCCGCGCCTACTGGCGCGAAGGTGACGATATCTGCAGTCCGGTATCATGCGCCGCCATCTTGTCAGGCACCCGTCCAGAGACACGGCAGAATCAATTGGCCGTACACGGCGGTGAGAGGCAAAGTACAGTAGCTAATCGGGCGCAAAAAGCAGTTTCTCACCCCCGGTACGATGACGCTGGTGTAGGAGGCCGACCCCATGTCGAGGACACCTCGCTAGTAGGAGGTCCGCCAACCGACGCCGGCCATGTTGTCAGGCGAGAGTCCGCTCAACACATCACACACGGCAAAAGTCAGTAATCACCGAGTGGTGGGCGATTTTCTCCACTTCGGTCGATGGAGCTCATCTTCCCCCACTAGCGGATGGGTCTGGAGAGTGGGTCAGCGGGGGTTACAGCAGCAATAGGTCACATAGTTGGCGATCGCCCGGCGGAGCTGCAGCTCAGGCAGCCATTCCGCTATGCGCCCCCTAGCGCCTCCCAGGGGGCATATTTACAATAACTGGCGCATCCCTGCAAAACGGCAGGGAAGCGCCAGTTATTGTGCGTCGCGGCGCACCATGGTGCAAAAACGGCACAGATGCGTGACGCATCTGTGCCGTAAAAGTGACGCATTGCTGGAGTTGAGTCGCAAGCGAACGCAACTCCAGCAATGCTCTGGGGGCCCTATCCAGTTAATGCTGCGTCAATCCTTACGCCTGCTTCAGGCAGGCGCAGGGTTTTGATGCAGCATGGGCTTAAAAGTGACTGAGTGAAATCTTGTAGATTTCACTCA
Source organism: Lissotriton vulgaris (assembly GCF_964263255.1). Taxonomy (NCBI): domain Eukaryota; kingdom Metazoa; phylum Chordata; class Amphibia; order Caudata; family Salamandridae; genus Lissotriton; species Lissotriton vulgaris. The sequence continues at coordinate 411,158 of NW_028242410.1, forward strand.
GCAACTTTTAGGAGGCGTTCCTGCGCCGGAACGCCCCCCCTGCACAGGAACGCCTACATGTGGCGCAGGGCATTACAACATGACGCATATCCCAGATGCGTCATGTTGTAAGTACCCCTGCACCATGGAGCAGGATTTGTGTCCCGCTACGTCACAAAAGTGACCCAACGGTGGCGTAAATGAGGCGCAAGGGGCTTGTAAACCTGCCCCCAGATCTTTTCTTTAAGTTCAAAAGAAGATCACGCTGAAGGCAATTCTCCAAGTAAATTATCACAATAAAAATTGTAGAATTAAATGGGTTCGGTGGTGTCCTAGTGTTCACTGTCAAGTCCTCATCGCCACTTGTAAAGTCAGGACACTGATATTTAAGTAATAAGTAGGTTTATTTCAGGAACACAGGAGCAACGTAGGTCGCAGCCTACACAGGTCTTCTCCCACTTCAACTGCCAGCAATTTATAAGCATGGAATCTAGCAGAGCAGGCACGGGGAGATAGAAGCTTGAAAGAAAAAAATTCTATATAAAGATTCTATATGCAATCATGATACAACACTCCTCATGTAACTCATCCTTATAATCCAAATCCAAAATGTACTTGTCAATTTCCTGATGCTCATCAGACGAGTCAAACTCGTAAGGTATGTCTTCCTCAAACGCAGTGCTTCTCTGCCCTTCTTGCATGTCACTTCAGACATCTGCTCTTTTTGAGCCGCTAGGCACTCATTCCTCAAAACCACTTCAGGAAGCTGACTCTATATAGTGGACCAAAATGAGTCTTCACGCGACCCTCCGCTTAAAACGGCAAGTGCGTTAATTTATTTAATTGATTTAAGTAAATACATTTTAAAGTTCCACTTACCATGCAAACATCCCCTAATTAGGCATTTTAGTCCAAAAAATATTAATCAAATTAATTGAAAGTTTAAATATACCATTTAAACTGACTTTTTAAACTGTCGACACGTACCCTACTTAAATTAACCCCATGAACCCATACATTTTATTTAGTTAACACAGCAAACATGTATACTGTGAATCCTTTACACTTTAATTAAGCTTCTATCATTCAAATAAACGCTGTAAAATAGTACTTTTCTGCTCAGAAGCAGCAAACACAAAGAGAAGAAGAACATGGAGGACAGGGAGATTTATATGGACTTGAGAGTTCTGTTTTATTGTGATGCAAATGTGTTCTATTTCTTGGAACTTTGAATGTTGCTGCTCAAAGGAAGCGAATAAAAGAATTATACATCCTGCTAGCCTCCTGTCTTGCCATAAAATTATGGTCTCCGTATGTGGCTTCAGGAGACAGTATCTTTATAATCAATTTTAAAGTTTGTCCGCTATAATCTCCTACTTTTACCAAATTCACTCTTGAAACGTTTTAGAGAATTCCTCTTAGCTTGTTAGCTACCAAATAATTCCTAGTTTCTGGGAGTTTTTTCTCCCACCGCCTCTCGCTAGCAATCTGTATTTTTTTTTATTTTTTTTAATTTTTAAAACCTTTATTTAGAAAAGTGCACACAGCTATTCAGCCTAACATCCCGGAGGCAAGGCAGCATATTGAAGCAGGAGAGCAACAGTGCAAGAATGGATGGCACAGTACAATGAAGGTTGATTTTATTATTTTGTGTCATAAAAGGAACATAGAAGAGAAAAAGAAGAGACGCCAGAAGGCGTAAAAAGATTGGCAATGGAGTAGATGAGACCAGCGAGGCGTTGACAGCGGGGCAGGGGGAGCCGCGGTTACACAAACACGGACACAGGAGAGCGGGTCAGGACAGAAGGGGGGAAAAAGAAGAGACAGGATTCAGCATGACAGCGTGTCACAGTTGGTGTCGTAGGTTATGGCGACAGATGTTCCTCCAAAGAGACAGGTTCCGGGGGCACACAAATTTCTTCCCTATAAGCATTCCAGGCCCCCCACACTTTCAACCACTTTTTGGGCTTACCCCTGGCAACATAGACCGTCTTTTCCCTGAACATACACCAATCCATGTTGGCTTTCCATTGCACCACCATGGGAGCTGCCGAAGCCCCCCATTTCTGCGCGATATCGCGTTTGGCCACCATGTTGCCAAGGGTCACCCACTGTGTCTGGGCCACATTGTGATCAGAAGGCCCCCAAATGTTGAGGAGGCATCTCCTAGCTTCCGCAATCGCTACCACCCCAGTCACCTCGTCCATAATCCGGTGCACACGTCTCCAGTAGGAGGCTATGGCGGGGCACTCCCAAAGAATGTGCATAAAAGTGGCGGAGGCGCCGCAGCCGCGGCGACAGAGCCCATCGATCGAGTAGCCCATATGCACAAGCCGGGGGCCAGTCACGTACACCCTGTGCAGGATTTTGAGCTGCACCAGCCGGAGACGAGAGGAAATGGCGACTTCCTTAGGGGAAGAAACCGCACTCTGCCAATCCTCATCGTCGATTTCCAGTCCGTCACGCACCCACTGTTCCCGCACACCCAAGAGGAGGTCAGTGCGAACATTAATGAGTTTCTTGTACGACAGTGAGATAGCACTGTCAGGCATATGGCCATCCAACACCCTGTCCTCCAACGGGGAGCTTTCTGGAATCGCCCCCTCAGCTGCTTTAGCAGAGAGCAGAGCGTGTCGCAACTGGGCATATCGGAAAAACTCCGAGCTGCCCAGCTGGTACTCAGCCTGCAGCTGGGAGAAAGTCTTAATCTCACCCTTCAATAGAATATCATCCACCCTGGAGATACCTATGAGGTCCCATTTATCAAATCCCTTGGTGTGCCATAACTTGCCCAGAATATCTGAATCATACAATGGGGTGAACCTAGTCAGCCTGCCTTGCCAGCCCTGCGCCTTGGTAATTGTCCGCCAAATATGGACCGCAGTTTTCGTTGGGCCCGACATCCGCCTATCCAGAGACCTCGAATACAGCGCCCTGTAGAATTGCCACCACTCAAGAGCCACTTATCCATTGCATATCCAGGGTTATTTTCCGGACCATAAAAACCATGAATAATAGCCACCAATTGGGAGGCCCAGTAATATCTGCGCACATCTGGTAGTGCTATACCCCCGTCGTACCACGGAAGCGTGAGCTTCGTGATAGCGACGCGGGGACGGCCGTCCCAGAGTAGGGCACGTTGAAGGCCTTCAATCTCTCGGAAGTAACGGGCGGGGACCGGATCTTGGGTGTTCTGCAGGGCGTACAGGAACCTGGGTAAAGACATCATCTTAAATAATGCCGCGCGTCCTAGTAAGGAAAGCGGAAGCTTGCGCCAACCCTCCACGTCACGCCGGAAGCGCAGAAGAGGGGGAAGCAAATTGTGTTCGTATCGCGCCTTCGCATTACCAGAGATATAAATCCCCAAGTATTTAAAGCCCTGGCTGGCCACCTGGATGTTACAGCCTCTAGGGAGGCGCGGTGTGTCCCCTTTCAGTACGTATAGGAAGGACTTGGCCCAGTTAATAACAAGGCCAGAGTACCGTCCAAAAAGTCTGAGTACATCACACGCCACAATAAGTGACTTGCAGGGGGAAGTGAGGTAGAGCAGAATGTCATCCGCATAGAGAGAGACTCTGTCCTCGAAACCAGGGGCCCAGCTTATGCCGTGCAGATCCGGGTGCGTACGCAAACAAAAGGGGCGACAAGGATCAACCTTGCCTGGTACCTCTTTGAAGGGCAAAAGACGCCGAGACACGGCCATTGACGGTAACATTGGCCAGTGGGTCGGCATACAACAGCTTCACCCATCCCACAAACACTGGGCCAAAACCGAGCTTCTCCAACACCGCCCAAAGGTAACTCCACTCAAGAGAGTCAAAAGCCATCGTGGCGTCCAAGGAAGCAAGAACTGCCGGCTCCTCCAGGGTGTGGGCCCTGGCCAGGGCGCCGTGGAGTCTACGCAAATTAAGGGCAGTGTTGCGGTGTGGTATAAAGCCCGACTGGTCCGGGTGCACTAAGTCGCCGATAACTCCAATCAGTCGATTAGCGAGTAGCTTGGCGAGAATCTTAGGCTCAGCATTAAGGAGAGAAATAGGGCGGTAGGACCGACACAAGTCTCTCGGCTTCCCTTCCTTATGGATGACCACAATGGTGGCCAACCTCTGGTCCAGGGGAAGTAGGCCGGTTTCCCGCGCTTCAAGAAACATATTACGCAGGTGTGGGGAAACCACATCCGGCCTGATCTTGTATAGTTCAACCGGGATGCCATTGGGACCAGGTGCCTTGCCCGATCGCAGTGAGCGGATCGCAAGGACGTCTCTGTCCATATCATCGTGCTCCTCGTCCGAAAGACAGGGGAGATCGACAGCCGAAAGAAGCACTGCCGAATCGGTCTCAGACCGGTCCGAACCAGAGGTGTAGACACCTCGGAAATAGTCAGCGAAGGACTCGACAATGGCACTTGGATCAGAGACGACACCTCCGTCCTCCCCCACTATCTCGGGTACAACACGGCTAGCCATCTCTCTTCTGTCCAACCAGGCCAGCAACTTCCCGGCCTTATCGCCGCCGTCGTATATCCGACCCTGCTGTTCCTTAGCTAGAACAAGGGCAGCGTTCGTAGCAAGGTCGCGGTATTCCGACTGTTTGAGGGAGAGGTCGTGTAGGAGAGCGGGATCGGGCTCTGTCTCCAACTGGGAGTCAAGCTTCATGATCTCCTCCTCGATGCGCAGCAAATCAGCATCTCTGACTCTACGGGCCTCCGCTATAAGAGCGAAAGCCTCACCCCTCAGCACTGTCTTAAACGCCTCCCACAGAGTCGCGGCCGACGCTACCGATCCCTCATTTTCAGTGAAATAGAGGTCGATGGCCTTGGCTAAGAGATTGCGAGTCTTGGGATTGCGGAAATACCATGGGTTAACAACCGCCGGCTGGTCCGACATGACAACGTCAAAGTCAAAAGAGACCCACAGCGGGGAATGGTCAGAAATGCCCCGTGCCAAAAAACTGGCCTCAGAAACGGCAGGCGCGTGTGCAGCCAATGTAAGAACATAATCTATCCTAGAAAGACTACCATGTGCGCCAGAATGGAAGGAAAAATGACAGAGCGTGGGATGCAAAAGCCGCCAGCTATCTATTAGTCCCATGGTCTCGAGGAAAGATGGCAACCACAATTGGGAGCTACGGAGGTCTCTAGGCGGATGGCGGTCCAAGGAGCCGGAGCAAACCGAATTGAAATCACCCCCCACTATCAGCAAACCAGCAGGCAAATTTAAAATGGCGCCACCAAGGTCCTGGAAGGTGCTAGATTGTAAGCCCGGGGGAACGTAAACTGAAAGTAATGTCAGGGCGCGCCCCTCCCATCGTCCCGCCACAGCGGCGTACCGCCCCCTCTCATCGATCACAGTGACGTCGACCTCAAGCGGAAGGGACGTACGAACAAGAACTCCCGCCCCCCGAGATCCCGAGGAGAACCCCAAGTGGGCCACCATTTTGTACCCTTTACGGTTAAGTGCTTTGCATGTGTTTCCAACCAGATGCGTCTCCTGAAAGAGAACGACATCAGGCATGTGGCGTTTAATCAGTTGGATCACAACCCCTCTCTTGATACGGTCACCCAACCCATTGACATTCCAACTGAGAACTCGTAGCTTCCTACCCCCCATCGTCGTGTCCCCGGCCCCATCCAACCCCAGCAAGCCTCAACAACAAAGGAAACTGAACAGTGCATACATCCCATTGCCTAAGAAATAGAGAGAGAAAAAAGAACAAACAAACAAACTTCCCCACCACCACCCCCCACCCTGCACCCCTGCAGCAGACTAAAAAGCCCCCCCAACCAGCAGTGTGCCTGTCGCCCCATAAACTAGTCTACAAAAAGTCCCTAGAGGAGTAAGGAATCTCCACAAGCCCCTCCCGCCACCCTCCATGTAAGAGACAGGAAAACTATCAAAATCGAAATAGCATTGGTATTAGCAGTCACAGACATCAGGGTCACCAACCGCCGCAATCAGCACAGCAAAGCCCAGTCCTAGAGATCAGAACCACCAGTTGCGCCTCCAGAATGTTCGTCGTGTTCTTCCCGGCATTGTGGCAAAGTGTCCAGCCAATTGCTCGCATTCTCCGGCACATCGAAAAACAGGGCTCGGCCCTCGTACTCAATCCGCAGTTTAGCAGGGAACAACATAGAGTATTTAAAACCCATGTCTCTCAGGCGTCGTTTCACCCCCGCAAAACTCTGACGTTGCCTCTGAACGGCCCTGGTGAAAGCCGGGTAAAAGTGCACCTCAGAGTTCTGAAATTTGAGCGGCCCTTGCCTCCTGGAGGCCTGAAGGATCACATCCCGGTCTCTAAAGTTGAAGAGCCGGGCAATGATGGGTCTAGGTGCAACACCCGACTTCGGCGGACCGCCCGGTATCCGATGGGCACGCTCCACAGAGAAGAAATTGCTCAGGCCAGAATGTGCGAGATGTGTCTGTACCAAGTCCTCCACAAAAGGTCCACTGCCGCCTCCTCCGCTCCCTCCGGAACGCCAATAATGCGGACATTCTGCCCCCTGGCACGTCCTTCAAAGTCTTCCAACCTTCTAGAAAATTGGTCGTTGACCGATAGTAAGGTCCGGACCTCCGTCTGCAGTTCCGAAACGTCGGTAGTTAGGCTGGAGGTCTTGAGATCAAGGGATTTCACCCGATCATTGGTCTTCCCCAAGTCAGCCCTGATCAGGTTGAGGTCCACGGCCAGAGTGTCCACCTTGTGAGTCAGGACCTCGTGTTGTTTCTGCATTTCAGACCGAATGCCCGCGATGGCCCCCATAATGTCACTCAGAGTGGGCTCAGAACCCTCAGGTGAGCCCGCACGATGAAGGTCCTTAGATGAGGCCACCACCGTGGGTGAAGTCCGCTGCTGAGCGTAACGGTCAATTTTGTTCAGCTGCGTCTGAGTTGTCCTACGAACACCCCTGTTCGACGCCTTGTCGGGGTCCCCTCTGCCTGCCATGATGGATCCAAGGAGAACAAAGGGCTACACCGCCCGAACAAGGGAGCAGATGTGCAGAACAGAGGCGAAGTCAGCAAACAAACCAGGCCGATAGTAGGCAACTCCGCAGCCACAAGCACTCCGCCAGCAGGGACCGCAGATATCCGCTTCGCATTCCAATCATGCGGAGCGTCGGTACAAGCAGCAGCCACCCATGAGACAATGGCGCATCGGTGGCACAAAGTTCAGCTCGACGTAACTTCGCCTAGGAACCACCAATTTGAAAGCGGAAAGCAGCTCCCGCGTCTGCGACCATTCACCAAACAGAATCCACTAACGTGGATCAGGATTTTCAGCAGGATATTTGCGGAGGGTCGGAGGGTCTGCGGAGCTCCGAGCTTACGCAGCCATCTTGGTCGCCCGCGAAGCTCCTCCGCAATCTGTATTTTTAAGTGAAATATCGATCCTGTCACTGAGTTAGAAAAGCATTCTTTTGTGTCTCAGAGGAGTAGCAATGTTCCATCTATTCCAGCCTCCTCATGTTCATTCCTTGACGTGTATTACAGCTTATGGAATCCATAGTGCACCACGGGGGACATTAGAAAGGGTCAGAAAAACCCGTCCTCCATACCTATAGCCACATTTAACTTTTTCTCTCAAATGCTCTTGGCCTGTCCTTGAGCCATCGCATTTAGTCTTCAAAGTCCCCATTTTCCTGGCAGGATTTGCCAAGATGCCCCCAGCACCCTCATTGGAACCCATTTCAACAGAGGAAAAAGCCTTGTTACCGGTGTGCTCTTTGATGGCGCATTTAAAATATCAACCTGCCTTTGTTATTTTATTGCCTACTTTCAAAGATCTCAGTGCGATCATACAGGGAAGCAGTCGCAGATAGAAAATAGCGAGCAAGCAACATGGCGAAAGATGAACATTTGCTTCAGTGATCCTCAAGGACAAAGCACCAAGGGGCATATTTACAAGCCCCTATCGTTACCACAACATCACTCTTCACGACGTTGTGGTGGTGATAGGGTTTTTGCCTTATTTACAAGGCAGCGTTAACAAGGCTTAACATTGCCTTGTAAATAAGGCACCTTTTAACGCTACACTTAGCGTGAAAAGGGAGGGCAATGGGTGTTGTGGTGGACATTCCACAGCAACACTCATTAATTTTGACCATGCCCCATATTTACGAGGGTGGCATAAATATGGGGCAGCGCCAAAATTAAGACCAAGGAAAATGCGGTCTTACCCTGGTGCAATGAGGAGAAATGTTTAATTTCTCCTCGTTTCCGCTGTTTTCACGTGTGCTGCGTTGTGCAGCACACATTGAAACAGCAAAACACTATTGATTGATTTAACAATCATTTAAAAAAATTATGTTTTGCAACTTCTATGTGTGCTGCATTTAGCAGCACACATAGAAGTTACAATACACCATTTAAAAATTGTTTATGTACAGGAAGGGGCACCATCCTGCACATAAACAATCTTCCCCTGTAACACATTACTCTGCTGTGCTCTTTTGCTGTTAGTGCTGATCCTTGAACTTTAGTTATTTCCATAGGATAAAGGATGAAATCTGCTTTGTGATTTCTGTATTTGTTGTTGACGTACTAACACCAAATCATCAAATTCTTGATCTCGGCAGTTCCTTTTACTTTGTTCATAATATTAAACTTTTTTCCTTTGTTTTGTATCTCTGTATTATTTCTTCATGATCCTTTGGCGGATTTGCTGGTAAATGTTATAGACGAGTTTGTCTCGATTGCCCAAACATTTACTCTGAAGGACACTTTCCAGTTGACACCTTAGGTGTTTTTCTATAATCTCGTAAAAACTTGACACAATGCTTGATTTTTTGATATTTGTGAAAGTTTTTCCCTCTGCACAGCCTTTTCAATAGTGGCCATTAATCTTGCAACCATTTCATTTGCCTAGGGCCACATTGGAGTTATTCTGTGAACTACTCCCAACTAATTCATAATATTTTGATATGTGTTTCCACCAAATTATGGTGTATTATCTGTTTTCAATATTTTAGGTATTCCCCATTTAGAAAAAATCTTAGCCAGAACAGGAAGTACCACTGGCGTAGATGTCGACGACACTACTTTCATAATAGGGATTCAAAAATATTAATGTATTATTGCTAATACATAATGTCCTGAGTCCAGTGATCCGTAAAAATCTGCTGTACATTAGACCAAACAGCATTTGGCAACTCAGACATATGCAACTGAAGAACCGGAATAACCCACTTACTGGGTCTCAGCGGCGGGGAAACCGCTCAAGTCTTCCATACCCTTCATACGTAGTAAAAGGAGACACAGGAGCCTTCCTCTGCAGGAGGAACCCAGATTTATTCAAATAGCTCGGGCTAAGGAACAGAGTCCCAAGATCGTTAGAAACAAGACAGAGGAGGCTGCTGCTTTACTCCGCAGCTTACAAGCCTTTTATACTTTTTCATTCTGGTCTTTTGGCTGTTAGTTCATTGTTCAATCAGGGCAGTGTTTTCAGTTGAGAACCAGATCCAGACGATGTTTGTAGATGGTGATCTGGTCAAGGCTTGGTACACAAATCATTGTTCACTCAGTTTGATCAATGCTTGGTCTTTCAGGTCATTGTTTAATCACCCTGATCAAGGCCCAGCAGTCAGACCATTGTCCAGATAACCTGTTCACGGTGTCAAGGATGTTTACCAGGCCGGGAACAGGAGATGAAAAACAAATCATTTACACATAGTGCGAGTGTCTCATGGCTTTCTGTTGAACTGCAAAGAACAGGGGGAGGTTGGGTGTGCGACAGTTCCTGGGCAGAAATGCAGGCTGCAAGATGGCTGTTGTCGTGCTAGTTTGGTTTCTTGTTGGAGCATCATCAACATCATATTGGTGTTGTGAATGTTAGAGGGTGTAGGCTTGATGGTCTGGACACACATTGCACAGAGCACTGGCAGGCACTGAAAGCACAAACATCAGGAGACCAGGACCGTTACTCCCAAGGCAAGGAAGATGAGGACCCTCCACCCCCACTGAGAAAGGAGGCCCCAGATCCAGCTTGTGAGCGACCAGTTGCCTTCATCCAGATGAATTTCGGAAGAAAGGCGATGCAGACGTTGGATGGCATTTTACACTGTAGGTGCATTGTCTGGGATGTACACGCAGCAGCTGGAGCTGATCAATTTACACACACCACCACGATCAGCAAGGATGACATCTAGGACCATTCCGTTCTGAAGCGTTATGAGGCTGTAGCTCTGCAGTGATGTTGGAGAGGGCACCAGCTGTTACTGTGATGGTGGCTTCAAGGACCCTGGTCAGTCCTCGTACAGCCCAACTGTTGGACATGGGGCCCCAGAAAAGAAGGAAACCTTTAAAGAAGTCCCCGGTTTCCTGGCCTGCTGCATCCTCGGCTGATATGACGCCCCTACTTGAGCGGCGCAGAGTGTCCTTCATTGACAGGTGGTAACCTCCATGGGTAGAATACGTTGTTGGAAGGAGGAAGGCCAGCTAGCAGGTACCAGACCAGTTACGGGGGAGACAAGTGTAGATGAAATAGGTGTTGGGGGATGCCACCAGCTTCGGAGGAGATGTAGAGTTTAAAGCTTTTGTGATATCACATGTACTGGTACCAACTTTCTTAGTCCCTAGGCCATGGATGCAGACACTGCCTTGCACATTTAAGACATTCACAGTGTCTCGTTCATCAGGCAGTATCCTTCTTGTGTGGAATCTAGAAAATGTTCATCGAGTGGTTGAGTTGAATACTACCATCTCACCGAGTTCATCTGGTGATAGTAGCGATGTGGATGAGCTGGTCGGGCAAAAAGGAGTATTGGCATCCCGAAAAGTTCCAAGGGCAGAATTGGCAGTACCATTGACAGTGTAGGCCTCCTGCATCAACATCCACCATGCAAGACAAGACCCAGAGATGGAAAAGGGGTAGGGAAAGAATGGGACATGGTGTATCATGGAATGCGGCATCAGTCCACAAACCCAGCAGTTGAAAGTGTTCATGATCAGTTGGTGATGATGCAACATTTGGATGAAGGTGTTATTGAAGAATTCTGCATGGCAGGGTAATTCATGGGCTGTTAACGTGTAATACTGGTGCTCTGCAGGAGTCGGGGTAGGAGTTGGTGAGGTAACAGGATGGTAGATTAGTAACAGCCAACCAAGGATAGACAGGATGATGAAGACAAACAGTGTCACCACGGTGGCCATGAAGCATTTACTATGTCGGAGACTGACATATTGTTTCTGGATTCGGGTGTTTTGGACGGCAGCCATTGTGCTAAGCCAGGGACCTCTAGTGGCTGTCTGTGATTGATGGTTGCTGCACTGGGCGCAGGTGCCAAGGGCCCTATAGCGTACCTTAGTCTGACACACCAGCACTGCTCTCAGCTGGGGAAAATCACAGCCCTACAGCCTATGGGCACTTGGCGAAGTCAAGGGCAAGCCTTCCCTCTGGGGCGCAAGTTATATCGGTCGGAAGTAGGGACAGTATGGTCCGGAAACAATTGTTCTTGGTGTTGAGCAGAGTTAAGGGAGGGTTCCACCTTCCTTTCAGTATGCTCTCACTCTCTGCTTCCGTAGATGTAGAATGCAGTCTGGCATCGCTGAATGGGACAAACGTCGGGACTGTTTTTGTTTCTGAGTCTCCTTGTCCTTCCCTCACCCACTGATCATAGGGGAGGGGCAGAGGCACACGTCTGCAGTGCGACAAATGCACCCAATTCTTCTGACCTACTTTCACCGCGGTGCGGGTAGCCAGCAACACCTGACAGGGCTGTGTCAAGCGGGGCTCAAGGCTCTTGGTCCGTTGAAAATTTCTCACTAGGACATATTCCCCAGGTTGGATAACGTGTCCTGGGCCCTCACTTTTGTCAGGTATGGCTTCATACACCTGGTGATAAAGAGTACGAAATGTATTAGTCAGACTGTACAGATAATCAGTTAATACAGGGTATTCAACATCAGACAGTTTCTTAGGCCGTGGGACACCCCATACATTGGCAGGCCTCCCGAACACAATCTCATGGGGTGATAGCCCTATTCTGGTGTGGGCCGTTGTTCTTGTGGACAGTAGGGCTAAGGGCAGAGCATCAACCCAACTGACACCTGTCTCGGCTACTATTTTGGCCATTTTTGTTTTTAGGATGCCATTGTACACCTCCACTAGACCTGCTAACTGGGGGTGGTTAGCTGCATGAAATCTTTGTTTTATACCGTATGCTGTACAGCCGTAAAGTGTGTCCCATTGTCACTCCAGGCCAAGCGGGGCAAACCGAATTGTGGGAGGTACTCTTTTAATAGCACTTTGGTGGTAGTGATAGCAGTGCAGTCTTTGATGGGGTAGGCCTCCACCCATCGGCTGAAGGTACAAACCACCACTAGGACATATTTCAAATTGTTACATCGGTCCATCTGGATGTAATCCATTTGGAGGACTTCAAAAGGGAAGGTAGGAGGAGAGAATCTTCCCTTAGGAGTAACTGTACCTTTTCCTGGGTTATACATTAGGCAAATCATGCATGTTTTAACCAGCTTTTCAGCATATGCTGGTATCTTAGAGTTGTACCATGTAGGTTCCAACAGTTTACATAAAAGGAGAGGAAGATGGCGGCCGGCTAACACGCTCGGTCGGGAGCTCTGACCACCAGCCAAATGCGGATTAAAGATTGACCTTCCTGCAGGAACACTTTACGGACTCATATGAGGAAGGTTTAAAGCAAAGCAGAAAATAACGACTTGAGGAGTAAACGCTCGGAAAACGGCCGTTTCGGCAGAGGTACAAAGAGATGGTAGATGGATATCGGCTGATTTCAAAACAGAGCTTACCGTTTGAACTGGGGTTCCCGCAGCGGCAGCAGCTGTCTTGCCCGAGCGCCGGAGCCTGGGTGAGTGCGCGAGAAGCAACGTGGAACTGTTGGAGGGCGTTCCAGAGAATCCCCTTCCAGTTCCGGGGCTCGGGCGGCAGGGTCAGCGGGAGAGAGTCGGGAGACGCACAAGAGTGTAAAACGAGTAGGAAAAACGATACCTGGGGGCGTTTTCAGACGAGAAAGAAACGCGGAGGGCACACTATAAGACAAATTATAAATATCAAGCTGCAAAGTGTGACTTTAAAAGAAACACGGCTAATGAGCTCTAAAAAAGATATTTCGCTGCAGGTAACTGAGAGAGAGGCACTTCTTGCAGATCGGCAGATAATTGGAGATCAAGGAGCCTCAGAAGTAATAAAATCAGTGCACACTGCCAGATCAGGAATATTAAAAAACATACCCAGTGGTGAGATAGATAAATTGAAGAGAACAACACCTGATTTGATCACAGACTGTTACATTCAAGAGAGCATTGGAAAAAACAAAGAGGAAAACCCCACTCAGATAAAATCCAAAGTAAGGGTGTATAATACAAGAGCTAGGACAATAGAAAAAAATCCTAAAGACCC